>NW_022900931.1:21944203-22033720 GCF_012274545.1 Fukomys damarensis
CTCTTTTTTTTTTTTTTTTTTGGAAGAAGTAAAACAGATTGAGATTTAGGCAGCAGCAATTAATTACTTCAGCTTATCTGGAAGTGCCCCATTTGTAATTCTTAATCAGATACTTCTTCTTAGATCTGAAGTCAAATTCCTCATTATTAGTCAGTTTTCCATTTCTGTGACAAAATACCATAAAATACAGTAAGAAAAAAACAGACCCAGTAGAACAGGCCTGTAATTCCAACATTCTGGGAGGCTGAGACAGGAAAATCAGAAGTTCAAGCCCATCCTGGGCAACTTGGCAACATAGTGAGACCCTGTCTAAAAATAAAAAATAAAAAAGGCCTGGGATGTAGCTCAGTGTGAATGCCCTGGATTCAGTGCCCTGTATAGAAAACAAAATAAAACCCTAAGGATAACACCTTAAAGGAGATGAGGTATATTTTGGCTCTCAGAGGTTTCAGTCTACACACAGCTGGCTCCGCTGTGGGCCCCCCGTGAGGCAGAAGTGTGTGGAGAACAAAGCTGCTCACCACATGGCAGCCAGGAAGCAGAGAGAGCACAGAAGCGGCCGAGGACAAGAGGTAGCCCCCAAGGGCACATCCTCTGACTCACTCCCCCCATCAGGCCCCACCTCCTAAGTTTCCAGCTCATCCCGATAACACCATCTAATCATTAATCCATCAGTCTGAAGTCAGACACCGCATGATCTAACTATTACTGCATGGGGGACGAAGCCACTGATACATGAGGTTATGGGGGACATCCAGACCCAAACCATAGCATGTGTGCCTCATTTTTTATCCTGCAGCAGATGCTGTCATGGATAATCTTGTACCCCCACCATATCCCTCTGAGGCGCCTCTTCCCCTAATTTCTTGGCACATCACAGGTGCTAAGTGCCTCTCAGTAGCATGACTTGGCCAAAGGGAACTGCCTGAGCCAATGTCACACCCCTCTCCATGGGCATCCAGAGGCTGGCTCATGCTAAGATACAAAGCTTCGCGCCCTGGCCTTCATGTGTGACAACCCCAAAGGACCCTCCCAGCTTAGACCTCCTTGTAAGTCTCACTTGTAACTGACTGCCGACCGGTTTCTATTGTCTGCCCATCCCTACCATCCTCACCTCCTTACAGTTGCATAAGCTGGGTGCATTCCTCAATATACCTCCTGTAAACACTTCTCTGCTGGGGGCACTGTGGTGCATCCAATGAAAGACAATCACCAGCATAAAATAATTTTATAGCGTTATGAGACAGTCATTGCTATAAGTCCACTGACTATATTGTATATATCTACTCACCTCTCAAAAGGAAACTGAGATACTATTACAGTCACATTCAGATCTCAGAAGGGAAGATAATAACAGAGAAGACAAATACTATGCATAATGTAATAGATGGCAGAGGCAGGATTCCAACATGGGCACTAGACTCCCAAGCCCATTCCCTCATCCACCTCTCTCCTCCACTCCTTGTCAGCTTTGCTTTCACCACCTCTCTAGCATGATTCCCAGCCTCCCTGCTCTCCCATCTCTCTACAGCCCTCTCTCAAGCAGAGCCAGCCAGTAACACACAGCGAGATGAGCGCAAATAGCAAGGTGTTTTCATCCATTTAACACACAGCACTTTCATCAGTGGATTAGCTGTAACCTTAGTCGCTAAAGGTGGAATTTAGTCTTATAGAAACAGTCTCGAAACTTCACCATTGAAAACAGCAAAGTATGTGTGTAACTCCATCTATTATCGCTCACTGTGCTGTTAAACTTAGCACAACTTTAATTTTCATCAGTACTGTGCTGTGTACAAGTAGGTGCATGTTGATAACTACTTCTCTGCGAATTTTTTAAAATCTTACTTCTACGCAATAACAAAAATATAACATTTCACAAAAGTTCTTACCTCCATCTTGAAATTTACTTAATCTTTCAAAGTAGGATGACATCGGAGCCTGTACAATATCTAGGATAGCCAGAAGTGTTCTCGTCAGTCTCAACAACTCGCTGAAACTATAAAAGCCAAAGTATATGAGATTCCGAGCCAGGTGGACCACCTTGGTTTTAAAAAAGGAGGAGGAGAAAGTGAAAAAGAAAAGAAGAATATCAGGAATTGAAGTGAGCATTTTTTTTAATCCCAGCTGTTTGTAAACTTCAGAATTCTCTGACACCCGGGAATTAAAATCTCTACAAAAGCAACCACTTAAACTTTGACTCATTCAAGCCTTGAACTAATGCATGTGATGCCGGGTGCTTTAAAGTAACTAAAGAAGTTAACATTAGAATTATATACCTCTTAATGAAATATTAACACATTTAACAACTAAATGATTTTAATAACTATAATGCGTGGAATTTCCCCAGAAGTGCAGCTCATTACACTGCTCTGTAGTCTTCTGGATGCCACAGGCCATACCAAGTCTGAGGGTCAGTCTCCAAGACATGGCCCTTCGTGTATGGTGTCCTCCACTTTGAATCAAGGTTGGTCTGTGGGACCAACAGAAGACAGCAGAAGTGGTGGAATGGCACTTCCAAGATTAAAGCAGAAAAGACTGCGATCTCCCTACCCCTCACCCCTCGTGTGCCTGGTCAAAAGCCATCAAGGAAGTATGGCCATCAACAACCACACGAGTGAGGGTGGAAGCAGATGTGTTCCAGCCCTAGACAGCCACAGGCCCAGCCAGTAGACTGATAGCTCCCTTGTGAGAGACCCTCAGACAGCACCACCCAGCCATTACTCCTGGACTCCTGACCCATATGAACTGTTAGATAGTAAATGATTGTTGACGTATGATACTATTCTTTGGAGTAGTATGTCACACACACAAATAGGTAGTTAATACAACAGGTATCAAGTAATAGCACCCTCTCTCTAGGTTGCCAATAAATCCCCAAAATAATATTATAACTGGAGGAATTTAATTTAGTTAAATGACTGAAAGCATCACCTCCATGAAAATGAAATAAAGTATCCAGACACATTATAAAGTATGCAAAACCATCTTTGTTCATTGACTATAATTAGTAAAGCTTACATACATGAAACAAAAATTTCAGGAAAACAATAATTAATGGATAATTAAAATGAAGTGTTGCTATCACATCCCACAATATAATCAAAGCATCAAATCCGTATTTAGTTAATGGCAGAGAAAAATCACACCTTGGTGAACTAAACTACCCAATTACCAAAATATCCTAAATATTAAAGGGAAAAATCAGTACATCTGTTTTTGACAGAGAAGATTTAATTACTTCAAGAGCCGGCCAGGGTGGTGCATGCCTGCAATCCCAGCACTCAGGAGGCTGAGGCAGGAGGATCACTGTGAGTTCGAAACCATCCTGGGCTGCATAGTGAGTTCCAGGTCAGTCTCAACTACATAGTGAGACCCTGTCTCAAAAAAAACAAAAAAATTAAAATTAAAAAAAAATTACTTCAAGAACAATTGTTTTAAGATACCTCAAATGTCAGTTTGTTTTTCTCCTTATCTCCAAAAGGAAAGGGCTGGTTTACAACTTCTTTCAAGTATTCTTCAACAAATTCCATCGTCAGTGCAAATTTTGTCTTCATATCATTTCTGGAAGAGTCTGTTATGGAATCATATCTAGGAAGACAGAAAGAAGACAGAGCAAGGTGAACTGGCCTTAATTATTAAAAAATAGGGGGCCGGGGATGTAGCTGAGTGGCACCGCGCCTGCCTCGCAAGCACAAGGTCCTGAGTTCGATGCCCAGTACCAAAAATAAATAAATAAATAATAAAAGTGGAGAAACTACTATATATAGCTTAACTTCCTGGCTTTGTAATCTTGGATAAATCAGTTAGTCTTTCTAGGTGTTGTGTCCTCATTTGTAAAATGGAGCTGTTGTGAAATGAGGTGATACACGGCAATAAATCAGAGTCAGCCATAATGGCAGGCATTCAGCAAATGGAAACCCATTATAGTTTCTTGCCGATTCCAGAAAGAAGCTGCTATTTGTCAAAAGTTGTCATTTTACCCTCCAAAAAGAGTGTCCCGTTTGCACTTGGAAGATTAACAATTTTAGTGAGAAATCACAGATGCCTTTTCCATGGATTTCATTTCAAAGTTGAAGACATTTGAGTTTAAGTACATCTGCTAAATTTAAGAGCCTTGAGAAATGTCTCTAAACATACTCATGGAAGGGCCAGAGATTTAGTTCAGTGTGCCAACGCCTGCATGGCAAGCACAAGGTTCTGAGTTCGATCCCCAGTACCGAAAAAAACATACTCATGGATTGTAATCTTTGTGGGGATTTCTGTCCAGAGCCTGGCATAGCGAACAGGCACCACAGACTCCTGAGGATCTCGGTCCACGTGCATGTGAAGCATGAGACGACAAAACGATGCTCGGAGGTCAAAGGGCAGACTCTCATCGGACACACAGCGCAGGATCAAGTCCACGGAGAGCTGTGTAGAAATCTGGTTGATGGCCAGGTACTGGCGATCCAAGCACATTCTTGCAAAAAGGTTCAGCTGATACCTGAAAGATATTAAACACAGTGCATTGTCCGTCTTATCTTGATGAAGTTCTTAAACATTATAGCACAGTCAGGGCCTTTATTTATGATACTTGCATTTCCAAGAGCTTTTGATACTGAGTCTAACTGTTTTGGTAGTGAGTCAAATGATCAATGGCAACGCAGATGTGAAATAGCCTCTATATCCCTGCACTACAATTTCTCCTACTTGTTCTGGCAACAAGTCTCTACAGGACAGTGTCACTAGGGTTTCCTAGGATTACAATACACAGAGGACAACAGCTCACATGAAAGCATCCTACTCCCCAGCTTCACTTATCTGGGGACTCTGGCAGCTGCACTCTACACTTAACCCCACTCAGCTCCCAAACCACTGTGATGAATCCACATGGCACTGGTATCTTCGATTCTTCGGCCTCTGAGATTAAGAATCATCCTTCAGTTTTTGTTGCTGCAGCTGTAGAAACCAGGGAACAAGAAGCATTCTCTGCTTCTTCTTCTGGTTCCTGCCATTTGGGGACAACGTGGCCCAAGGGCTTCTGCCCTGGTTGTTGTACTTTAAGCTCAAAGATGTCAGGCAGGTTCTTGCTCCAAACACAGTGACCTCTAGATCTAAAATGTCCCCTCAGTTCTCTGTGACTGGAATTCAAGGGAACGTACTCATTGGTGGATTCATCAACTGATGAGTTCAGCAGCTGAGTGCCTGGTTGGAGGGGGGTCACTGGGGGAATCACCTGAAGCCTCAGCTCAGCATATACTCATTCACATAGTACACTAACCCGTAGTAAGCTACCTGAAGCCAGATCAGTCTCCTGAGCCCCAGCTCCACCTCTCAATCTATGACCTAGGTCCTAACTGGTTTCTCATCTGTCCTACTCCAATCAATAATAGAAGAACCCTTTGCTATACACAAATATCAAGCTAAGTAGAAAAATCAGGAAATAGCAAGTGGTATACGTGGAACCTGCAGATGTTAACACAAATGTTTCACTTGGATATTTTAAGTCCTATGCATTTCAGCTGCCCAGTTGATGTGACTTTTTAAATTTCCTCCTCAAGGATGTCTGACTTCTAAAGGTGTCAGAGCATTCGGCTGTCATGAGTATGGGAGATGGAGAATCATGAAGCTCTGCAATACTTAACCTGTAATAGGTAAGAACTTCTAGGTCAACTTTGGTGCCTTCTTTTGCTTCTTGAGCCAAATGCCTGATAGCTTTGCCATGCGGTTCCTTGTTGCTGTCAATCCAGTACAGCCAAACTTCCTCATCATCAATGTCATCTGAAAGGAGGGAACTCTCCATGGGGTTGTCCACTTGCAGTGAGACCAGCCTTGAAATCAGTAACACATACAAACATCCATCAAGAGCCATACTTATAAGTATGATAGGAAAAACTGCAATGCTTACAAAAATAATGAACAGAAAACAGATGTCCCTCTTTCCTTCTTACTTCGTTTGGATGAGAATGTCGGCATTGCCAGGACTCAACATAAACTTACAGATGAGTTCTTGAGTGACAGGGATGGCGGTAGTATTAGACACACACAAATCTGACAAATAATCCAAAAATCTGGCAAGAGAAAAAAATATAAGTGAACATTAAGGTGAAACATTTTATAAAATCATCAAAACAAAAATGTAATTTGGAATATAACAAAAGAAACGTTTCAATAAAATTTCCACGCAATATTTTTCTTATGTGTTATCTACTGTGTCCTTAGAAACAAATTAAAGGCTCATCTTTTATAATCTTGTTTCACAAAGGAAATGTTTGCTTGTGTTTGTCTGGTGCCATGAATCCCTTAGTTTGATGACTTATGTTTAAAAAAATCATTTATCTGTCCTAACGTGAGAGTTCCTAGAATTGAACAGCAAAACAAAAGAAGACCAAGTCGATATTATACTGAGTAAAAGAGAACTATAGCAAAAGCTGAAGCAAAATGACCATGTTCTAGTCAGGTGAAAGGCCCGTTTCTACCCTCCAGCATTCAGGTGCTGTAGTTAGTTAAGAAAACTTGATCAAAGTTCTTAGTCTCTCTCCATTCATATCTCCCAGGTAAGGCAGCAAGTTGCGATCAAAGGAGAACTAGACAGCCTGATCTACCTTGTATGCTATTCCTAACTATTGAGGTATTTCTGGGCAAGCTGCTCTTTAGGCTTCTATTTTCACAGTTCTAAAATGAGGATAATGTAGCTCAGGCCTGAGCATGCATGAAGCCCTGGGACCAAGTCCCAGCACCAAACACCAAATAAATAAATAAAATATATAATCAGTATACTTTATGAGAATGTACATGAGTCAAATAAGATAATGCATATGAATACATTTTGGAAAACCGTATTTACATTATCAAGTGGAAATCAAGTGCATTTAATTAGAAGTCTAGGGCTAGGATTACAGCTCAGTATAGAGCACTTACCTGCCTGGCCATGAGGTCCTTGCCTCAACCTCAACATCACAAAAACAAACAAATATAAGTCCACAAAAGACTATGATCTCCCCCAAGGTAATAACTCTTTATTATACATAGTTATTATAGCAATAAACCCAACATAGGCTGTCCATGAGAGTCAGCACTACAAAAGAATCCTAACTTTTAACTGTTGCACAAATAAAACAAAAAGCCACCCGTTCCCCACAGCAAAGAACACTGCATGAACCACTTCAAACCTTGGCTCCCGATTCCTCCTGAGCAAGCTGACAAATGTCTCTATTTCTTTTGCTGTGATATGTTTCTCTAGTAGTTTTCTATTGTTGTGCAACAAAGCTGTGATGGTATCTTCTGCCAAAATATCATAGCCAATCTGGGACTGCATGACACAGAAGTTCTTAGCGATGTACTCCTGTAAAGAAGAAAGGCTGTCAGAGTGTGCTGGGCATTCAGAAGGAACGGCTTCCATGAGGCTCAGCAACATGCATTCATTTTTTCAAAACAGACAACTCACTAGAAGTTTTGTCAAAATAAAACCAGGAAACTCTTCAATCAATACAGCTTTCAAAAAAAAGTGGGGGAGATGAAAAATGCATCAACATACATGTAAATTAAATTATACAAAAAATTCTATTGCTAGAAATGATTTAAGTATGGATTCTACAGTGGGAAACACCAATAGTGTTTTTCCCTACAAATAGTAGGAAAAACCAAAACTAAATATAAATAAAATAACAAGTTTTTACGCTATGGTCACTTAGGATTTCATCAGCCTAATACAGGTCTTTCTTTCAACTCTCACTGAAAGTCATGACCAAGGATTTTAACAAAATAAAAAAGAAGAAGAAATGGCTCCCTGATATTTTATTCATAAAATCTATGCAGCTACCTAAAGGCAAATTTGAGTGGATTTCTTTCTTGTACATATAATATAGTGATCTATAAGATGATCTCTGATAAATAATGGTAAAAATTGAATGCACTTCTCATCAAGAGCTTTCAAATAATATAATTAGTTGTGTTATTAGACAGATCCATTCATCCAATAAATCCTCCCTAAAGACCTCAAATATTCCAAGTACTGGGAAGCTAGGGATATGGCTCTCTTCCTACTGAGACAAAGAGCAGTAATGAGCAAACAAGAATGACAATTTTACATGGTATAGAAGAAAGGGAGAGCAGAAGGATACAGAAAAGTTTAGATGGGAGATGCTAAGGAAGTGATATCTGAGCAAGAGTGGAAATGATGGAAAGGAAGCAGCCATAGGAAGCCCTGGAAACAGCTCCATAGGCAGTGGAAGTAACAGGTGAAAAGGACCTGAGGTAGTGGAACTAAGCTTGTTGTAATCTACAAACGAAAGATAGCCACTTAATCCTGTGAGTTGTTAGTCATGGTAAAGGGCAAAAATGTTATTCTAAAAGCGAGGAAAGGTCATTTTCATGCATTATTTAATCTGCTCCTTATTCTCCACACTAAGTATCCTATATTGCAACCCACTGTTGTTCATATTTAGCATTCTGTATGCAAGCAACACGCCTCATATAACCCTAGAACTAGTGAACTTAACCCCTTCCACCATTAATGCTTTCCATTTCTTAGAGATTCTCCTTGGGAGTGTATTTCTGTTTCAATGACAGGAGAATTTATGGATTATAAAGTGGCTTTTGCCTGAGGTAAAATTTACTGGAACGTATCTGTTCCTTGAAAATGATATCAATTGCACAAATCTAATTATATTCTAAGCAGCATTTTTGTGGCCTTTCAAAATGATGGCTTTGTGTATTGTAGAGCCAATTAAGTAAAGTAAATGTCTTCTGTCAGTGCATCATTTTAAGCATATGTATTGATTTACACACTTTTATGACTATTGTAGTCATATCTGGTACAAGGCAAACTTCCAAGATGTTAATAAATAATTAAATCAAATTAGAGGTGCTACTGAACTCTACAAATAATAATAAATAGTAGCTCAATTCTAAAGACCTGGAGTAGTACTATACCATGAGTGACCACTCTATTAGAGATATAAAATACAGGTGAAGATAAATGAAAACAAGGCAATTAAGTAAAACAAGGAGGAGGAGGTCTTTCTGCCTACATTTAAGAAATCTTGTTCTAAAACACATTGGAGAGCTGCTTTATGCTTAATACAGAACACTTAATTTAACAGAAATGAGAAAAAGTGTTTCTCAACTGTTGCTGAGATTCCATTAGAGCATGAAGGACAGCATGAGGGGAATTAAAACCTGACCTTCAGTGGACGCAAGGGATTTTTCATTTCTTTGTCAGCTCAGTGTTCTACCTCTTAGGAAGGGGAGAGGAGAGAGTAGGTCACCCAGGAAAGCAGGGCCCTGAAGTGTGTAAACATTTATGTGGGAGAAATGATGCAACTAGGCAGGAGAGGGGTGTGTGTGTGTGTGTGTTCAGAGCAGAAGTTGTGTGCACATCAGCACACTAGACAAGTCTGTAGCTAAGACTAAAAAATAAGAGAAATGAGCATGCCAGACTTGTAGAAACTGAGGAAGATATCAGCAAAGACACTGCAGCCAGACTCTAAAGGGAGCAGCAGAGAATCAAGCCCAAGAAGGTACAGCATTGAAGCCCAGAGCAGAGCTGTAGACAGGGTGCACAGATCCTCAGCACCCTTCCACCAGCTGTGGTTCACTGTGACTGGGGGCTCCAGGGAACCTCTGCAGAGTTGTGGGTTTTCTTCCATTCAGTTAATTCTCCATGATCCAGGACTACTTGAGTGCATGGAGTCAGGGGCCTATCTGGTAAAGTACAGTGATATCATTACTCTTAAGTGAAATAAATAGGACACACGTGTAAATACCGAATTGTTTCTCTGGTGTGAAAAAGTAAAAGTGTAAATAAGATTCAAATGGTATAACTGACAATGTGAAATAGGAAGAAAAGGGCTAAAGGTGTAGGGGAAGTGGGAAGGGTAGAGGGAAGGAAATAAGGGAAAAGAAAAACACATGAGAAAATGAAATAATGGAAACAAAGTCTTTGCAAATAGGGAAGGGTGGAGGGGGTGAAGAGAGGACGGGGGTATGAGGAAAAAATGAGAACCAAGACCTGTCAAAGGTACAAGATTCCAATGATGACTGTAACTGTACTGTATACCTAAAATGTACCAATAAACTCAATGAGAAAAGAAAAAGAAAATGATAGTTTCGTGTGCTGGATTCCCAAGTAGACAAGGTAAGTTTCTATTTCTAGAGTTATCTATTTCTGAAATTTGCTAATTAATATTTTTGGACCACAGTTGACTGTGGGTATTGGAAACAGCAGAAAAAAAAAACATGGACAAGGGGGGACTACTGTATGTTTTCTACAGAGATGAAGACAAGTAAAATATGCTGAGTGGCCTCATTCCAGACCTCCACTGAATAACCTGGGCCTCTTGTATCAGGAGGATCCCCAACAGTGACTCTAGATGCCGGAAGGTCTGTCATGGAACCTTCTGGAAGTTAAGTTTTCTTCCAACAAACGATGAATAACTACTGTAGTGAAACTGGAAAGTATAATTCTAGTGACACCATTTTCAGTAGGCAAGAAAGACGTCTTATCACTAAGCTCATGTTAGAAAACATTTAGGAATTTGTTTAGACTACTCCCCTTGCTTCTGTTCTTTGCCATAGAGTTTAGCTCCTATTTTATACATTCTTTTAGATCTTACTTAATCTTTGAACAGACTCCCAAAGCCAATGTATTTTAACACTTTTTTCCTAAAGCAAATCTTTTTCTTTCTTGCCAAAATACTTTCAAGCTACTGAGAAACAAGTGTGGTGACTAAGAGCCTGGGTTAGTACACTGAATTCACTCTTTAAACTACAACCTTGGGAGTGGGAATACAAGTCAGTGGTCTACCATATAAGACACCCAGGTTCAAGCCCAAAAAATCCACTCCTCTTCCAAAACAAAGAACCTAAATCCTTGGGCAAGTTACTTAAATTCACCTTATCTTAGTATCAACTAAGCTGAATTAATTCCTAGAAAAATTGACTAGCTGGATACATATAAGCACTCAATAAGTACTACAAATCATTCACTAGCAACCTCCACCTTCTAGGACTGTAGTCCTAGGCCCTAGGGGGCGTCAGCCCTCTGTCATACCATTCTTCCTCGTGGACTGAACTCATCAGCAAAATCCCCTGGGGATATGCTCTTCCCTCCACTGGGTAAAAGAAACATGGACACTAATTAACCAAGTGACAATTTTATGTTAAACATTAACATTATTGAACACCATGCAAAATATTACGTATTTTTTTAGATGAGACTTGAAAGAAACTGCATTAGCCCTTGCCAACTTTTAGCTGCCTCCCTAGACCCGTATCTTCACAACAAGTACAGAAATTTTGAGGCAAAAGTGCTCTTTTTAGCACCTATCATTCTCTCTTCATAGCACCCGTCATCCTCCTGGAACAGCTGTTCACACGCAATTTGTGAAAGTGATCTTCGCTCCACTCCAATGCTTCCTTCCCTGTGCATATGTACAGGGTTTCACAGACACAACTACACTCTCCCTCTTGTGAACTCCCATCCTGCTGCCTTTCGTCTCTGGCTCCCCTCTTTGCATCCTTCTTATGTCTCAGATGCACCTTATATCTTTTCCACCAGACAATGAACTCCTTGGCCCATCGGGCTACATCTCACGAGCCAAGAAATGCCTCGTTCCTCAAAGAATCGATCCAGGATGCCTCCTGGTCAGCAGGAGCCATACTATGCACATATGAGCCCTTAGGACAGCCACACCCAGTGATTCTAATTTCGTGTGGAAGAAGAAATATATATGTCAGCTCAAAAGTACTTACAGGTCATATTCTTTGGGGTGTCAGTATAGAACAATTCATTGAAAACCAAAATTTCCCATTCCTACTTTCTGTGCTTTTATAACGGCAACCAAAGAACCTTGCTCAGCCTGCAAATGTGAAGCAGCGTTAAGGACAGGGCTTGTCTCTGACCTGATTTTTCCGGTAGTCCTGCTGAGAATGTCGCAGCACCCGGTAGCAGAGCCGCAGTGCATACTTGTAGGGAGCATATCGCTGGTCCCCCAGGTCCTCCAGCCTCAGCATGGGGCCTTCTCCCCCTTTCTCCTTGAAGGGTGCTTTCAGAATCCCAAATACCTGCCAGAAACACAAGGAACCAACTATGCTGATGAAAGAAGGTGCAGGCTTTGCAACCTTTTTAACTGTTTTACAAGTAAGAATGTTGACTCAAAAACACTTTTATAATATTTGAGTAGAAATAAGGCAAAAGGAAAAACAGTACTTAGGACATGGAAATAACATAGAAGGAACAGTTAAAAACACTGCCAGAAGAGTTTCCTGGATTAAATAACAAAAACATTATTCATCTAAAGTGCTTAATTTTATGTAGACGTTATATTTTATTAAAATGGGAAATATAAAGGTGTTCAATTATACCATTACATAAATACATTCATATGAATTAAAATATAATTTCTATATGCTTTATAATTTCTTCTGTTGCTTCCTATAACTTCCCAAAATCAAAGTAACATGAAGAGAACATTTGCTTTTTATGTGAAAGTTACATAAGAAAATAGCTGGTATCTATAAAATGGAATACTACTCAGCCATAAGAATGAGAAATTATTTATTTATTTCATTTAGGAGTAAATGACTTCTCTATAAACATAGGTGCACATATATCACTGTGATATGATTCTTTTAATTCTTTTTGAAAGATACCCAGCAGAGGGATGGCTGGGTCAATTGGAAACTCTAGTCCCAGCTCTTTGAGGTATCTCCATATTGATTTCCATAGTGGTTGCACCAGACTGCACTGCCACCAACAATGGAGAAGGGTTCCTTTCTCCCCACAACCCCACCAATATTTGTTATTGGTTGATTTCATGATAGCAGCCATTCTTTGTGGGGTGAGGTGGAATCTCAGTGTTGTTTTCATCTGCATCTCTCGAATGATCAGTGATGTGGAACATTTTTTCATATATTTACTTGCTGCTTTTACTTCTTCGTCTGAGAAATGTCTCTTCATTTAAATAAGTCACACATGTGTAAATACTGAATAGTTTCTCTGGTGTGAAAAACTATAACAGTACATAAGATCCTAGTGATATAATTGACAATGTGAAATAGGAAGAAAAGGGCTAAAGGTGTAGGGAAAGTGGGAAGGGTAGGGGAAAGGTAATAAGGGAAAAAATATATAGGAGAAAATGAAAAAATGGAAATAAAGTGTTTGTAAATGGGGAAGGGAGGAGGTGGTGGGGGGAGGGCAGGGGTATGGGGAAAAAATGAGAACCAAGACCTGTCATGTAAAGGTACAAGATCCCAATGATGAATGTAACTGTACTGTATATCTAAAAAGTACCAATAAACTTAATGAGAGAGAAAAGAAAAAAGAAAATAGCTGCTAAATTTGCTTTTACCTTTCTAGGGTCAATTTGACAAGAGGAAACAGCAAGTCCAAGAATATATGCAGCCAATATCAGAGCACCCAAATACAGAAAGCTCTAAGAGCCAATTAATTATGTGTTCAGGATGTACAAGGAAGGGTGTGCCCAAACCAGTAATTGTATCAGAATCACTGCAATGCAACAAGTAAGGAGCTATAAAAGCAGGTGGTGGGAGTCAGGTAGCCAGGTTCTTGTGAAAAAGTTAGCAGTTTAGCAACTCCTACTCTGCATTTAGAAAGCATTAAGGAATATAACTTCAGGCAGCAAATCAGCAGGTGGGGTCACCTGGACTTAGAGCTCATGGGAAGGGCAAACTGCCATAAAAGAGCACGTAGCCCAGGGCATGACCATTAACACAGAAAAGTGGAACAGAATTACCCTTTGGAGTACATGAAATATAATATTGCTCCTACAATAATTCCACAGCTACTGAGCCTTGCGTTTTATAGTACTGAAATTAAGATATGACATATATTAACTGAAATATTAATAAATCATACACAGCCTTAAAATTTGAATTCAAATTCTTTATCCAAAAGAATTATTGATGTTTCACTAGATTTCGACTGTTTCACTAAATTTGTAGCCTTTTAAATTACTTGAGAAAAACTTTGACTTCATATTCTCAGACAATTGGCTATCAATTTTAACTATGTAGCTACTGTTTTCCTCTTCCAACTCAAAGAACAGGTATATTGACAACATAATTCTAATGTTTCAATATATTCGATTCATACTTAACACAAAAGTGAATAAAAAGAACACAGAAGGGTAGGCATGTTCACACATACATATTATTCGGAGGTGGATCCATATCCTGGGATGTTATACATAATTCCAGGAAGATGTAATACAGGATCAGCTCTAAACCTTCAGGGAAAAACATCTAGAACATTGTGTAGACCATTTATACACTAATAAGTAGACAGTCCTACTTTCTTAGAGAAGAAAAGGAAAGAAGTAGAAAGCAGGGCCAGGGATTTGGTTCAGTGGCGCAGCACCTGCCTTGCAAGTACAAGGTCCTGAGTTCGATCCCCTGTACTCCCCCTGCCCCAAAAAAGAAGCAGAAAGCATACAAAAAAGGCACTTCCAAAGATCACTTGGAAATTCTACCCGGACATCTTTTTCAGCAGTTTCTGGAGACAGTCTGACCATGCAGAGATTTTGGGGGTTCTGCAGGAGGCTACTTCTAGGGTACCCGCACTGATGTCTGCCTCCCCATCCTTATGGAATCCTCTCTCCTAGACTGTGGGGCTGGATTTATTAATGAATAATTACCACCGGGAAATGAGAACAAGCTCTTTTTCAAAATGATTAGTTTATTTACATAGCTGTAACTACAGCTAATACTTCAAACTATAAAACTACAGTGTTAAGTGGCTGAAGAAATAGAGTGTTCAAAACAGCCCCTACCAGGCAATCCAGAAGCACCATGGGGTTTAGAATCTGACCTAGGTTCAGATCTGCAACCTTTATCCTCTCTGGACATTAGAATATTCAAAGGGAAAAATGGGAGTCAAGATGCCTTTGCAGGTTATTCTGAGGACTTAATGATAAAATATACAGGAAATCACCATCACAGTGCTTGGTCTCTGACTACTACTGGTTTCCTCTCTTCTTTCTACCATGTGACCATCCCAAAAATCTTGAGATTTTGGACTCCGTACAAATAGTAGACCTTCATAGCTATGTTACTATAAAATGTAGGAGGAAATAACTTTGTTTCACCTCCCTTAAAAGGTCATTGGTCAGAACAGCATACTTCTGTACCTGTTCAAAGAGGTTAGAAAGGAAAACCTTAAACTTTGTCACCGGAGGATGTTCAACTCACTTCTAACCAAGCACAATAGAAATGACAGGACGTATGTCTAAGATATGCTATGACTTTACAAAAAGGCTGTGACTCCTTTCGGGGTGCCTTCTCTTGTTCTCCCCTGGATCCTTCACTAAGGGAAACAGTGTGCGCTGCTTGCTGCAGCCCTGAGTGTGACTCTGGTGAACAAGCTGAGAAGCAGATCTTCCCCCGGGAAAGCCTGAGATGACCACAGCCTGCAGTGCTACCCGTTAGCTTCACTGTGGCTCAGTGAGTGGCTCTGAGAGAGAACTGCTCACCTGAGCTACACCTAAGCCACACAAACTATAATAAGTGTCTGTTTGGGGGGTCATTTGTCACACAGCAACAGATACCTAATGCAAAAGCTTTCCTGCTACTCTCATTCAAAAACTAAAGTATGAAAACTTAGGCCACGAAAAAATTCACCTGTGCCAATATGTTTTGTTCCCTCATTAGTTTTTGACGTTCTCGGTTTGGCTTGGTAATGACCACGTCCAGGACTTCCTGTCCATTATTAGGCACATCAGCAACAAAGAAAATGAGGTCTTCCAATAATTTGGTTACAAACCTGTCATAAAATAAAAAGCAAATTTCACTCTGTGGTTTAATTTTGGATTTTTTCATTAAGCTTAAGAAGTAAAACACTGGAAAATTTAGAATATTTTATAGGAATTCTTCAATTAACTAAAGAGAATATTTAATGCAGTCAGTGTTTACCTGTACAATAATATTCCCTCTGCCATTCCTCCAACCTCTACTCTGTCTCCAGGTCTAACTGAATATTTGCAAAGACTATTACAAAACAAAGTCCCATGAGTCCCAACAACAGATGAGCTCCCTAGACAATGCCACAAGGTGCTTCTCCATGACTATATGGTAAAAGCAGGATATTGCTGTTTAAGGGGAAATGGTTATTCCTCTAAATCCCTAAATTCAAACGTTGTTGGAACTACAGATGTGAAAGCAGGGATTAATGTACAGCTTCTCTTTAACTTCAAAACCCATCAAAAATTCAGTAGACTCCTCCCGGGTCTGCTGGTGGGAAGAAGAAGAGGAATCAAATAGACAGGACTGGATCCAGCCACCTACAACTGCAGTGACCAATGCCTCACATTACCAGAGGTCATGAAACCACAGCCCTCAATATCAGTTCTGGCCCTGGACTAGTTGAGGGACCCCTGTGGAGCCAACCCCAAAAGCTGGCTGAGGAAATGACCACAGAAAGAGAGAGAAACCAAAAATTTCCCACCTGAGAAGAGCCTGCTTGCTAAATTCCAAAGTACATGAGAAAATCTGACATTAAGAGAGCCATCACACTGAAAAATCAGGAAGCTATTTTATTATCAATAGCTGGTAGCTAAAACATTTCATAATAACTTCTAAGTGAGTGTGTTCTCAGTCCTTAAACAGGTAAAGAAAACAATTATCTCCCCAAAAGGACAACATATTTTTAAAATGCTATATATTAATGAAGATGAAGTGAAGATAAAAAATAATAGACATCTGAGATATAAAACTTAGTTATTTAAGTACAATTTTAATTGATGAAGGCAAACTATTTTGTATACATTTTGAGAAAATCAATGGTTATAGGTGTATCAAAGAGAAAATGCAGAAAATAACACAAAGATTTAGAGAAAAGGAGAATGACTAAAGAGGACCCATATATATCTAATAGGAGTTCCCACAGAGGGAAAATATACAGAAGCAATATGTGAAGGAAAAATGGCTGAAATGTTTCCAGAATTTAAAGAATACATAAGTATTCTGATTAAACATATATTCTAACTATCAGTCAAAGAAAACAGAAATAGAGACTTCCTTGTAGACACATCACACTGAAAGTTTAGGACATCCAAGATAGGGAAGAAATCCACAAAATTACTAGAAAGTAAAGAGAAATTACCAATAAAAATAGCAAGTCCGGTTGGGGGTGTAGCTCAGTGGCAAAGCTCTTGCCTAGCATGAGAGAGGCCCTGGGTTCCATCCCCAGCATCACAACAATAATAATTATTATTAAACCTATTTTTTAAAAAACTTCTCAACAGCAACAAGAAATGCCAGAAGACAATCAAATCATTGGAAAATAATTGCCTAGCTTATGTGTGGCCCTGAGTTCAATCTTCAGCACCAAAAACACAAAACAAAACAAAATGAATAGAGGCAAAAGAAAAGATGCTTTCATTTTTCACACATACAAAGACTTAAAAAAATCAGAATCCACAGACTTACTGAATGACTGAAGAGAAGTGAGTGCACTGAGAAGTGAGACGCAAGGTACAAAAGCAGGCAGAGAAAGAGGTAAATTGTACTTAAAAGTATAACTAACCACTGGAAAACAATTTTTAGAAAATAAATTTCTGGTTAAAAATGATGGTGCGTCATAATTTATGATGCTTTTATTCTTTTGTGTACATCAAATATTAAAAATTTTACAGAAGAAACACAGAACTATGTTCCTTGATACCTGCTATGATAAAGACGGGGAGACAAGCAGCATGGAATGAATGCACTCTCAGGCACTTCCATGACAGGAAGAAAGGAGTATCAATAACCTCCAGTTTTATATTAAAAAGAATATATAGTTAAAATGTATGATCAATAATTTAAGGACAATTGTCAAAAGAATAGAACTATGACCTGAAGTTTCTAAATCAATAAAAAGTGAAGTGAGGGATTAGAGAGATGATAAACTTTCTTAAACAAAAAGCCAGAAAAAAGTAGAAGGAAAAGAAAAGCTAAACTAAAGGAAGAAAAAACTACGAATGAGTCCCAATATATTATTTATCAAATGTAAAGTAATTAAAGTTGCAAAATAAAATAAACCCTCAGGTTAGGGTCTAAAATCCAGTGCTCCATTGCTCCCAGGACACAAAACTAAGACAAAACGACTAGAAAATCTGAAATGAAGGAAATTTTTTAAAAAACAGGCACCAGGAGATTACAAGGCAAGTATTCTACCACTGAGCCACATCCCAAGCCCATGGCATCAGGTGAATACTAAAGAAAATATAAGAGGTAACGTAGCAACCGTAATATCAGACCAATAAAATTCAACATCAGAACTGATGCTGCTCTAGGAAGAACATCAGAACGACACCTGACCTGGTGTTCACCAGCTAGACGATGTCTCTTCTAGATCCTCAGCTGTATCGTGGGCAGCTGGAAGCGCTCCTAAGGCTGTAGGACACAGGTCTAGTCTAACACCTTCACCACCGCCTTAGCACCACAAAAATGTGTGCACTGCGGCCCGGGGCCTGGCATACTCTACGAGCTCAACCACACTGAGTTCATCTCTCCGTATCCCTTCTTTCCTCCCCTCCAACTCGGTCCCAACATGCCCTATTTTGCTGGTGTAGTTATGTAACGTGAGATCAGAAAACTGAACCGAAAATCATCTAAGGCTGAGCATCCTGGAGTACAGCACAGCAGCTGGGTCTCCAGAGTCCATTCCTGAGTCGAGTGAAAGGAGAGGTACGAGAGAGAAAGTGGGGTTCGAACACATGGGCATGGGAAGCAGATGTGCAATATTCTCACACCCTCCCTTTGACCTTCCACCATTCTTCCTGGCTCTGAGTAGAGAATAATAACTTCATTCTCCATAGAGAGAAAAGTCAGAGTTGTCAGTTATTTTCAGAAAGAATTTCATATTGAATTCTAAAACTGAGAAAATAATATAAATGCATTCAACTATGCCAATAAACTCTACTGTGCTGACAGGCAGCTTTGAGTGCATTTTGATGGGAGATGGCTTTTCTGAAATTACTAAATTAAGATCAATAATTGCAACTTCATACTTCTCAAGCAAAGCTATTTCTCTGCTAAGATGTGTTTCATTCTAAAGAGCAGGGAAATAAGCAGGAGCAGTATTTGAAAAAAGCTCTATCTCCGGCCAGTCCTGGCCTACCACCCTCCTCAGAGGCATCCTGAGAGGATAAGGTCCCCTTCATCATAACTGGAGAAGGGCAACTTGCACAGCAATGGTGGAGCACTCATAATAGAAATTGTTATTTGTCCTTTTCTCCAACAAATACCTCCATTCTTAGAATGGAAGGCGTTGTAACAGGCTTAGTAAATTTCTGTGCCTATATAAGAACAGAGACAAAAATAGATTCATCAAGAGAGCTTAAAAAATAGGCAAATAAAAATTCCTATTGGCACACTGAAACCCATTTCCCTGTCATAATTTAGCTCTGATCCTTAATCATCTGTAGCCCATAAAAGTGGGGCAGTGCTTCAGCTTCTGACCTTTGTTCATTTCCCCCAAACAGAATTAGAAGACTGAGTGAATACCCAATAGTTCTTTTCACATGCTAGTTTGTCAAGGAAAAACAGAGGTTAAAATCAGAAGGGGAGATGAGAACCAGCCATTCCACTTTTCTGCCTATTATGATTTTTAAATTGATAAACCTTGGAGGGACCAGGTTAAATTTTTTTGTTCCTCTATATGGTAAGATATGTATCTAAAAGTTTCTCAAACATCTGAGTTTAATTAAGGAACACTTACCATGAAAGCCCCACAGCAGACAAGAGACTACAGCCATCATGGTCGGCTCTCATCTCTCCCCTCTAAGAAACACCATTTTGGTTTTTGTGACAGTGAATTCTTTGGATTTCTTATAGTTCATGCAATGGATAAAACACCCCCAGGGAAAGAGTTTATTTTTGCTTGCTTTGGAATTTACAAGTAGTGATTGTTACAGTGAATGTATTTGCCATATCTTTACTCCATCTAAGTTGGTTAGATTGATTCACAGCATTACACATAAATGCAGTTCATAAATTTTCATAGCTCTACTCTATCCCGTTGTATGAACATGCCGTAGTCGTCATCATCCATTCAACTGCTGATGGATATTCGCATGGTTTTCAGTTTGGGGGTCTTTAGAACAAGGCTGCAAGTCACTGAACGTGTGTCCCAGTGCACGTGCAAAGGACCCTGCTTCAGGCAGATGTCTGAGAATGTTCAGCCTTGGAGGGAAACTCACAAGTCACGGAAGGTCTGCATGTTTATCTTTGCTAGTTATTGCCAAAGCATCTTTCCAAGGCTTACATCAGTCCTCATCTCCTCAGCTGTGTACAACAGCTCAAATCAATGAATGCCTGGGAAGTTGTAAATAGTTTTTACTTTTTCAAATTAAAAGATGTAGCAAACCACAAAGAGGGGAAATAAGGAAGATGCCCGTGCTGATATACTAGCATATGGACTTTAAATCACTTATTACTGTCCAGGTTGTTCAACCTCTCAATTTTCCTTTATGTAAGCTGAGAATGTTTATCTGAGGGTTATTAGTAGAACTAGATAAAATACATCTATAATGCCTAACATAGTACTGACACAAAATAGAGATACTATCAGTTTAATGCTCACTCTCCAAAATAAGTTTAAGAATCAAAGATCCGGTTTCTCTGAGTGAGTGAGAAGGGCAAAGAGCTACATATTGCAGATTTTTTTTTTCCTGATGCGTATTTGTTTATTTTGTGGCACCAGAGCTGAGAAATGTCTCAATAATAATAACAATCAGAAAAACATAAAATGTCCTCTAGGATCTTTAGAATGCTAAATGCAAATGTCAAACCAAGTGCAGCAAATGATATAGTGAATTTCCTGTGACACATTAAAATAAAAAAACAGAAAGCAGCATGGGATTTAGCTCAGTGGCACTGAGCTTGCTTCACAAGCACAAGATTCTGAGTTCGATCCCCAATACAAAAAAAAAAAAAAACAAAGTAGCTAAAAACAACTATTTTCAAACCAAATTAAAATGGAAAAAAGTAAAGATCATACCAGATTTTAATTTTGACATTTTCACTCATTCATCACAATTAAGAAGTATCAAGTTCCCACCTCATTCAGAAGCAAGAGCGCTGCTACCAGTATTCCCTTAGTGTCATTCATTCATCTGAAGTTTACAGAAAAACAGACAATTGATTCTTGATGATTAAAAGCCATTTGGAAGTTACTGACCTCCTTTCGTTCTGAGTTATCGTGCCATTTTCCAGCTTTTTAACTGTGGTCGCTAGCACTTTATTCGCATCATTGGCAAAATCCAAGTCTCGGACCTCGGAGAGTGGAACAGACACAATGGCAAATGCTTCTTTATCTTCTTTTGTTTGGCAGGTTCCGATCTGAAATGTGTTTTTTCCCTTAAGGTTAGTTTTGATAAATAACTACGTGATACTCTTTGAGGACTAACACACCTCAGCGCTGTTTAAGAAAAACAAGGCAAAAACAGATCAGACAAACACAGTAATTCCCACACGCATCACAGCCACTTTGAAAGGCTGTAGGGAGCAGAGATTTCCTTGTCCACCTCCAGTCCTGCCTCCACAGTACCCTGGAAATGTGTTACTTTCACACTTGCCCTGTGCTTCAGCTTCAACAAAGAGGCACTCCTGGAATCGTCTTCTCTTTCCACTTGCTGCTCCCATTCATTTTGATATCTTTCTGCACCCCTCTGACTCCTGGCTCTGCTGCATCCACCCCATCAGGATTCAGCCACGTAAGCCACCAGCAGACATGTGTGCTTAGTTAAATTAATTGCAATAATCTCTAACGCTGATAAAGATGGACAGTAGAGGACATGTCTGTCACCTACTAATTCTATGAACACAGCATTGGGTGGAAAATGAAACCATTTTCAGCGATATTTACCTTCAACATAACAGGCCTCTCTTCATCTGTATCTATGGGGATACTAGTACTGGTTACCCATGTGTTGGTGCACAAGTGCCTTAACCGAACATAGGAGTTTCTAAAAGCCAAAAAAAAGATTATTAAAATTTTGCACATTTAACTTATTAACCCATTTAAGTTACCTACATGAACATAAATATATCTTAGATTAGGAACTGATTGAAGACATGCCTGGCTTAAGAAAAAAAAATCTGAATTTCAACTATATCAAAGCATGCAGTGTCAGTACCTAGCGGTTCTTGAAGTGCAGTCCCTGGACCAATGGACTCAGCAGAACTTGTCAGAAATATAGATTGTAAGATCCATCCCAGGCCACTGAATCAGACAGTCTGGGAGTGGGGCCCACAGTGAGTGGTCTAATGCTCCCCTGGCAACTGTGACAGTAAAGTGAGACCCGGATTAAGTGACCGTGGGTCAAAACTACTGCCACAGCTGTCCTTCCTCCAGTCTGATCATCTCGTGCTTGAATGTACAGTCAATCCCCATTATCTATGGATGCCACCTGTATGAATTCTCCTATTTACAAAAATTTCTTTGCAAGGGGAAAGGTAATAAGGGAAAAGAAAAAAATATGAGAAAATGAAAAAATGGAAGTAAAGTATTTGTAAATGGGGAGGGGAGGAGGGGGTGAAGGGAGGGCAGGGACAAGAGGAAAAAATGAGAACCAAGACCTGACATGTAAAGATACAAGATCCCAGTAATGAGTGTAACTGTACTGTATACCTAAAAGGTACCAATAAACTCAATTAAAAAAATTTTCTTTGTAGCACCCAAACCATGCAGCTTGTGTGGTTATTTGAGGACTTACTCAGAGGGGCAAGAAATTTGAGTTGCCCAATAGGCATATTTGCAAGCTGAGCTAGAGCAAGCTGACACTCAGCCCTCTCATTTCAGCTTTCATACCGTAAGCAAGCATCCTTTCTGCGGTACATTTGCTGCCATGTTTTTCACATTTCTGAGCTTTCTGTTGATGATTTTGGTGTTTTAAGTGGATCCCATTTTAGAAGGACTGTCTGATGATCCAAAGAACAAGACAGGTGGGACACAACTTTGAAAGCTAAATAAGCTTCTTTCTGGAATGAGTTACAGTGCTGTTTACCATGAGTATAAGGTTAATGATCAAAAATGTAAAGAGGGTGTCTTTAAAGAGAAACACACGCAAATAAGGTTATATATTGATTGACGAAACTGTGAGCAGAAGCTCATGGGAATCTAACCTTGTGTTTCCCCTAGGAACAATGAATGATTCGGTGTGTGCTAACTCCATGAATCTTGAATGACGAACACTGACTTATGCGAACTGTGAGGGAGTTGCCTGGAAGACACCTAGAATTTCACACAATTTGAATATTACCATTTTACTGAATCTTTTACTGCCATTATTTCTTTAACAAATATGTCTACAGTACCTTCTAAATGGAAAGTTTTCTATCCTAGAGTTGTTTAGAGTTCAGTTTAAACATAAAGCATCTATATGTCATATAATATAAGGTATAAAACAGTAGGGCCTGTAAAAGAAAATCAAATAAAATGCTGGTGGTCTCGAGGCAAGAGAGCTTCGTTCAACATTATGGTTCTACTCATTCATACAAGTAGATAAAACAAAGTGAGCTTCAAATATCTAAACTGTCATGTATCCAATCCCTATGCAATTCTGAAATCTCTCTGTTTTATCACTTATTGTCTTATGTGTCAAATTACGCAGGAGACAACATTTGCACTCAGTTGCTTTCCATTTTAGACACATGGAAAGTGTGGCCACTGCTGATAAGCTTCGTAGCTCCTTCTGCTATCTGACCCTTACACTTCTTCAGTACAGGTTTAATTTCCCTGACTAAATGCTTGGGATGGACGTGTTCTGGACTCGGATTCTTTTTATTTTTAAATATGTGCATCACAACATATCAGGGAGGAAATCCAAGTCTAATGGTGAAATTCATTTATGTTTTCTATACACCTTAAACATATAGCCTGGAGGTAAGTTTATATAATATTTTTTAGTGCACCAGTATCTTCACTGCAACCCATCACACGAGGTCAAATGTGGAATTCTTCACTGTGTGCTATCATGTTAGTGCTCAAAAAGTTTCAGTTTTTGGAATACTTCGTATATTTTCAGATTAGGCAGTCTCAACCTGCATATGCTTACTGAATCAACCCATATTGTGAGGTTCCAAACCAAAGGATTATATTCCAGTATTATAACTTACAATTCGCAAGGATTCTAAGGCTGAATAACTGTTGGGACCTATCCCACAGGAACCTGTTGCCTTTAAGACCTTGATATAATCTGAATGCCTGCAATATGAGGGCACCGCAGCAGAGGTTTAGAGTACAGACTTGACATTCCCAGGCTCCATCACCAAATTCCACTTCATGAGCATGACACAGGCCAATTAGTTTGTCATTCTAAACCACTGCTTCTCAAACTCTACATTATGTCCCCTGGGAAGCCCTTTACAATCCCAGTGCCCACACTACGTCATACACAATTTAGACCCAAATGCCTGGGAACAGAAGCCCGGCACTGGGACTTTTTAAAGATTCCCAAGGATGTCTCAATATGCAGGGGTGATTAGGAACTCCTGCTCCAGGACCTGCATATCTGCAGCAATGGCTTTAGCTGAAGGTTTGTTAGAAATGTACATTCTCAGGCCCCTATTCTAGAATAAGCACAAGTTCCATTCTTATCAGAACCCCTACAATTGGTGCAGTACAATGTAAAGCTTCAGACTTTATTGGGCTAGAGTTTAAAGTTTGAGAAACACTGGACACCACAAAAAATCACTTCAGTAATGCTTTAAAACAAAAAGGAAAACAATGAGTTCACGGCGCGAAGAGGTTAGCGTGATTCTAATGTACTGTCAGCTTGAGAAGCACTGCTCTAGATCAGCCTCTCATAGCCAACCTGTAAAGGTTGCTGCCGGGATTAAATAAGATAATATTTATAAAGAACTTGACATAGAGTTTAGCATTCTCAAGAATGTACTCGAGAATTTTATTACACTAGTAGCTATTGTCAAGTGTTAATGTTAGCTTTAATACAACAAAAGGCAAATGAATCCATCCTAGCACAGACTTCTGTACAACACTAAGACATCAACAGCTCTGAATAATGTTAGACTATCACCTCCTGACAAAGCTAAGCTCGAGGGCCTTGTCGTGAGTCCATGCAGTTCTCAGTGAGTTCTTTTATCATCTCCTTAAGCAAACAAAAAGGATTTCATTTTTGCTGAAAAATTTATAGAGTAAAGTCATAGTGAGGATTAAGAGTCCAGTACTGGGAAGACAAAGCTAGAGACTGAGCTGGGTCAGGTAAAACCTTCAAAGGGGATCCCTTCCTTCACAGACTATATTACGGGAAGAGAAGAGTGACATTCCTTATCAATGGGAATAGCCATGGGACACCAGGAATATTTCTCCACAGTATTATTAGTACAGTACCTATTTACCCTCCATGAAAGGAATAAGCATAGCAGTGTCTGCATTTCTGTGTAGGTATCCTCAGCTAGCCACGGCCTGAGGCCAAGTACAACTGATCCACCATTTAGAACTATCCCACATGACCTAAAGGGCAAGATTCAATGTATCCAGAGAGTGAAAAGAGCTTACCTAAAATAGTCAAATTTCAGCCAGAGAATAAAAGATAATGTCTTTCACTGAGTCCTAGTTGACTTATTTTTACAATGGATTCCTCACTGGTCTCTAAAATCACCTACAAACCAAAATTCTTCCATTTTCTTTTCCTGCTGCTTAAAATGCTGCTCCCAGATGGAGAGAACTCATTCATTTTCATCTTTCAACTGTCCTAACTCAGGCCATTTCTGTAGAGTCCCATCTAATAGAATACCCCCACCCAATGCCCTGCACTTTTTCTTCAATGTACTTTGACCATATATTTTATGTTTACTGGTTTGTTTACTACCTGTTTCCCTTATTTGAATGTAACCAGTTTGTTCACTATTATCTTCCCAAGGCCAATGTCAATGCCTAAGACATAACCTATGTTCAATAAATATTTGCTAACTGAATAACTAAATAAATGAACAAACGGACAAATAAATGAAGTGAGGAATCTCACATAATAAAAATAAATGAAAAAGCATTTCTAAAATGCGTTTAGATTGTTTTTCATTTGAGTAACCAAGGGCCATATAAGTAATAAGAATAAACTATTCTTATGAATTTTTCAGAACTTCTTAGGTCCTGCACATTTTAATTATTTATAAGAATAAAACAATTTATATTAATCTACTTACAAAAAAGGTACAATGTTTTACACACTTGTTCTTCATTTCTACTCCCTTGATATTGCAAAAATTATATTAACATTATGATTTTCATTCCTTACCTGCTCAGAGTAATTATTCAAAAAAACATCTTTTAGCCATAATTTTTTTTACCTTGGAACTAAGCAATCAGCTCTCTGGAGAGTCGTGGCATCCAGTTCAAACAGAGATGCAATGTCATTTCCATGTGGGACTGAGACCAAAGTATACATGATCTTCTCTCCTGCCTGGCGTTTTTTCTTTGAAGTTGGAAGATCTCCATCTCTCTGCTGAGGATGTAAAAAGTTATTTATTTTGTCAGATTTTTTTAACTAAACTCTCCAATTAATCAGGATATAAGGTTTAATTTTATGTGTTAGGTCTTCATTGGGTTATAGAAGTATCTATTTCACATTAACCAGAAAAAGTAGATAAGACCTAACAGGACTTGAGAAAATTATCAACAGTGATAAGTCACATACTTTTGGGTGGGATGGCTTGATCTATGCACATTATTAAGGTACTGACAGTCACGATAAATTTGCTCTCTTTCCTCATTTTCTTTTTTGCAGAGTAGTAATTTTGACTATTCACAATTAAATGAAAACAGAGAAGAAACAGTATGTTGAATCTTCCAGATTACACAAATTAAAGATATACAAATGGCCAACAAGTACATGAAAAGGTGCTCAAGATGGTCAATCGGGGACACACAAATCAAAACCACAATGAAAATCACCTCATTCCACTCAAGATCAAAAAGACCAGAGTGGCTAGGTGTTAGGGAAGGTGTGGAGAAAAGGGAGCCCCAGTACACAGTTGATGGGAATGTGCAGTGTGCAGGAAACAGTGTGGAGATTCTAAAGAAGTTACAAACACAACTACACATGACACTGTAATTCCTCCTTGGGTTATGGTTCCAAAGGAGATGAAGTCATCACCTCATAAAGCACCTGTGCCCCCGGTTCACTGTGGCACAATGGCCGTTACATGGAAGCAACCTCCGTGCTCAAGAGATGAGTGGGTAAAGAAATCCATGGTATGTACACACATGCATATACACCCGATTTATAATGATTTGACTTACAATTGTCCCACTTTGTGACAAGGCTAAAGCCATGCACATTCTTAGAAATGCAGTTGGAATTTGGAATTTTGATTTCTGCCTAGGCTAGAAACATGCAGTATGATACTTTTTTTTTTTACAACAGGAGGGTAGTGACAGGGAACCTCAGGCCACAGTCAGCCACAAGATCATGAAGGTCAACAACCAACAATTTAATTTACTGTGCTGCTGAAATACAATATTTGGTAGGTTAGGAGTATTAAACTCCCTTTCTAATGCTGATATTTTCAAGTTACAATGAGTTCATCAGAATATAACATTTCTACAATGGAATATTATTCAGCCTTTTAAAAAAGAAAGATTCTGCCACTTGTGACAACAGAAACAAACACAGGGGACATTGTGCTAAGTAAAATAAGCCAGACACAGAAAAAAAAGAGCTCCATGATCTCAATTATATGTGCAATCTAAAAAAGCAAACAAAAAAACTCAAATACACTGAGAAAGAAGCAAGAATAAAATGGTGTTAACCATGGCAGGGGTGGGGGAATAGGAAGATGAAAGTCAAAAGGTAGAAGGTTTCAGTTTTGTAGGATGAAGAACTACAGTACTGAAGGCTCTAGTATTGTTATAGTGGAAATTTACTAAGGGAGTAGATTATAGGTACTTTTACCACACATACTAAAAAACTAACTATGGGAGCTAAAGGATATGTTAATTTGCTTGACTGTAGTAAGCATTTAAATCATACATCACATCTTAAATATATACAATTTTTTCTGAATTAAAAGAGTCATACCACAGTGATATATGCGCACCCATGTTTATAGCAGCACAGTTTGTAATAGCTAAAACTTGGAAACAGCCCATTTGCTCATCTGTTGGAAACTGGATAAAGAAGATGTGGTTTTTCTATAAAATGGAATACTAATCAGCCATAAAGAATGAGAGATTAGAGTCATTCATAGGAAAATGGATACATATTGAGGATATACTCTTAAGTGAAATACATAAGTCACACATGTGTAAATACCAAATAGTTTCTCTGGTGTGAAAAACTATAATAGTACACAAGATCCTAATGAGATAATAATGTGAAATAGGAAGAAAAGGGCTTAAGGTATAGGGAAAGTGGGAAGGGTAGGGGAAAGGGAATAAGGGCAAAGAAAAAAATATGAAAAAATGGAAATAAAGTGTTTGTAAATGGGGAGGGGAAGAGGGTGACGGGAGGGCAGGGACAAGGCGAAAAAATGAGAACCAACACCTGTCATGTAAAGGTACAAGTTTTTAAAACCCAGAGAAGGAAGGAGGATAGGTGAGAAGGAAGGAAGGAAGGAAGGAAGGAAGGAAGGAAGGAAGGAAGGAAGTTGAACTGCATTGCTTCACTGATCTATATCATGCAGCTCAACAAGAAAATCCAGGTGTTGTACTAAGATATGAATAGCAGAGAACCAGTACTCCCTGGAGGTCTGAAAGTTAATAGGGAGAAAGGAACTACACTGCTATCTAACAGCAAATCATTTCGGCAAGAAGTCTGAACAAGATCCACCGTCTTCTTTTATAGGGCCCACCCCCAACTAGACGTTCCTTCTCAAGGTTAAAAATTAGAGAGACATCTGATATTGAAAATGATTATGATAAAGATGAAGGCAGAGACAGAAGAAGAAAAGAAGAAGTTTTAAGAAAAGAAAGTGATAATTCTAAAAGAAACAAAAGGAAATTTGTTCTAAATTATATCCTTGGTAACATGAAAATGACTTCATTTGCAAAGAAATACAACAAAAGAAATTCTTTTTTGATTTTGCAATGCTACTGCTGTCAAAAGAAAGAAGCACCAATACCGTATGTGCTGTTAATACTCATGAGAGGAAACTGCCTCAGGATGTAGAAATACAGAAATCATGGGCAAGATCAGTCAGATGCAGAAATACTGTAAGGATTTTTTTAATACGTAGACTGGTATTTGGCATGTCTTAGTCTGTTTTCTGTTGCTGTAAGTGAACATCAGAGATGTATAGGAATATAACTTGTAAGAATACAGGTTTATTTAGCTTGTGGCTGTGCAGGCTAGAGGTCCAAGAACATGGTTCTGGCAGCCCATGAGGATCTCTCACTACACTGTAACATGGTGGAGGGTATCACATGGTTAGATGGAAAAGCAGGTCAGAGAAGCCTGGCTTTTGAAACAAGACCACTCTCGCACTATCCTACAAATCCATTAACCCACTCAAGGGGCAGAGCCCTCATGCCCCAGTCACCTTCCAAATGTTCCACATTTCAGCACTGCTGCACTGGGGAACAAGTTTTCACGTATGAAATTTGGGGGATACATTTAAGCCACAGCAGGGCACCAGTGGCTTCAGTAGACTATTAGAAAGGTACAATGAAAATATGTGGTGTTTATAATAAAATCATATCTATTACATTGAAGCAGGTTGAAAGGCTTTATTAGTGAAGGAACAGCATGTAACCCAATACAGAGTCAATGAGGAAGGACTTTATAGTCTCTGCCAGTACTGACTAGTGCACATGTATTCCAGTTGTTATGGTTTGGATCAAAACTGTCCCCCAAAGTCTCATGTGTTCAGATGCAGGGCTTTGGGACAGTGGTTGGATCACGGGGGTGCTACACGCATCAGTGAATTAATGCATTGATGAGTTAGTTCATATCTGGATGTGCGGTTAGGAGGTGGGGCTGCTTAAGAGGAGGCAGTAAACTGGAAGCATAAGCATAATCTCTCTGTCTCTCTCTCCTTCCTCCTCCTCCTCCTCTTCCTCTCTGCTGTCCTTCCTGCTCTCTCCACTTCCAGCCACCATGTAGTTAGATTTCCCCTTTCCTTTCATGAGGCTTCTGCCTTAGAGTCAGCTGATCATGGACCGAAACCTCTGGAACCATGAGCCAGAATAAATATTTTCACCTTTAAACTGTGCATGTCAGGTATTCTATCCCAGTAACAGAAAAATGGACAAATACAGTACACCAGTCTTCTTTAGAGACTACTACAGTATATCCCTAAAAGGAAAATGCCATCTACTTTCCTGACTGAGCTTACTCTACACCAATTCTTAGTACAATTTAGCTTTTGATATAGATAATCATTTAAGGAAAATGCATTGACTGACCTAATGATTTAGATCTACTTAGGAAGTGAAAGTTGGCATTAGGGTTTATATATCAGTCATTTGTGAGGGTCTCAGGAAGACTATCCTCCTCCATTCACTCCTCCTTGGAATGCTAATGAAATGAATTTCCTAGACTTAACGAAAACAGAAGAGACACTGGTTCCTAGTGAAGGCCTTCCTACCCACTCCTTGGTGATGTCCTCCTGGGGAGCACAACCAGAATATTCAGGATCTTCCCTATTTTGACACTCTACACTGCAACGATGAAAATCTTTTCTAAACATAGAAAACACTTGCTTAGTAGGATTAATTAAAACAGTCCATTCTGAATTACTCATACTACTTAAGATCTGTGGTTTTATTTTTAATTGCATAGAATAAGTGGAATGTAGTATTCTACCATAAACAGTTTGCATGGGTTCTTGGAAAACCCATTTAATGAATAGAAAATTCTATTTATAAATAGCATAGCAACTGTTTATGTGGGAATCTGAACTCCTAATACATTAGATTTTTTTTTTTTTTTTAAAGTGCTGTTGTGGAGCCAGGGATTTAGCTCAGTAGTTCCACCATCTGCTTTGCAAGCGCAAGGTCCCCAGTTCGATCCCTGGTACAAAAAAAAAAAAAAAAAAGTGCTGTTGTCTTAGGCATTCTACTTTAAATCTCTCCTACTTTACTATTGTGCCTAACAAACTCTGCTTCACTCACAGGTTGGCAGTAAACTTTAAGCCAGGCTCCCTAGAATTTTTAACTAATGAACTCTGGGTAATGAGTAATAAGTATACAACTTTTAACATATGAATCTAGCTTAAATACAGAAGAAAATCAATATTGTATCTTTCTACCACAAAGACAATTCTGTTCAAGATTGTATGCTGTGACTTCTGTTCATAAAGTCACATTGATTTTTTAACTAAGAAAAAAACACAGAAGCTCCAGTTCCTCCTGACACAGAATTAGGAAATGAAATGGTCTTCCTCTTGCATCTCAAAAGTGCATTAAGGTCCAACAGAGCTTAAATGTATCATCGGTGTGTGCTCCAAACACACCCAATTAAGGGGCCTGCAGGGTCTTAGTCTGTGAACTTCAACACTGGCAGTTTTCGCTGGAAGGAAGGCAGGCAGGCAGCCTCTCTGTTACACAGGAGACAGGTCCTGATGAAAAGCCAGCCGGGGAACCAAGAGCTCTCCCTGTTCCTGCAGCCCCCCACCCGTGAGTGGCTGAGCCGCAGTCTTCTCTACTGACTCACTTGTGAGTCATCAAATTTTCAGCAGCAACATCACTTTGCAGTTCTGCTGCTGGGAGCCAGAGACATTCGGTAAGAAACACTGTCTGAGACCTCAGAGCCGTGTGGGGCCTGAGGCATAAGGATGTTCGGGCTTGTGTGGCTGCTTCAGTCTTTACTTAACCACACACAGTGCTGCCTTTTAAAGCTGCAGGCGCTTTTTTCTCTTCATTCCCAAAATGATTCCTACGAGGATGTGGGTTTCTTTTTCCTTAGCACCTTACCACACTGGTGCAGCTAGAGTCAAACTCAAGGAAGTGTCCAGCTCTTTAAGAATCTGGAACTCCTCTCACCTCCAAATTCTACAGAACACAATTTGCAAGTTCATGTTGAGTCAAGTTTCCTGGTTCCAAGAATATTTCTGTTTTGTATATAAATCCACATAGACTAGCGGCTCTCAACAGGGGGAGAGTTTTGCCTGGGGGTAAGAGACTGAGGGAGGGAGATTCAGCAATTTCTAGACACATTTTAGTGGCCATAGGGGGAGGAAAGTCTGCTGGTACCTAAAGAGTGGAGGTTGTGGTCACAGACTCTGCAGAATATCCTACAATGCAAGGGTTAAGAACCCCCAACAGAAACCAAGACTGGCACTTAAAAAAGTCAGATCTGTTCCACACAGATATGGCAATGTTAATATGGATGGTATTACAACGTACTCCAAAAATATTTTTTTAAAAAACAATCCCCCTTCACCAAGCCATTCGAAAAGATGCAGCCTTTTCAAGAAGAAATGATGACTGTCAGGTTCCCAGTGGAGCTTGACACAGTTCCAATGTTTACCAGGTTCCTGTGGATGCTGTACATTTGTAAGATTGGAAATAATAGACTCCTTTGTCAAATAAATACAGCAATTTGGGTCTTAATGGGTGCTCTGACACACACTGCCTTATTCCTGCAGCACTATGCATTAACCTCTGAAACTTCAAAAATGGAAGGCAACATTTTGATAAAGGTTTCTAAATTACAGGAGTAATGTTAACTGGGCACTAAACAGACAACATAGGGATAATTAGGAAAGAAAAAATTAGCAGAGCCACAGTGAACTCAGCATTGCTAGAACCCAGAATGGAGGTGAAATAGCATTCTGGCTTTGGGAAACTGATTTCTTATTTCACAGGCTGGAGACAAACTCCACTAGCTCCTTTGTTTTCTTGTTTAGACAGAAACATAATAATTGCTATGTGGTAAATGGTCTATAAAATGAGAAGCCATATTGTTAACAGTATAGTTCCATATTCTCAGTTTTGTTTACTCTCGGGCTAGGGATTTTGGAGAGGGAAAAGAAAATTTAATCAGATGTCTCTCCAGTTGGATGTCTCTCAGAGATGGCAGCCAAGATCCGCCATAAACTCCTATAGCAGATGCAGACCCACCTGTCCTGTGTGCAACTGAGTAACGCTGGTGACAACTGCTTAAACAGAAGAGCATTCTTTCCACCTTTTGAGGCGAAACAAGATATGGTGTGTTGAAATAAAAAGCAAAGAAAAAGCCACTGTCAAGCCAAACTACAAGTTTGATTAGCACAGTGATTTCACCATTGATTAATTATTTATATTTTCTGTGCTGCCCCATAAACTTTCATAGTCTGTGTGCACACACTCTGCTCTGCCAGAACCACCAACCACATAGCAGCAGCAACAGCAAAGTCAGGCAGTACCACTCTGACTCTGACAAAACATGAACATCAGCCAAGCCACAGAAATGACTAAATATCCTTCTCCCCCGGCTGACTTAATGACAGCAGCTTCTTTAGTCTGCCTTTTCTACAGATAAAATTTATTAACATACTAATCATAGAGTTCTTTGTTTTTTCCTAACAGCATTCCCATCCAAGGAAAAGCATTTTCCTTAAAATTTCCCCAATTCACCTTACATAAGCCCACATCCTCAGATTAGTTCAAGATACCTCAACGTTCCTCATGGTGTGTGTGAGTGAGTGAGTGTGTGTGTGTGTGTATGTACATGCTCATCTCACTACAATGAGGAATAAATCCACCTTGCTTGACTCCAGGCAGGTGTGTCATCTCTGGTGGTCTGTGGTTGGAAGCCACTGAAAAGCTTGTAGTATGACCCATAGAAACCAGGCTGTATTCTTAGCTTTTAAAACCAGGCTACTGATAGCATTTTCCTGAATCATAGGACAGTGAGAATCCAACACTGCTAGGGTGGCCATTTGAATACCACTCAGAATGCTACAGCCAAAATATAAATAGAAGATCTAATTGAGCAAACAGGCCTGCTCTGCATTCAAGCATATTTTAACACAAATCGGGCTTTCCTGAGGCCAAAGACCTGACACGCCAGCTTCATTCCTGTCTTAATCCTGATAATCACATGGGAAGAGGAGCAAATAGGATGGAGCCTCGTGGGCAGTTCTGCTTTGGTTCCCCAAGGCAAAACAGAAAGCTGTATATGGATGCAAACATAGTAGTCATTTCAATTAAACATGCAACTCTTTCTATCAAAAGGTAGAATTTTATAGGAGGGTGTTGTTACTTTTTGTGTGTGTGTTTTTTTTTATCTTTGGTTGACAATGATTGTACATACTTAGGGGATAAAATGCAATGATAGGTACACTGCATAGTGATCAAATCAGGGTAATGAGTATATCCATCACCGTAAAATCTTGTCATGTCTTTGTAGTGAGAACATTCAAAATACTTTCTTCTACTTGAATGCTATTTTCACTCCACAGGCAACAGCACACTGGGACTTGTGTCTCCTAACTGTAACTTTGTACCTTTGACTCACCTTTCCTCTTCCCTCTTCCTTTCTACTTTCCCAGCCTCTGGTAACCTTTGTTCGAGTCCCAGTTTCTATTAGATCAATTTTTTTAGATTCTACATGGGAATGAGAAAATGTGGTACTTTTCTTTCTACACCTGGCTTATTTCGCTTGTAAGATAATGTGCTGCAGGCCTATCAATGTTATCACAAATGGAAGGATTCTACCCTTTTATGGCTGAATAATATTCCACTGCATTTATATTCTGTGTTTTCTTTATCCACTCAACTTTTGGTATATATTTAGGCTGATTTATTATCCTGGCTACTGTGAGTAAATAGTACTATCATAAACATGGGAGTCCAGGTGTTTTTTTGACCCACTGACTTTATTTTCTTTGGATATATATTCAGTAGTGGGATTTCTGGATCATATTTTAGCTCTATACTTACTCTTTTAAGAATTTCCATACTGTTTTCATAATGGCTAAACAGTCCTATTCCTCTTATCTAACTGCAAATTTGTTTTGGAAAGGCAGGATTTTGAATGAGGTATTAGTAATATCTGCAGATTTCAAAAGCAAATGTTTAATTCTCAAGACAACTGACTGTGTCTATAATACTACAAAATATCTAGTTAAGTTTTTGAAATTCTGCCCATCATCCAGAGGTTTTGTCTGGTCATATCAACTGTCCCCAGATTTTTAAATTTTTGATTGAATAAAAAAGTAACCATGAGGGCCAGGGATTTAGCTCAGTGGTTCTGCCACCTGCCTGGCAAGTGCAAAGTCCCAAGTATGATCCTCGGTACAAAAAAAAAAAAAAAAAAGTAACCATGAAGTCATCTTCTTTACAAATGATGGTGGAAGGAGCAGAGTGACTAATAAAAAACATTTTCAAGGAAACTGTCTTTAAAATAAAATTGAGATAGCTTTCTACCAGCACACTTTCAAAAACTAGCCATATAATTGCCTGATGTTTCTATTTTAAATCTCAAAGAAGTGTCCTGTTGTCCTGTGTCAGTGTCATGCCATGAGCCCACTTGAGCTCCCTATTTACTGGGCAATTCTGACAACTGAAGTGAGACCCACTGTATGTCCCAGATGCCAGATGCCTTCACCATTCTGCTTTAAGTGCCCTTCAAGTTTCTAGAAATCTCCTAAGTGTCCATTACTGGACATTTCATAACCTAAACTATGTTTACTTTTTTCCTTGATCCACACCTTCCACTCAAAGATCGTCTCTGAGTCCTTAGTCTTCAAATTTGTCACTAAATTTTCAACTTATTCATATAAAAATATAATAAACATTGTTTGGGATTTGCTGTGGGGGCAACAGTTCTACTCACATTTTTCCCTTCGTTTTGGGCATCTCGATAATCAGGATTAAGCTAAAACACAAAAGCAAAGCAAAATTAGTTTAGAATTGCTATTAAGAGCACATTAACATCATGAGTGAACTTCAATTCAATTCCTTATGTTTAACCAAATTTAATACCTAAATAGCTAAAAAAAAAAATAGTAAATTAACAATTTAAATTATGCTGCCAAACCCCAGTTGCATGGACAGAAGCTAAAATACAAAATGTATGGCTTTGATTTCTAGCCGAATTGCTGACATCTTGAACAAGGTGAGAAATGACAGTCTCACCTTCTCTGGGGAAACACTCAGGAGAATTCACCATTTGGCCTGCCACAAAAGCTGCCGTTAACTAATAACACAGCTGCTAAGTTAAAAATAAATAAGTAAAAATAGGTGAAGGGAAAATTTCCACCATGATTCAAAATCGTGCTCTACTTGTACACACGCTCTACACCACAAGGAAAACAGCAGAAAAGGAGCTGTACATCAGATAAATCAGTTAATGCACAAGGAATGCGGAAACCAACAAAGAAAGATGCACACCTCTGGCCATGGATGGCGGAGTTCGGGGGTCACGTTCAATGAGCTCTGATACACTGAGTGTTGACCCAAGGGTCATCAGTAGATCAGATACTGTTAACTCTTAATTCCCACTCTCATAACCACATCTTAGTTGTGCTGAAATAACTAGTTGACAATCTGTCAAACAATGGATTAAGAAACTGTTTTTCTTGAAAAAAACTGTCCAATTGAATTTAATCATGTTGATGCTAATTAATCTGTGTGTACCATACATAATCCCGAGTTGTTAACATTACTTAAAAGGAAAAGTCAGATGTCTTTCTGTGTGTGATTGCCTGTAGGGACTGAACCAAGGAGCACTGCACTGAGCTTCATCTGCAGTCCTTGCTTTCACTTTTTATTTGACACAAGGTCTTGCAAAATTGCTAACTTGCCCAGGCTGGGCTTGAACTTGGGATACTCTTGCCTCAGCTTCCTAGAGTGCTAGGATTTCAGGTGTGCACCATCACGCCCAGTTGCAATGCCTTTCTTAAAATAATATTTGGCTTTTAAAAGTTCTAATTGCTGGGCTGGGAATTTAGCTCAGTGGTTCTGCCGCCTGTTTCTCAAGCTCAAGGTCTCAAGTTCGATTCCAGGTACCAAAAAAAAAAAAAAAAAGCAAAAGAAAAACTCTCAATCTCACTGAGAATGCACACTAAAAAACAACCTTAAGTCCAAACCATCAATGAATGTACACTGATTATAAAGCAGATTATCCTGAGAAAAGAGTCTGGTAACCGCCCAGCTTTATCTTGTGGCATCCTTCAAGAAAGAAACCATTGGTACAAAGAAAAAAACCTGCCATGGACTATTTAACCATTGACTCAGAGACCTGGAGAATCTACCAAAAGCTACACAGATTCAGGCATGGTAATACACACTTGCACTCTGTTACAGTGTCAGTAGCAAGACACTGTTTTAAAGTTTAAAAAATAATGGGAGTTGTGGGATGGTTCAGAATGAAGGCTCTGAGTTCAATCCCCAGGACAAACAAGTGAATGAAAAGGTTTCTCTTATCGGTGAGAAGCTGCTATTAGATTAGTCAAAAAACTATTTCCCAGTCCAGTCCATGACCTGCCTGTCTTCTCAGGTCCAGGGAAATAGCAAAGTGCTCTGAAGGCAGGTGAGCAGGAAGCTGGGGGTAGGTGTCTGCAGGGCACGTTCTGAGAAGCACGGATGTTGTGTGCTGGAGTGACACTGAACGATGATGTAGAAACAGAAGAGGACAGGAGAACTCTGGTACTTAAAGCTCAGATGGGTGACGTCCCCTGCTACAAAGGGGAAGCACTCTGCAAATGCACCCAATTTCAGCCCTGCAGCTGAAGCTATAGGAAGAAGACTGAACGGTCATGTGACAGAATTTAAAAATGGAACACAAGGACAATCCACCTAACCCATATGGTTTTGCACAGAACTTGCTCATCTGGGGATAAGGAAAAAAGGAAGGAAGGTAGAAAGGGTAAAAGGTAGGAAGGGCCAGGCATGGTAGCACATAGCTGTAATCCCAGCACTCAGGAGACTGAGGCAGGAGGATCACTGTGAGTTCAAGGCCAGCCCAGGCTACATAATGAGTTTAAGGCCAATCTGAACTACATAGTGAGATCCTTCTCAAAAACACAAACAAAGGAGGAAGAAAAGGAGGGAAGGAAGGAAGGGAGGGAGGAAAAGAGGGACAGAGAAAGGAAGGGAGGGAGGGAAGGACAGTGGCAGGGAGGCAGGGAAAGGAAGGCAGAAAAAAACAAACAAACTGATGAAAATGTATGTCAGAAAATAAGAATCATTTTCAGGTTCTTCCTGAATATTTCCTATGGTATGACACAAAATTAGTTTTCAGGAAATGATCTGGCATACTCAAGAAAATATGTGGAAAAGCAACAAAACAACATAAATTTGTGTTAAATTATGCTAAAAGGACACTATAAAAATAAAATACAAAAGAATAGAATATAAAGAATTATACCATAAAATTACAAGGAGGGTTTCAATAAAAATGAAAACATATATACAGAGTCCAAGTCCACATGGGCAACAATAAAAGCATATTTGATGCTACAGAAAATGAGTGATGCAGAGGACCGGTACCCAGAAATAAAACTCAGAAAAAAGAAAACAGTCTGGAGGACCAGGGAAGGGCCTATCGGAAGGAAGTGAGAATAAGAATACAAGCAGTAATCAGAGACTCTGCAAAGTAAAGCTTTCTCAGCTGAAGACAGAACTGCATACACAGAGGTCACTCTACCTCAGGACAAGAACCAACTCAAAGAGGCTGACACACTCATTTAAAGTAAGTGGAAAAAAGAGAAAAAACAGAAGTAAGGGCATAACGCAGAGGCAGGTATTTGGCTTAGAAGAAAATGCGTAGCCTATCACAGGAGAATGGACAAACCAAATGGGCTGTATTCAAACACTGGAGTACTCAGCCATAAACAAGAGGGACACCCAGGGAGAAGGGGGGTGTACATGTACAACTCCCCACGATAAATGTAACTGTCATTTTTTAATTGAGTTTATTGGTACATTTTAGGTGTACAGTACAGTTACATTCATCATTGGGATCTCGTACCTTCACATGACAGGTCTTGGTTCTCATTTTTTCCCCTTGTCCCTGCCCTCCCTTCTGTAATTGTTACGTCCAGCTTGCATGTAGTGATAAACATAAAAAGTGGCAAAAAATAAAAATAATAGCTGTTTAAAAATAAAAAAGAAGGATAAATCTCAAAAATGTTGAGTGGAAGAAGCCAGGCAGGAAAAACAATGTCCTGTGTGAGGCCATTTATGTGAAATAGGAAAACAAACCTCAACTATGGTGAGACAAATTCGACAGGGAGTGGGAGGGAGGGAGGGACAGGACAGGACAGGAAGCGGAACCCAGTCGAGAGTCTCCGGGCATCGGCCTTTCTGTGTTTCAGAACTGATATTCCAGGAGGGAAGAGACAAGCTGCACGTCAGGGCCAACCAGCAATGGAGAGCTTGGGTTCCCCTTTCTCTCTCTGCGGGGACTCAGACTCCTTACATTCTCATGGAGTATGAGTCATGGGATTATTCCAAAATGGGATTAATCTTGCCTTTAAAATAAAAGTGAAAAGTACAGGGCCAGAGCGTGGTTAACTTGCCTCCTATCTACTGATTAATCAACTCAAGAAAATACATTTTTACCTGAAAGTAAAGAAAAATTCTAGCATAGTGTCCAGAGAGATTATTCACCTATTGTTAACCAAGTAAATTGGAATTTTTTAAAAATTTTGTTCCAACTTTCTCTCCATTTTAAAAAATCCACACTAAAATTTTAATCAAAGTATATCTAAAGGATATGAAACATGTAGCCAAACATATAAGTTAGGGTCAAAATCTCCATTTAATATATAATAGTTGGTTTCCGACACAATAAAGTAAATTCATACTGCAAACTATAACTTATCTATCCCTAAAATGTTCACAGCATTACCAATTAACATACCCAAGCCAAACACAAGAGAATTTATGGCCCCTGGAGGGCAGATCATATTCTACCCCACAGAAAACATACGCCTAAATCCCAAGTCCATGTCACTAAATTTTACATTTTCATGTCTTTGGCAGCAATATTAAAGATGGTATCAATGGGTCAGCTTTTGCCTCATTTGTGTCTCCCAGCCCAAAATGTGGTTTTTCCCCGCCAGGACTGGGGATGGAACTCAGGACTTTGTGCAAGGCAGGTGCAGACCCGCCTAAGCTAAATCCCTGACCCATGTAATAATTTGTTTTGTTTTGTTTTTAAGTTAACATAGAGTTATTGCTTCAGTAAATTCAGTAAAATGGAAATACTAGTAATAATAATGAGGCGGAGGAGGAAAAAGACAATGACGAAAAGGGAAAGGAAAAAGAAAAGCCACCCCAGGGCCAGGGATTTAACTAAGTGGTTACACTGCCTGCCTCACAAGGTCCCAAGTTCGATCCCCCAGTTAAAAAAAAAAAAGAAAAAGAAAAAAGAAAAGAAAAGCCACCCCAATGAATCTATGGCTCTATAAATTCTCCAACATTAATTATTAAAGATTCAGTAAGCATATTCTTTAAATTTTACTGATGCTGTCCTACTGTAGTAAGTAGACTAAGGATAAACAGAAAAAATAATTTTTAAAAGAGGGAAAAGATATCCTTATATGGAAGTTCTTGAAGAAATAGTTCCTTATATTAAAAAATAATAATAAATCTGCCATTGGAGAGAGGCAACTAATATGCTGTTCAATCATTTATTGAGTAAATATTAATAGAGCATCTCTAATGGGCGAAGCACTGTGGCATATGGTATTTCAGCAAGGACAAAGAGAATCTGGTCCCTGACCACAAGACCTTATGATCTGGGTGGGAAAATAAGACATACACTGCTAGCTATAATACAAAATAGGATGTGAGCAGATATATAAGGTGGGAATGAATAATTTATAAATAATATAGGTCAGAGGAAGGAGGGATCTGGGGTAGGCAAATTTATTCAAGAATTATTCATGGAGAGTAGCACTGGAAGATAAGCCTGGAAGGACAGGTAGAATTTTAACTGGCAGAAAGGAAAAGAGAAGGTGAGAAAACAGGCAGTGTTGGGGAGAGGACGCCAGAGAGGAAAGGACTTGCTCAGAAAAGACACATAAAGGTCACCTATAGAATACTTTTTTATGTGCTTTTAAAAGTTCATTTGTTTAACCTGACAATTACGCTGCATAAAGGGATTCTTAACCCCACTTGACAGAGGAGGCATGGAGCCCCCCCGCAAGAAAACGCAGAATCACACGGAAGGGGAACCGAAGCCAACATCTCCTAGTTAGTTACCACCTCGCGGCTCTCCTCCTGCCTCAGAAAAGCATGGCGCTGTGATCCAAGATCCGAGGCACCCGGGAAATTGGCTCAGACCAAGGGGCCTTTCTAGATGTGTCCAGCCTGAAACCTGGAGCCTGCCATTTCACCTCTCTCCCACTTTTTTTTTTCTTTAGTAAAGAAGAGTTACCTTGGGCCACATAAAAATATAGAATAGACTTAATGTATAAAAGTAACACGACTTTGTCTTTTGTATTTTATTATAACATTTAAAAAGAAGGCAAAAGGAGGGGCTCACATGGTGGATATGGCTGCTAAGACACGAGTGTGATCAAAATATACTGTGAAATTCTAAACGTTTAAACTGAAATGACAGTGGAAGACACACCGCCATTAATCCCCATTAAAATCTTCCCCTTTGGTTCAAATTCAGTTGTCCCATCGTTCTTGTCACTTTCTGAGGCAGTTCCAGAAGTCTTCTTTCACCCATGTCTTCACAAGGTGCGATCAAAAACATGGTGAATGCATCCTAATGCCCTCCACAGAAAGGCAGGCTCCCACAAACCTTAAGGTGTGTCATCGTCAGCTCGGGCAACCTGATACCACCCAACTTCTGGCTCCCCTCCAAAGTTAAGAAGACCATGAAAGGTCAACGTTTTTAATCTTTTCAGATACTGGGACAGCGCTACTAATGATACTCATGAAAGAGTGTTTCCAGAACTGCTTCAGAAAGTGGGAAGAATGATGAGAAAAGTGTATTCAAAACAAGGAGGAGGAGCTGGAGAGGGTGGCGCACGCCTGTAATCCCAGCACTGGGGAGGCTGAGGCAGGAGGATCGCTGTGAGTTCGAGACCAGCCTGGGCTACACAGTGAGTTTCTGGTCAATCTCAACTACACAGTGAGACCCTGTCTCAAAAAGACAAAAAACAAAAAACAAAAAACAAAAAACAAAAAAACCCGAGTATTTTGAAAGGAATTAATGGCAATGTGTCTTTTACTGCAATAAATACTGTTTCAATTTAAGCATTCACTGTACTTTATGATCACTCCATATATAACTGGACTAAGAAAATCACCCAGTTCAAACTAGTGTGACTGGGTAGGTGGATTCTAGACTGCTCTAAAAGGAAATATCATGGAGCCTGGGAAAGGTCACCCAACCCCCATAGAACTCTGTGTCCTTAGCCATAAAATGATGGGGGAAAAAGTCTATAACTAAATGTCAAGACTCAGACTAAGAAAAATCACCATTTTGGGGGAAAATTTAATCTTAGAAATTCATTATGTTTATATAGCAATGTGTCAAGATCACATTTATGGACCAAAGTCATGGGAGGGAGTGATGAAGAGCAAATTTAAAGACCTAAATTGAAAAGCGTCTTCAATTAAATGGCCCAAGAAGAATAAAAAGAAATTATACAGTGCAAAGTGATAGAGAGAAAGTTATGTCATAAATACAGCAGTGAAAGTCATATCAGCATCAGAATCAAATGAAAGATACCTGCACCATTCTGTCTAACAGGATAGCGAGAAGCAAACCCAAAGTTTAGAAGTCCATAATACATGCTCAGTTCCCTTTTTGGTGAAATTCATTCTGAACTGACACATAAAACATGAAAGTTGTACATGTATACATTATGTAATGTTTAAATCAGCTAAATATATCTATTTTTTCAAAATACTTATCATTCCTTTATGGTAAAAATTTCAAAATCCTTTCTTCTAGCCTTTTGACACCTATAGTACAACAAAGTGCCTATATAACTATAGATGATAATGTTGCCTGAAGTTACCCTGTGTATGATACCATAACACAACCTCTCACTGCTATGTACATGTAACTTCCTTCCCACGGTCTCCCCAGCGTCTGGGAACCACCATTCAACCTTCTACGAGATCAGTTGTATTTTGGATTCATGTATGAGTAAAACATTAAGGACTGTAAAAAATGTGCTCTTTACATGGAAATATATTTTAATCCATTTGTTCTGTAGGAAACTAGAGCCATGAAATCATTATGTGTGTTTTTAAATATTATATATGTGTATTCCTCTTTCCAGTGACTAGCTATTATTCCGAATGATAAGTCTAAACAAGAAAGAAAGGAAAAAAATCTTAAATGTGAGCCACTCACAATTTATATTCTGATATAGAGTATTTATATGTATGTTTTTAGGGTCCAGTGTGCATTGGTCTATTGTATATTTATAAACATACACAAAAAAACCAGGCCCTTCTCCAGCATGATGGCTGATGCATTTGATAAAGAATTAAACATAAAGGTATTTAAAACTATAGCTCTAATATTCATGATTGTACTAAGTGTTTAACTAATTAATTAAATCCAAAGGCTACTGAAGTTAGGAGTTAAGTGTTTACCGCCATCTGGTGGAAGTTTTGTCTATCTACAAACAAATAAACTACCTTTAAAAGGGTAATCAATATAAAGTGAACAAACACATTTGTAATAAGTCCAAAGAAATGATGTAAGCATTTCTTCCCTAAATAGAGAATTTCTGAAATATCTCAACAGTAACTGCGATCAAAAATTTTTTAAATGCCAAAATGCTCAATAAATTCTAACTATAAGACCACAAATTATTATACAATAGGGCTTGCTTAACTCAAATTTATAAAAAAGAAGAAACAATTTCAAGTTATCAAAAGAACCTCAATTTCTCTTCTAGAAATATACATAGTTTATTTTTAATTGACACATAATTATATGCATTTTTGAGACACACTGTAATAGTCCAGTACCTATGTATATAATGTGTAATGATCAGACTAGGGTAACTGGTCATTTTCTTTATCAAAGGAACTTAGAAAAAAATGAATGTTCAAATATTCCAATAATTCAAGTAATGAATAGCTTTTTCAATTGCCTTCCTAAATAAGCACTCAGCATATTTAGCACAGTTGTCTAAGAGTAGTCTCATCCAAAATGTCTACTTGATGTCATGGGAGTGGCTGATGTGTGTGTTACACCTGACATGTGAACTGTGAAAGGACTTTTAATGTTTTCATGAGATAACATTTCTGATGTCAAAGCACATTGGGTGATTATTTTCAATAAACAGATTAAGTAAATAACCTGTCCCTAAATATTTTCTCCCTTTAAGTCATCTGACAAATCAGTTTTGGGTTTTGTTTTTTTTTTTTTTTTGGTACCAGGGATCGAACTCAGGTCCTTGCGCTTGCAAGGCAGGTGCCAGAACCAGCAAATCAATCCTTGATAGTGAAGATATTACTTTCCATTTTCTCTTCCTCGGTTCAAAGTAAAAAGACATAACATTTATTAAATGCCTTTTATGTATAGAGTACTACATATTCTGTCTCTATTAAATCCAGAATAATCCCATATAACATATATTGTCACCTTTTTTATACACAAGGGAAATCAGATTCAGAGAGAGTAAATATTTGCTCAAAGTCAGATAGATCACAAATCTATTTTTCCACTATTCTATTCTCTCTTTGCCCTACTGGCCATTACAAACATCCATAAACTCCAAGGCAATTCAAGAGTTGTATAATCCAATTTACCAGGAAGGTTGAGAGTACATTAATTTCCATTTTAAATTATAAATATGTCTGTTATGAGTGGAAAATCCATGGGAAGAGAGTAAGACCTACTACCTCCTGCTCCTGCTCCTCCACTGGGTGCCTCTTTTCAATACATAAATGGTGCGATCCTCACTCATATTTTTAAATATATCATATTTATATACAATCCATTAGGACCCATAATTTCCTTCTCACTACTGCTCTGATTCTCTCCTCTTGCAGCCATGCTGTGAAACTCAGTCTGTACTCATTCCTGTTTTCAGGCTTCCTCATCACTTCTCCACCCCTGCGTTCTGGTCCACTAAAAATGATCTCAATAAAGTCACAAATGATTTCATTCTTTCCAAGCACAATAAATAGATTTTGCTCCTGACCTTTATAATAGCGTTCCCTCATTTTTGAAACCCTATCCTCCTTTGCTTGGCATTTCTCATCTTCAGCCCATTTTCCAGCTGCTTTCCTGGCTTCTCAGTCTCCCAGGCTTTTTGTCCTCCCGTACATGATGTCCCTTGTGGCTCTATCTTCAAACATCCTCCCTGATGATCTTACCTACGCTGAAAAGACCCACATCTACTTCATCAGCCTTTGCCAACCCCCAGACTTCCAGAAGTCATGAACCCATGCCTATTAGATCTCCCACCTGGACATTTATGAGCACCTCCAATTAAACATAGTCAAATAGAATGGATCATTTCCTTCTACCACTTTGCAGTTCCCATTTTCTCCAAATAGACAAGTGATATCCCCAGCTCTCCAAAGCTGACATCCTTCATTTTACTACTCAAGCCATACCAACAGTTGACTACTATGCCATTGATCCTGTCTCCTTGCCCTCCTTGTCATTACCAATGCCATCCCCTTGGTCCAAGCTCTCAAAGTTCCTCAAAGGTACCAACCTTCTCTCTCCTCCTCAATCTTCTAGTCACTTCACAGACCCCAGATCAGCACCTTCCACTAGAATCCTCTCTTTGATGACAGCAGCATTTTCTATCTGCGCTATTCCTTACTGGGTGGCCACTGAGCAGGGCAAAATGCAGCTGTGCGCATCAGAAACTGATTTTTAAATTTTACCTAATTTTTATAATATGAATTTTAATTTAATATTTAACATACAGCTAATGGCTACCCCAAAGGTCACCGCAAACCTGAACTGGTACCCTAGACAAAAGCTTGTTTGTAACACTCTTCTTCAACCTGTTCTCCTTAATTTAACAGATAAGTCTTGAACCACATTTCTGGTCCTATCACTCACCTCCCACCTTCCAGCTCAGGCACACTTCCGAGCTCATGCACACCCGTGGATCAGCCCTGGGAAGCCAGTCTGTATGCCATCACCCACCTCCTTGTCACGCACAAGCTGTCCTCACCACCCACACACCCTTCCTCTCTCTTCCCCATCTGCCTCCTCTTCCAACACGCAGCTCCTCTTCAGGCTTCCTAGCCATCCTGTGCACCTCCCCGGCACCTTCCAACAAAGGTGTGCTGTGCTTGAGAGCTTCCTCACCTGCATGCCGCTGCTCACACTGCTGTCACACACTTACCACACTACTGGGGGCTCCAGAGCACAAAGAATAATTTGTTTCTTGATGATGTCACTGGTCTTCACCAATGGTTTCAAACAGTTCTCCACTCTCATTCCCTAGGAAGCTATGATAAACTGCCTCAAACTTTGATTAATTACAACAAGTCCAAGTTTTTCAAGCAAAATCTCACATCAAAGAGAACTGCCACTCCAGAAGCCCTTTCACACCCCTTCCTAGAGCTAGGTCTCCATTTTTACACAGTCCACATATTGTCTAGAATTTCAACAACACTGTGTGTGTCCTTGGCAACTTCCACGGGCTTGTTCCCTTTTTTTCCTCTGCCAACCTGTGTCTAATACTTTCTTTGAGAACTACAGGAAAAGCTCACCCGATGCAAGAACTTCCTTGGACTAATCTCACGTTGACCTAACTCCTCCACACATAATGAACTGGACCACCCTGCCCTCACCAAGGGTCTATGTTTGTGTATTACTTGCTACCTTCTGAACTACAAGGTCAGTTCTCCAAAGGCAAAGGAGCCCTTTGCTTGCTTGCTATTTCTGAGGCATCCTTTACCCCACTGTGTATTTGTCAGGCCCTAAAAATACATATATTTAAGGTTCTGTAGAATCTTAATAAGGCAGTTTTTATGAGTTCTAAAAGAATCACCCTCACCTCTTGTGTTTCAACATCCCAATACCTAGTTCTTTTTACATAATATCCAGCTATTAAAGGGAAAACTAAACTATGAGATAAACGAAAGCTATGCAGCTTTCACTCACCTCAGAAAAAGAGCAAGGGGTAATTACATAATTAAATAATGCTCAGAGCTCTGACTCAAAATGTTGGGAACTCCTTGTGTTACTTTAATAACATCATATGGTTTCAGATTAAAGATGTGGCCATTTGTAAAAAGCAAACTGACAAAAGGATAACCCTGATTTCTCAGTGGCTGTCAGAGGTTGATTATCACCTGTTTCCTGACTGGAAATCAATTTTTTATCGTTACAGCGACTACAGTCACTGTGATTTGGCCACACCTCCAGATGTTCATGCCAGGAAGACAAACACATGGGAAGATGGATGTGTCAGAATCGTGTTTGAACTTAACTAGCATAGGAAACATAAAATCCCAACTCACCGACTGTCAGTATGGGAAGCTGTGGTGTCTGTTTTGATGTTGGAATACCACACAACCACTCTATTTTACCAGCTTAAACTTTAAGATATGCTTTTAATGCTTAACTCTCCTCCCTCTTTTTTGCCATAAAAAGGTATTATCTAAAGAATAAATATAAAATGGGATACACATGTGTAAATACCAAATGGTTTCTCTGTTGTGATGAACTGAAAGTGTAAATGAGGACTAAAATGTAGAACAGATAATGTGAAGCAGGAAGAAAAGGTCCAAAGGGATGCAGAAGGGGAAGGGGGGGTATATGAGAAAACAAGGAAAAAACAGAAACAAAGTCTTTGTAAACAGGAAGGTATGGAGGAGTTGAAGGGAGGGCAGGGGAATGGGGAAAAATAAGAATCAAGATATGTTATATACAGGTACAAAATCACAAGGATGAATGTCATCATATAGTATATCTACAATGTACTAATAAACTTAATGGAAAAAACGAATTAATATACCAGAGTAAGACTGTCCAGATATACCAAATTCCTTAGGGGACAAAATAGCAACTGGTATCTAAAACTGTGTTCCCTAGAGATAAAATGAAAATAGTTTTTCCAATTCTTTTCAGCAAATGAATAGCTTCTTGTTTTTAATAAATTCATTTCTACCTTACTGCAGATTTTTTATTCAAAGGGTTCTTTTCAAAAGAATCACAGTAAAGCACTTATGACATAAAGAGCTCATAAATTGTCATTTTTCATTTAGGTGAGCAGTAATACTGTGTCAGATATTTTTTGAAGTAAGAATAGTTTCTGTTTATCCCATAATAAAATTAATCATGCAGGCTTCCCTTCCTGGGTGCCCACCTCGAGCCACACATTATGCTAAGAACTGTACCTCATTTAAATTTCTTAATGAATTAAAGAGAATTAACTAAATACTTGATTATCCTTTTCCAGAGGAGAAAAGTAGAGCTTAGAGAGATTAATTGGTACAAATGTGCCCCCAAATGCCTCTCACATACAAATCCTGAAATCCCCTTCCTCCCATTCTCTAATCTTACAGAAGCCTGAACATCTTCTCTATATTTTTTTTCATTCACTCATAAAAATATTTATCAAATGTTTTCTACGTGCTGGGTGCTGTTCTGGGTGCTGGAGACAGAATGACGGAAAGAAAATTCCTGGCTTCAGAAAGCGTACGTTCAACAGATCCAGTCACTGACACAGAATGTGCCACACCATACATTATTCCAATTAAAACTAATAAAAAATTTATTCCTAGCTTTCAGTTTTCCCATAGTATTTAATGCTTGATTCTGTCCCATCTCATCATAAAAAAAAAAAAAAAAAAAAAAACATTATCTGAAGAATTAAAGGTCAAAGAAAAGGTCCTCCAAATATACCAGACTGCTTCGTGGAAAAAGTAGCAGAGACAAAGAAACAGTCAGATGGTGAGTGCAACAAAGGTCACCACAGATGTGAATGATGAGAAGGTTAACATGGTTGGCAGTGGAGGCAGGGGTCACATGCTCACAGAGCCTGGAAGACTCACCTGCATCTCACCTTTTCCTCATCATTCCTCTAAGCCCACTTCCTGCTTTACCCTTCCTCTCATCCAAAACCAAAGTTAGGTGAGTAATACTAGCACTCCAAAGGCCAGATTCTTGTTTTGAATCCCAAAAGAAACTCCAAATTAAAAAAAAAAAAATCCAGTGGAAGAGAGCAGAAGAAACGGATATTTTCATATGTCTATTTTAAAATTAAAGAACCAAACTTTAAACTATTTGTTGGTGTTATTTCTACCTAGCCTTTACATTTGATTGTCAATATGCCTTTAGTGGAGGGAGAAAAAGTTCTTAATATATTTTCTTATCATTTTTACTGACAATATTAGAAGTTTGGTATTTCAGAAGTAAACCCTTTCCCCTCCAGTGATTCAAACGACAAAAGCCACCTACTAATAAAAGAGTAGCTTCTGGCTATAAATCTTACACTATCTGGGCTACATGACATCAACAACAACCTGGCCATATCACTAACACAGCAGACATTCTGAAACTGAAAGGAAATAGAAAATTTCAGATCATATCTCAGACATGTACGTATCATTCATTCAAGAAGACTTTATAATCAATCCATTGCAGTTTTGTTGTTGCCATTGTTTTCATTTAATTCTGACTTTAATTAATATTTCCCTTTCAAAATTTAAAATCCAATCCAGACTGTAATAGGCAGTAATTAAATTTATATAACCACTATACCTGCAAATGCAGCGCATTTTGGAGAAACACCCCGCCTAATTCACTGATGCAGAGTTACAAACTGAACAGCACATATCGCTAGTCTTACCTCTGCAGCTAAATAATTTCCAGTTGCAAGGTGTTTAAATCTGAACAAGCTGTTCCACTGTCCTGCACCCCCACGGCACGGGTCATGATGAACCACCTACAGACAAAGAGAGTGGTGACAATAACAACAAAATGGTATTCATGTCCCGGCAAGCAAATGCCAACAGTTTACATGAGCACCTTCCTGTTATTGCTGACCTGCCAAACTTAATATATGTTTAAAGAGTACAATGTGTCAGAAAAACAAAATTCTCCATAAGTGAGCAAGAGACATGTTATAACAGTTATCTTACTATGCTTGCTGCTGGTGCCTTACACCTGCAAATACCGCCTTAATTCAAAAGGCATGTTTCCAAAGCCAAAAGCAGAAATACTGTGGGTTACCCCCCAACAGATTTGTTATTCAAATACTCATTCGACAGCAGGTCATAACAACATACTATGGACCAGGTACTCTTAAAGACAACAGAGGCACAGCAGTGGGTATAGAGTTTTCGTTTTAATGGAGAAGAGAGAATTAGCAAGTAAATAAATAAGGCTTGACAAATGCCAGGAAGAAGACAAACAGAATGTATGACGGAGTAACTAGGAAAGGCTACTACAGATACAGCAATCCTCATGGGCCACTCAGGCATGGCATGGGGTCTAAATCTGCAGGAAGAGAATGACAGAGCCATGCAGAGACCGGAAGAGACCACTGCAGGCAGAGGGGAGCCCAGCTGTTAAGGCCAGAAGGCCTGAACTATCTGAGTCCTTGCCTCTTTCCATGCATGCTTTTTACAAACAACACGTCCTTTGGTACTTGCCCTTCCAACTGGCCCTGGGTGCTGGGCCTCTGGTCCACTGGGGATGAAGGCAAAATAGAAAGAAGATGTGAAGCATCTGGGTGTGGCAGAAGGCATGGTGTAGCAGAAAAGCTCAGGGTATGAGTGGTATTCGACCGCAGTATGATCACAGGACTTTAATATCTTCCAGCCTTGCTGACTCATGTACAAAATAGGGTTAATTCACATAGTGTTATGAAGATTAAATTTAAGGCACAGCAGAGAGCAAGGACAATTTTCTCAGAAGCCTCCCTCAACAGAGGACCTTCTTTATGTTAGTACTGACCATTCTTTAGGTCACTCTGCAGTCTCAAGTTCCGTGTGCCAACATACATGTAACTTCCTAATGTCTTCGGTAGACTCCAGCTTCTTCATCTTCCTCTATTACCATGGTTCATATAAAATAAAACTTACAAATTTCAAAGTACACAAAGTCTTAGACCTCCTGTGACCAGCACCCTACCCATCCCGTAAGGGTCAGTTCTCACATCAAACTTCTTCCACAGATTCTTGGCTAATCAGCCTAGCCACTGTGATCTCATCAAGTTTGAATTCTTACTCTTTGGGGAAAGACAGAAATACCGTAACTAGTAAAGGGTACAAAAATAAAAAAGACAAATATCTTGACATTCCCAGGGATCCCAGAGGAAGGACTCTACCTACACATAAATGTGTCTAGCAATGGCAGCTCAGATCTTTGGGAGACTTTTTGAAAATGTGTAAGGGAGAATATTTCATTTCTCGTGATGATTCTGGAGAGAAACTATGGGTATGTAGTGAGAAATAACCAAGAGAATGTTTATCCTAACATTCATAGAAAAGTCCAGCGCGGAGATACTATGTGGACCTGAAGACCATCCTCACTCAAATGCTTCTCTGTATCGAGGGGCTGGAGCCTTATCCAGAGAGGTTCAGGACATTTTCTGTAACTATGAAAAAAATGGGAGGCAGCAGAGAGGTTCCTCTTTGGTGCTAGGAGTAGTGATGGCCATTGAAGGTGCAGAGTCCTACACACCACGGAGGACACGAGGATGGCCAGCGCATAAAGGAGGGGCCTGCAGGCTCAGAGAAGAGCTGCGAGGGCTTCCCGTTACACTGGGTTGTTAATAAGTTCGTGTGCTCCCCACCCCGTTGTCTTCCTCCAGCTCTTCCAATAATGCCAAACCTAATTTCCTACGTTAAATACCTCTTTGCATGAAGTGCCTGAGCCTCAGGCTGATTGGACAAGATGCTGAGGCTCCCTGATGAAGCACAGGATGGGGAAATGTCCGCAGCCTGCATCTGTCAAATCTGCTGTAACATTCAGCCTACCATGAATGTGCACTGGTAATACTTCAGGGGTAATCATGCTACAAAGTTTTTACGTAGAGTTACATGAAAGGTCTAATCTTTTAAGAAACTCTCTGTGGAGAGGTAAAGACATTATCTCAAAACTACTAAACAACTTTCTCTCCATTCTGACTGTTACAGAATTTCCAACTATACATTTGACGGAAATAGTTTCCATCCAGGGGTACACTTAGAGCAAAAGCTGTAAAACTAAAAATATGGCAGAAGGTTCAATATGCCTTTCAAGATTCAGAACCAAAAATTAAGGCGGCAGGGAACTCACTATATTTTATGAATACAATTTTTAATAATATCTCACACTATTGCTATCTTGATTTAATTTTTTGAATGCAATGATAAGAATTCTACAGTGTGACAGCACATGTTTTTACATATGTATTCATTTGGGAGTTGTCTATAATTCTTCAGCCTTATCCTGATGAGTGAGGCAGCCTTCTGGGAAAGGTGTCAGGTCCTGACTTGGGTGGAAGTGCTTCTCCCAGACCTTCCCAATTTTGTTTCCTACTGATGGATGTGACCGCAGAAGTCCTCCCAAATGACAGGCTGAAAATACGCCTCAACATGTAGCGGGATTTCAAGATAAAAGATATGTTTAGTCATGTGATTTCATCTCTACTCTGTTACATTTATAAACAAGGCTCGGCTCATTTACATAAATGTAATGCTTCCTCATTGTCTCTGTTTCAGGTGTCTGTAATTATTCCTGTTACAGCCTCCTTTAGTTATAGTTATTTCCCTCTTTTTCATGGGCAAATATGTTTGTTGTGTTATTACTACACCCACTAGCTATTTCTCAAGGTCTCACAATTAGCTTTGCCCTTTTCTTTTCCTGTACTTCTGACCTTCTACCACTTCTCTCTAATCCAGGGTATAAATGGGTTTATCACAGATAGACAGAAATGTTATATCTTCCAGAGAGGTCACTTACATGTTAAAACATATATTACTTTATAGTATTTTCATTTCATTGCTTTTATGTATTAAACTTTGAGCATTGTATTCATTTTTACCCATGACAACTTATACATCTCATTTTAGGATACCATGGGAAGTGTTACAAAGCATATGCTTTAAAAAGAGGTGGGAGATGGGTTTGAAATGGCTAAGGACCACTGCGATAGACTGATAGGTCCATTAAATCAAGAGGTGACTTATCAGCTGTTGGTGTGCTCACCAGTGATTATGCATATGTTATCTCCTCTGCTGTATACAAAGGTCCTTTAAAAGAATCTGTATCCTAAACTTTCTTCATTACTCTACCATGCTGACACATTTAACGAATACTTTCTAAAGGATGAATAGATTCTTAACTGTAAGTCTCTTGGTTCCAATAGAAAGGGTATTCCTAGCCGGGGATTTAGCTCAGTGGTTCCGCCGCTTGCCTTGCAAGTGCAAGGACCCGAGTTTGATCCCTGGTACAAAAAAAAGAAAAAAGAAATGGTATTCCCAGAAGATATGAACATGAACACTGTTCTTTTAGTGACTATGTAGTTCTGATATTTGTCTTCATTTGTAGTGGGCCATCCTGCTCCTTCTTAACGCCTGGGCCACCAGATGCTGTAGTCTGATCAGCTTCGATGATATTTCAAAAAGGATTTTTGAAAAGTAAAATGATATATCTCCTTAGTAAATGTGTGTGTGTGTGTGTGTGTGTGTGTGTGTGTGTGTGTGTGTGTCAGAGAAAGTGAGAAAAAAGAAAGAAGAGAAAGAATGAATGAGAGACACTCCAGGCAGGTATAGGAGGCAGCACCCTTGACAACTGATCCTAGCAATGAAAGGTAGAAGATAGTTCACAAAAATTATTCTGTTATGGGTGTGTCACAAACAATTCCTATAACAATAAAACAAACAGCATAGTAGATCTTATTAAAAGCCAAAAAAAACCAAAAAACAAAAAACTACACACCTCTATTTCCCAGAGTGCTTTAGAACTAGTAGCAGAGGTTGCTGACTGACGCAAAGTTGTACGAAGGAAAATGTGCTGTTTTTTCTCATATTCGTCACAAGTCAGAAACTTTTCTTGTTCTGCATGAAACAATCTAACAACATCGCCCTGGAAAAACACGTCAAGAAACACTGTATTTCCCACATCCATGTGAACAGACACAAGAAGCAAGAATATCTTTTTGGTTTTGATCCCCTTCTGCCAGCTATCTGGCTTTAAATGATTATTTGTGCATATGAAAATACTGGCAGGAGAAACTCAGTAATTTTTATTATAATGAAAGTTAAGATATGTGGTCACACTGTAAATTATTAATACTAGTAAATACACAGGTTTTACACCTGTGTATTTTTTTAGGAAGATACCTTCAACTCTACCAGAAAATGTTCAACATAGCACATACTTACTCCTTTTAATACATCCTCTCGATAGGAGCTAAATTTCATGAATAAAGTGATTTTCCAGCTAGTGTTGCAATTAACAGCATTCACCTATTAATAAAGAAATGTTAAGAGTGATAAGACAACAGGTTTCTTTCCTACATGAGAAATTATTACTTCAGCTGGTTAAGAAAAAAAAAAAGGAAAACCTTGGACAATGAAGTATGTGTACCTCAATAAAAATATCTTCAAAGGACCAAAACTAGCTAATCAATATCTATCTTAAGGTAACTTAGGAATATTAGTTAGCATCACCAGGTGTATACTCATGAAAACGAAGGAACTGGCCTTTCTGTTTTCCTCTCACATGAGAAAAGTCACCAAATCTATGTCCTTCCCTCTAGCACTTACCTCCTTGCAGCCCGGGTTATCCAGAAGTTCTATGTTGCTGGCATGCAGAGGCTGTCCTGCATTCACAGGCATCAGAACAACTTTATCTCCCACAACGATCTGGGAATCAGAAATAAATGGCATCTAGATACTGGTGTGACACTGGAAGTTAAAAATAACTGCACAAGAATCTTCATTATCAACCTGACCCCGGTCCCTTTAACTTCTGCACAAATTTCATTTCAATTATTTTTCTGTTTGAGGCAGAACAGTTTCTAATAAATGATCACGTAATCATGTCCCCTATCGCCTACCTGTCTGGATCCATAGAGCTAGCGCAGATCTTTCTTTTATTTGTCTCCCCCTTCAGCTGGAGCTTTCTTAAAGCTGATAATTAGGCCACTTTTCATCCCCACAAGATCTTGGGTCACAAGCACGACAAAGAGTAAATACATCCACCACTATGAAACCTATCTACCTACATATCAGAATCATTTCAAGGGCAAGCTGAAAATGTTATATATTTGTGTTATTTCTGCAATGAGAGAGAAGTGATAAATTTGAACCTCCCATAATCTCAGAAATTTAGTGAACATTCTAATGTCAATCTGGATTCAGGAAATATAAGAAGGTATGTTTTCTGTTCACACCATTGGCATCTGGTTCCTCTTATCTTAAACATCCAAAATTAACATGGTTTCTTAAACTGGATGTTCCTTTTTAAACACCAACTAAGATTGGTTCTGGGAGAAGTGCTCAAGAATTAAGTCCACATTGATATTTTATTTATGTTATCATAGCAATGTCTATTTTATCTTAAAATATTTTTATTTTTAAGTTGTGGGAATTAAAGTCATCCTTTGTCAATGATAGTAATGAACAGCTTAATTTTAGTTCAGTTTATAATCTATATTCTACTATAATTATCTATAGCCTTTGGCTAATTCATATGCTCTGTTAATTTCAAAATAGCACCTACAAAGTCTTTTATGTTTGTAAAAGACCAGTTATATAGCCAAACTCCTTCTTGACGTCTGTGATACAGCTTCTAAGAATTCATAGAGACATTTATAAGTGGAATCTAATATTAATTTACTAATTTCACTCAACTTACATTGATAAATTTCTTTCTTTCTTTTTAACTGGATTGTGTTAGTGATACAGAATGCCAACGTTAGTTTTGGGTACCTGGCTCATACATTCAACATATCTTTTTCATTTTTAATCCCATTACCCCTTCTCACTGTCCCCCATTCCCTTTCCCCTCTCCAATATTCTATGCTCTCAATTATAGAATGGCTCACCAACTCAGAAATGAAAACTAAACCTTCTCATTGCATATTTCATACCAATTCAATAGTAAAAGATTAATGTAATACACAGCTGAAGAATAAATTGGTACTCAGAACTTCTCCATGCATCTGAACCCAAGCCAAAATTTTAAGGGACACAATTTCATACAGTCAATATCAGGTAGTCTTAAATGAATTATATAGAGGAATCTATAGTCACATGTGTTACTGTTGTCACAATCTATATCTAGAGATTCAAATATGACAGAGAAGCCTCTAGCTCAGTGGTCAAACAAAGCCATTCTGTTTATAGAAACAGCTTCTAATGTTTACAGGACTGTTCTCCATTCATCACCCAAACTTCCAAATCCATCCTAAGTCAGAATTGGTGACTCACAAAGACTCCTCACAGAAGCTCTTCATGTACCAATAAGGAAAGAGAAAAGGATAAGGAAAGGTAAAACATAAAGGAACTCACCGAGGCATACAGCATGTTACCTCTTGTGTAGACATGAAAGGAGAGTAATAGGAGTATATACGTAAGGAAATATCTGCAGTGGTTAACTACGGAAGAAGGCAGTGGTTTGGGAGAATGGGAAAAAAGTGTCAGAGAGAGACTTTTCACAATCTTTGTATTGTTTTCTATCTTTGAACCACAAACTGGTGCATCTTTTAAAATTCAAATGAACAAACAAAAAGACACAAACAAGAAGTAAATTAAGGTCAACATGGTCTAAATATTTCAAATACCATCCTCCCTTAGTGGGAGGAAAAAACATGCTACTGAAGTTATTTATGATATCAATGCAGAGGCCCGAGTAGTTGTCAGTAATATAAATTATTAGGAGTATGATAGTGTATCTTGCCAGTGTTACATCAGATCATCCAATTTCTTTCTTAAAGAACAACTGGATTTGATTTACTATTTCATTCCCATCTGCACCATATAAATATTAGCCAATAAGCTGCCAAACATCATGATCTATTTTAACTGTGGCCTTCCATTCAGAACTTTTTGTTTAGGGCCGGGGATTTAGCTCAGCAGTTCGGTGGCCTGCCTTGCAAGCGCAAGGACCAGAGTTCAATCCCCAGTACCAAAAAAAAGAAAAACAGAACTTTTTGTTTAGGGCCGGGGATTTAGCTCAGCAGTTCGGTGGCCTGCCTTGCAAGCGCAAGGACCAGAGTTCAATCCCCAGTACCAAAAAAAAGAAAAACAGAACTTTTTGTTTGACCTATCTTCCCTGCTCTATCTTATTTTTTTCATGTTATATTTCCTTCAAAGCTCCAACCATAAACCCTTCTATATTCTTGAGAGCAACCGTACCGCCAAAATGTTTCCTGATGTCTCTGAAACAGCTTCCAAGGGTTTATGAGGACAGTAGTTATAAGGAGAATGTAACATTAATTCACTAATTTTCAGGTCCTTAGTCTGGTTCTTGACAATCTCTACCTTCACTAACCAAGATGCATAAGACTTACAGACAAAATAGATAATAGGCCAATCATGGCAAATAAAAGGAATAGGTAAGAAGTGCTTAGAAGAAAGCAAAACTGTGTATGAAAAATAGGCCTTATTTGCAGTGAATTTACACCTAATTATATGCAAGTTGCTAATACTCTCAGTAAAATGGAGATGAGACACTGACCCACTGGCAGGGCCAGGTGCTTTCTGAGACACTGTATATTTAGTACAGGACTTGAGGGTGAAGTTGCGTTATGTCACACCCTTGGATTTAGCCATCACATTTACTCACAGTGCACAAGTGTCTTAAAAAAAAAACACTGCAATTCCAAAAGCATTTCTGTTGATTCATATAACAGCCATGTAACATTCAAGCTGGGATTTTACATAAAATAAAGAGCAACATAATGCCATTTGCAGCTAACCTCCTTTTGAAGTGGCACCTGGTATCATGAAAAGAACATCTCAACAGGAATCAAAACACTAGGGTTCTAGTTTCACCTCTGCTAGAAATTCCAGGTCTCTACTTTAAAAAAAAAAATAGCAGAATCTACTTGCTACACAAAGTTTCTTTCCTTAAGAGGTGAAATTTTAAAAATATCTGGCCTCTTCATAGTTTTAAAATCTACCATCAAGGTACAGAACCCAAGTCTTCTTGGGTCATAATTGAAAATAAAAAATTAACTACTCAATCATGAGAAGATAAATGAAAATGAAATACTGATGCTCTCTGCTCACTCTGATGCTCCAAATTAATTTCTAAAAGTTCAACAGCAAGTAAAGATTTTCTACGCAGCTGAAAGTTGAGGGATCCATGAGTCTGTTTGTCCCCCCAAAACCATCCTAAATAGAGGACATATTAGAAGATATAACATATCCAAAGGTGCATCTGAGTGGTGGGAACCACTGAGTTTTGAGAATGTGGGTACCTTTCTTAACTATTCCAGACTATCATCTGCCTCATTCTTGCATTTGATGTAGATCACAAAACATCTTGTTAAATATGTAGAACCCAAATCATAACTAATTGCTTGTGGTAAATTATAATTTCAAAGTCCTCCAACCATTGCAATTTCCTCTTAAATTAATATGCTTGAAAGAAAGTTGACAGCGACTGAACCACTCCCTATAAAGTGACAGTATTTACAATTGCCTTCAATAAGATGCAGTAGATTCATATTTTAGAAAAATTTCCACCCATTCCTGGGAAAGAAAATGAGGGTTATAACACAACCACTTCTGTGGCCAATATAGGGCTGTGGGCGCTTAGGTTTACACAGTTATCTTAATGACACACAAAAGCTACACAGTGACAAGCAACAACAGCGCTATTTCAGCAAAAAAGCAACGTGGAGGTTGTTTGAGCCATGCTATAGGGAGTGCACCTAGATGAAGACAATTCCTGTGCCACACTTAATAATTCCACTGTCCATTTTCACCAAGACGGAGCATTAGAGTAGTGGGTTTTACTCTTTTTCATTTTCTACTACAACAAATTATTTGACATAGTTCATTACAAACAACTCTCTACTGACCCAGTAAAGTGATCTGGAAGGTGGACAGGTGAGAATGAATGGAGTGAATTGGTAAAATCCACAGTTCATCTAAAGTTAATATAATCAAATCTAATCAAAGTCAATCTAAAGTTAATCTTAATCGAATCATTCAGCCATTCCTTCTGAACTTGAGATCAGGTTTTGTTCATTTTGATGCTTAATATTTATAGACCACCTATAGATTGTGACACCACTCAACAAGAGGTGGAGAATAAGCATTTTAAGAAAGGTATCAAATGGGGATTTAGCTCAGCAGCACTGCGCCTGCCTCACAAGCGCAAGGTCCTGAGTTAGATCCCTGGTACCAAAAAAAAAAAGTATCAAAGGCATGAGTCATTCGTGTACATCTACATAATTGGTGGCTAAAAAATTGAGAGTTGATTGTAATTGACTACTTACTAAATTAAAATAAATATCATGCTCACAGCACACATCATTTGATGCCAAAAGAAAAACAAATAGGGCTTATTGTTTTAAGAACTCCAACACAAGACTTGAAATGCATTACATTTCCTGCATGCCGTGCATCTCCCAAACCTTACCTAAGGAAGATGTCACCAGATAATTTATTAAGCAAAGTAAATCATGAAGGTTGCATCCTGTGGAATTGAATGTATACTTTGAAATGCACTGGAAAAACAGTGAAAAAAAGAAGACATCTCTAAGATAAGAAATACCCAAAACATTTAAAATGTAATCCAAGGGTGGACTGTCAAAAGAGTTAAGCTTTTTCACTTTAATATAGAACGTTAATTTTTAAAGTCTCCACCTGGCCTAATATCTGTAGAGTGTCCTGTTTATGGAAATTATTCGTGTTCAGGGTCAGCTGGTATTTATTAGGCACCTCCCCAGTGCTAGAGACTGCCACCAGTATTTCATTTACCACATTCCAAAATATCCAAGTATTGATGCTACAAAATCATTTCCCATCATTTTATATGACAATATGCACAATTTATTTTAAATGTAACTGTCATCAATAAGTAGATGTGAAACCTACAGTTTCTCGTAGGTTAACATCTATTAAAACATGCAGACTGTAAGAAGTTGGCCTTGGAGTCGGAAAGTGGAATGTTGCCATGACCAGTGGTGTCATTCTATTAGTTCATGGGAAGCAAACATCCCTGGCTAAACACAGTTCTTTCCTTACAAACATGCACCCTCCATGCAAGACAAGGAGAAAAACTTCTACCTCTCTTAAAAAGGCTCAGCTAATATTAAGGCGCTCAAATTCTTTCACCCAAACTCTAGCTAAAAGATGATTTTAAAATTAATCTGCATTTTGTCTTTGGAATATCTCCGAGTACAATCTGTACTGTAAATAAATGCATTTAGCCTCATAAAGATATTAACACAAAAATAATATATTGATTGCAAACTATCATTCTTTATATTTTCTGAACTCCCTTCCAGAGTAAGATTGTTGTTACAAGCTCACTATTTCCCCCTTAATTTATTTACATACATTGTCACCCTCACTTCTCAGCTTCCAGAAGGGATGAATATAAAACCAGGACCCTTCATTTCCTGCAGCATCCAAAGACACTCGCATGGCATTCTTCTCCAGTAATGCGGGTAATCTCTTGTTGACAGTCAGATATTTGTTGCTTTTTATATGTAGTAGCTGCAGAGAAAGCACATTCATTACTACTTTTATTCTTTCATCTCCTCTGTTAATTGCATTTTTATGTTTATAAATATGTCATATGTCCAAGTAACACAGTTTGATGTGGAAATTAAACAAATGAGCTATTTCCAGACTCCACAAACATCATCTTTCCAGGCTGACTTTTCTTTGGGTTCTTCTTCATCTCTACCCAATTCTCCTTTATAATGAAGCAAACCTGAGATTCCCATAAACCACACCCTTTCTCAATGCCTACATAGCCACAAAAACAGAAAACACTAAAGAAAAACCAAGAAACTGAAATAATGGACCAACACACTTAGCATCATTAATCATCCTCCCCAGAAAAAGCTGTTTTCCTCTGGAAGGAGGCAGCTCTACATCCTAACTTGGCTCTGTGCTTTCTCCAAAAAGATGCTGACACTACCTCCTTCTCAGAGTGCAGAAGCACTATTCCTCAGATTTTTGGATTCCATGGATAAAGTCTTTCCAAAATATAACCCTACTGAGTAGAAAAAAATCAAAACAAAATACAGTAAACTTCCCATCTAGTACTAAAATCATTTCAAAAAAGAATAATCATCTAGTACCTAACTGTGAGAAGGAAGTTATATCTCAAAGTAAAAGGTAGTACTTTAACTGCAAAAATAGCTTTTTTGAAAAGCCCACTATCATACCTTGGGTTTTCATTTTACCAGGAAACAACAGAAACCCTAGTAGGCCAACCCTAGCCCTCTGGGTTCTACCATGTTAAAGCCCATGCCTTGGCCCCTCACGGAGCAAGATGAATTTGAAATTTCAAGTACTTATCAAGGAACAAAACTTCCACTTGATGGACTTAATAATCAAAGCTCTATTTCTGGAGAATACCACAAGAGACATGCAGCTCCCCCAAGCCAAAGATATTAGACTGCCTATCATTAGATTAAGTCCGAAGTTCAGGAAACTGCAAACCTGGGTTCCTCATCTTGTCCTATAATAGAACTGCTTACCCTGTACTCTGGCATTTTGCCATTGGCCCACAGCAAAATATCAAGAGATATTATTTTTAAAAACAGCTACATGAAGTATTTCATTGTAGTATTTACTGCACGGACGTTGTTAAGGCTATTGTTTACTGTATGAAACAGTGTCCTCTTTATGACTGTTCTTGGGAGAAATACGTCCCTGGAATTACTGCTGGGAAGGGCTGTGCTTCTAGACCTCGGATTTAGTTATAGGTCATGGGCCTTCTATACCAATGCCATAACGTACTATGCTTCCTTTACGGCTAAGCAGAAAAGAAGAAAGCTTCAGGCCCAAGTTTTCCAGACTTTACAACGTGATGTTTATGAACACACCTCTCCCCTAACCTCAACTTATTCATTCAATCATTATATTTCCCCCTGACCCAGTTGCCTTAATTATTTGCATTGTACCTTGTTCTGCGGTATGTATTTTGGAAAATGCCTTACATTCTTTTTGGAACAAGGTGGGGCATTTATTGACAAATAACCAAGTGAAAAAGTTACAAAAATCTAAATGAAGCACAGGAAAGGAATGCAGCTGAGATAAATCCATGTGCATACAAATTGAAATAAGAGACCTTCTAGCAACAACCCAGTGATGATTTCCTCAGTGCAATTTGAAAACTTTCCCCTCTCTATAAAATGAAAAGATAAAATTCCCCACACAGAGCATTAGCTCCATTCATCTAAAAGGCCCTTTACAAATTATTTCTCCAATCTCTTACTTTTGATGTAATAACTTATGCATGCATCTAGATATATTATTTCTTTAAGTATGCATCAGATTTGTTTCTTTTCAGTGCTGGGGAAGGAAGCAGGCACCACACATCTAGGCAAATGCTCCACCACTGAAGTAATCTAAACCTCCAGCCCCAACTTACCCTGAATGTATAGCTCTGTGCACAGAGTAACCACCACTCACATTACCTGTAATTTCCACTGAAGAAAAAACTACTGCATCTTAAAGTTTTCACAACTCTGACATTTTAACGCGCATGGACAATTTGGAAAATTACCCATAAAATAGTCACCATTTTAAAGAGAAAGTAAAGAGAAACTTACTTGTATAACATTACTGTATTTCACAATTTCTCCCAACAGCTTCTTATTCTCTGATTCATTTTGTTTTTGTTCCAGTTCTGCAGCGTGCTGTGATTACCAAATAATCAATGTGAAAACACAACAAACAGAATTTAATAACTGACAAACAAATATTTTTAGTAGCAAGAATATAACCACAAATAAAATGGGCCAGTTGCTTTATTCTTGAAGCTTGGAGGGAAAGGCAGGAAGGGGATAACAAATTAATGATCATAACTAAGAAAATTACTCAATTTATGCTGAAATGTAGCCAAAAAATGTCTTGAGCCACATTTATATTAAAAATTTCAGAAAAGTGACAGGCTTTTGGACTAAGATTACTATAAGAAGGAATACTGCTTGAAACACCAACCCAGAGAGTAGATGAATTACAGCAGACCCAAAGCTCAGATTTCAATTCTGAAAATAACAGACACTTTAACGTTGTAAAATCAAGGCCTATTCAATTCACATTGCACCAAACCAGAAGCTATAATCTTTCAAATATTTTTCCGTACATTTTCAGATTGAAAAAGTATTAAGTACGATGTCAGGCAAAATACAATTGGATTTAATTTTCCCACAGAAATTCTGAACTGGTTTTCAGTTCAATGTGAAGCTTTGAATCAGTCTGGCACACCCTTAAAAAAATAGCAGCAGGTATGTGCTACTTACATGCCAGGAAATAAGGCAGTCACACCCTATAACTGAAACCCTCTATTTTTCTATGCATTGTCATAGCCACCTGAAATCTCTGTGTATGGGTAAAATTACAAAGCTAAGAAGTTGGAAATAATGTGTACATCTTCTGTTTCTGCTGTTCTTGGTCCATCTTAAACAAGACAAATGCAGCCTGGCTCGTACCTGTAGCTTCTTCAGCAAGGCAGCCTCTGTGTGATTCCCTTGTTTGGCTTGCTTCGCTTTCCAATACTGCTTCTGGGCAGAGTATCGATTCATAGGACACACCTTGAAAAGGCAGTCTAAGACAAACCAACAAACAAAGACATTGTAACTAAGGCTACTAGCGTTTCTCAGCCATACTTACAGTGTAACTTTGGAATCTTGGGATCTGTTAAGTATAAAGAACATCAAAAGTCGTATAGTTCATCCTCTAACCAACTCTTAAATTCCCTCTATAACATCCTTTTCAAACAATTAAAGCAGTCAAAACAAGCCCTTGTTCATTGGTTATTTTTAAGAGTACTGTAGCCAGTGTTTTTGGTAAAGAAAGCAAACTAATATAATTGTTATGCTATAAAGCATCTGTAATTATAACGGGGGACCTGGCCTTAGAAAGTAAATAAAGTGAGATGTGTGCCTTGTTTGAGCTTTAATCAATGCTTTCAATACTTTTTTGTGGTACATATCTTTGACAGCTAAAGTTATACAGGAAGTAGAAACAATCGCAGCCAATCATTACATCATCCATCCCTTGAGTTTCCAAATACCTGGGGTGAGTATGGCAGGAAAATCTGAGAAAGAGCGTGCTGCAGTGAAAAGATAAAGCAACACAAACCACTGCACCAACAAAACAGCACTGATTCCACTCATGAAAACCAAAATAGGAAATAACTACAGCTAGTGATATCTCTAAATCAAACAGCAAAATACGTTTCCCCTTTACTGAGGAAAAATGAAGAACTTAAATCTATCGTATTTTAATGATTCTCTAAACTTACAGAATGGATTTCCATCTAGAATAAAGATAAATTTTCAAAACTATATAATAAAGGCTTAGTGACATAGAAAATCCAATTATTTTTACTTCTCACAAAAATGTGTATAAGTCCATATGACAAATTTAGTTTATTTTGATATGTTAATATTTAAAATAATTCTTATTTTTCAAATATGTTATCATGAAAAGAAAATTCAGTCAACTCAAATGTCCATGTAGCCACACTATTGACTATTGTAATGGCATAAGTGGACAAGAAATAGGACTGTGAAACATTTAAGGAATTTAGAAAAAAAGAAAAAAATAATGATTTTTTTCTATACCTTGTAATTACAAACACAAATTCTATTGCTTGGCTCTCTCCACCCATACACAAGGTTATAAAAAACTAAGTCTTAATTTCTATCTTTAAAATTCTGACATGGATAAAGATTTTATAAGTAGCAGAAAACAGACACTATCAACTGCTAAAAATAGGCTGAGACACCATCACACTTACAATGCAATACAGAAACCACCACCAAGTACACACATGTGAAAACTAAAAACAAATACCTAAAAAATGCTTTTCTTTGCAATGCATCTCATAGGCCCCAGTAATTATTCTCTGTGTATCAGCAACTCCAAAGAATTATACAATGATTCTGAAGCACAAATATACAGGTCATTCAAAAACAGTGCCTCAAGAGTGCTCCTAATTATTGCAAGATTATTTTGACTATTCAGGATCATGCAAGTGATAAAACTCCACATTGTTTTCATGTAGCAAAAATATAAATCAATGTTCAAGTCGAACTAAACTGCAGTCTATACTTCTGAATTAATTCATGTATGAAAAGAAAAAGAGAAAATTGATGTTCTTTTCCATTACTATAGATTCCTAATTAGGCTCATTAAGAAAGGGTCTGTTGACAGAGAAAATACTTTTTATTGCTTCCAAAGCACTGGTAATTAGTGGTCTATTTGGGTAGCTGAGTAAACCAACCATGTCATAGCCAAACACTTCTGATGGTGTGGCGGGGTCACCTGAAGTAAAGCCAACACACAACCCATGTCTACTGTAATCTTCCTGAAGGGAATCCTGCCCTATGCTGCTAAGCTGTAGGATCCAAACCTCATTCTCAAAAAGCTCAGTCTACTTGAAGTTTCACAGTGCAACTGTGAAGAAGCAGCTATGGGCCCAAAGATCAATGTGGCTAAGTTTACCAGGCAGGGTGGTCAGGAAAGACTCCCTGAAGGAGAAGGGCAAACACAGCCAGTTTCCAAAGAACCAATAGTAATTCAGCACAAGACTAAGGAAATCCAAGTGCCCAGTGAAAGGTGTTCCCAACAGAGCCAACAGCAATGCAAAGGCACAGGAGAATGTGAGGAACCAGGAACCGCAAGGAAACTAGTACCTGGGCTTTGAAATGAAAGTAGAGTGGTAGGATGAGGTCAGGATCTGCAGCCTTATGTTCTAGACTAAGGAGCATAAACTACATCCTACAGAAAGTATGACATTCTTCAAGAGTTTTGAGCCTTCACACCATCTGAAAGACGGGAGGAGTACAGGGCAAGAAGACCAACATAAAACCCACTGCTAGCGTGATGAGAGCCACTAAGCAACTGAGCTGGGGCTGGACAGTAGCTTTAGGGAAGCCATAGATTAAGAAAAAAGAAGCTGATCGCCAGGCGTGGTGGTGCACACCTGGAATCCCAGCACTCAGAAGGCTGAGGCAGAAGGATCACTGTGAGTTCCAGACCAGCCTGGCTACACAGTGAGTTCCAGGTCAGTCTCAACTACATAGTGAGACCCTGTCCCAAAAAACAAAAAACAAAAACAAACAAACAAACAAACAAAAACAAAGAAAGAAGCTAAACCAACAGGCTTTAATAACCTCCAGATGTGGGGCTGGGGAAAGGTGAGGGAGGGAGGAAGTAGGTTGGCCAGATGAGCGAGCTTCCTTGCACTATGCCCTACAAAGCCTTAAAAGGCAAAACTCCCCTCAGCAATACTGCACAGGTGACATCTTAATTCATATTACAGTAAATGACCCATGTGCTTCTGTGTGGGAATTAAAACTACAGGGAATGGGAAAAAACAGGAACCAATTATATACCTAAAATGTACCAATAAACTTAACAAATAAAAAAAAAAAAACTATAGGAATTTCCGGCTGATAGGAGGGAATATAAGGCAACACAGGCTTTGGCAGGGGGCTTTTATTGCTTCTGTTGGTGGTGGCAGATGTGTGTGTGTTTAATTTTCTGTCTCTGCCTCATTCAGAACACATTTTTTAAAATCTGCTGGCCTCAAACTGGTCACGTATGTTGTCTGATTCTAAATATACTGCACAATAAAAGTGTTAATAATACCTGCCACACCTAACTCGCAGGGCTGCTGAGATGCACAGAAAGATAATCTGTGTGAGAGTTCCTTATGAACTTTGAAGCCCTATTATAAATATGAAGCATTATTATTAATATTGCCTCTTTCTTTCAGTAATAGCCTAAGATAAAGAGACGATCACAGGAGCAACAAAAGGTGGAGTGCTGGGAGTAAACCTGAGCACACACAAGAGGGGGACCATTAAGGACAAATTGCTTGATCTCTAGGTAAAAGATGCCACAGTGGGTTTTAAAAGCTCTTAGAAAGTTCTCCAGTTAGAAATCACCTCAGTGTCACTTTTTAATTGGGTCACAAACTTTTCAGCATTTCAAGACACAAGGAATAAGGAAGAAAAGAAAGTTCGTCTTATAGAACAGGCACCAACAGCACAAATAAAAAGAAGTAATTTGGGTTTAACTTTCAGACTTGAGGCCAACAATTTTGCAGAAATACATAAGTTCAGGAAACGTCAGGAATCCAAGAAGCCTTGACGTGTTCAGTCAAGCAATGTTATGAGAACAATGGCTTAACATCAGAAATTTTTCAACGGCCATAGAAAGGAAGTTAAGCCACCCAGATGTAGTCACTGTAGACTGGTTTCAAATACACATGAAAGGAAGAAAAACAAAAGCCCAAGTAGTGTGCCCCATGGATGCCCTAACATGTAGCACTCTGAGTCAAAGATTAACCTCCCCGCTTGATTCCAAACCAACCTCCACTTTCACTTTCAATACCCATCTAAGTAATTTCAAAATGTACTGTTAAAATCTTTTTATCTGAGGCAGCCCCCCCAACAACAACAACAATCAATTTTGGTACTGAATTCAAAGCTATTGTATACAAAGTTCAAGTTACCTCTTTGCCAGCAGATTTCCTTTAGTAATGGTGGAAAGCAAGGCTGCTTTTTCATTTCATTTCATTTCAGATGTAAATGAGGAAAATCATATCAAACCATCAGCAAGCATCTATCGCAAGGTGGTCATTCAACAAATGGCTCTCTCATGGTCACTTGTAAAATCACCCCATAATTCAGGGGGTAACTGATAACAGGCAAGGATTTCATTACTTGGAGGAAGGTAGGGAGGGGGAGGCTCTAGGATTTTTCTTTTTCTCTTTATAATAGGAGGGTGCAGCAGAGTTCCATGATGACAATGCACTCTGTGACAAAGAGCAAGCTAGGACTTTCCCAGTGACAAATGGTGTGGTAAGAAAATTCTCCCAAGGGCAAGAATCAGGCAGACAAGGCCACTACACACTAGCAATTAGAATTCAGAGTTGATCGTAGAAGTGGTGTGTATTCGTTAGCCAGAAATATAACTGTAACTCTGTTCTTTATTTGCTCTAAGAAATGCATGATAAAATAGTGTTGGCACAAAACTCTTTATGTTTAGAAATTTTTAAAACTAGTGGGTTTCATTTTTTTTGAGGGTGGAAACTTCAAGCCAAACATCTACCTCCTTTACTTTGCCTAAAAGAGAAAATGTAAGCAAGGAAATATACTTTAGATGGCTACAAAGGCCACAGAAAATTTATTGCATGTGTTAGCAAACATTAAAATTAATCACAACATATGAGTTGGCAACCATGAAGATTGCAATATAACTTCCTTTGGCTGAAAGTCAGCTACTCTACAACTGAAGAGGAAGTCAAATAGTCTTTTGTAGTTACAGGCTTATAGAATTCCAAAATGTTAGAACTTGAAAAGGTCTCAGATAAAACCCAACCCTTCCCTTCTTTGAGACAAAGAAGAAAAAACTCAAAGTGAGCTGCTGGTCTTTCCTGATGAAATCTCTAGATTAGAATTAATTATATATACGAACAAGTTTAAGCACATATAGGAGGTTTGAATTCTCTGCTGTGTTAGTCAGCTTTCTGTTACTGTGAGAAAACAGCTGAGATAATCAACGTGAGTAGGAAAAAGGTTTATTTTGGCTCCTGGTTTCAGAAGTTTCAGTTCATGGTCACTTGACCATTTGGGTTTGTTATGATACAGTACATCATGGTGGAGGAAATGGATCCCCTCAAAAAGAACAGAAAGACAGTAAGACAGGAGAAAGACAAGAAGGAATAACAGTTCCCATATCCCTTTTTCAAGGGACAACCCTACAAGGCCCTCCCTCCTGAAGCTCCAGAACTTCCCAAAATAACAGTACCACAGACTGGACACCAAGCATTCATCACACGGGAGGCCCTGGAGGACACTCAAGACCCAATCTGTGCCCTGACTTTTGGCGTAAAAATTAATACTACGCTTGGTTTTCACAATGCAGTTGACTACCATAAACACACTCTAAACTATAAAAGTACTACATAATTACAATAAAAATTATTTCTGCTCCACAACACACATAAGACTTACGCAGAGTAAAGTTGAGCTGGAATTTGAGCCTCATGCCTCTGAACCCAATTCAGCATGCTACTTTTCTTCAAAGGCACCAGTTGGAAGCAGGCTTTTGGTGTTGAAGCAAAATTTGTCTCAAGCTAAATGCTGTTCAAAACTTTATGTGGTCCTGTTGAACAGGACTCTGAGAATGAATCTAGTGCCGCCTCCACCCAGTAGCTCTACGTGCCCCCTTTGCATCTTCTAGCTTCTTTTCTTCAACTTTCCTTTGATGATCACAACAATATTGCCTCAGAAAGTACCATTTATAACACTAAACACCTCTTCCCCATAACAGAAGTAACTGATCAGCTCAAGGTTTAACTCTTAAGGCACTATTAAAGCACTGATTAATATACTAGAGAAGTATAGATTGTGGAAAATACATAGGCCAGGCAATAAGCAAGGTCTTGGTTCTCATCCTAACACAGTCCTGCAACATAACATAAACTTCTAGAGAAATATGATGAAGATAAACTACATACATGCACTAGCTATTGTGCTTCAAAAAAACACAGTAATTGGCTTTTATAGGGAATTTGCTACATCTGTATATATAATTAGGATATAAAACATCAATAAAAATATTACAAAATCTTAGTCTCAAAGATATTAATTACTCTGATTCAAACATTAATGAGTAAATACTGAAGAACAATAAAACTTTGTCTTTTGCTTTAATTAGAGCCGGTGAAGAAAAATAAAATTCAAATAATTAAGGTAATTTACATTTTTATCAAGGTTTGAGTTTCAGCATTAAGCAAACCATTACAGTAGACATAACTGGAATTTGTTTTGGGAAAGTCATAATGTATAATTTTTCAATTAATATTCGCATTCTCAGTGTGTTATATTAACACATAATTAAAAACTATAATGAGCAAGCTGATTCAGAGATTATAATGCAAGTTTCTAAATTCTACTACAAAATACTGAAAAGGAAGTGAATTTATACAACAGACACACATACATGTGTGTATGCAGGTGTATCTATGTGTATGTATATATTTCGTATAATATATTATGTGTAAATATATATATTTCTATGGTATCTCTCTCTATATGTCAAGGTTTTTTTTATATATAACTCTTACTATATACATGCAACATTTCTTATATACATATACTACTTGTTATATATAAATATGTATATCATTTAATTCTACAAACTCTTTGAGGTATTAGTTTTATACATGTAGAAAGTGAAATTCAGGTTTTTTGTTTTGTTTTGTTTTGTTTTTTTGTTTTTTGGTACCAGGGATCGAACTCTGGACCTTGCACGTGCAAGGCAGGCAGCAGAATCAATGAGCTAATTCCCCTGGCCCAGATTGTTTCAGAGATCCATCTTAAAGCCTCATTAAAAGTTTTTCAACTGGGGATTTAGCTCAGTGGTTCTGCCACCTGCCTCACAAGCAGAAGTTCCTGAATTCAATCCCTGGTACCCAACACAGAACAAAAACCAAAAAAAGTTTTTCAGCTTCTTCCAGATCAATCTATTTCCAAAGCCTATCTTCTTCATAATTTTACATAAGATACTTTATACTGATAAAATTTAAACTTTAAAAAGCAATTCTAAATACCTTCACTGAAATTAAAACATATAATAAGACAATCTAACTCTCTTGACTTCAGATTCTGAGAGATGCTGAAAACTCTTACAAGGCCCCAAAAAAATTTTAAACAGAAACTTTCTCAAAATCTGTACCCAGTGGCATAACAGAAGTGTACAAAAGCAAGCAAAACACTTAGGAAATTTTATGGCCTCACGCCCACTACTCAGAAAGTAATACTTGGTAATAGATGAACAGTTAATAGATAAACAGTCAACACAGGTAAGTTAATTTTCATAAATACCTACCAATTTTAGCATGGCAATAATAACTCTTGGTTTAAATCTTTAAATTTAAAAAGTCTAACACAGGAGAGTTTATGCAAGTCATAGTTATGTAATAGAGAGCCTTGAAGAATTGCTTGCTGTTCACTGTCCCGGTGTTGAATTAATCACTGTTCTCATATAAGTGAACTAAAACAAAATCAGTTTATTATGCTAGTTCCTCTGTGAGCAAAAATGTATGCATAGGAACAAAATCATAGAGTTGTTTCACCACTGTTTCTGTAGCTTCACAATCAAATGTCTACCTTTTTATTGAATACTCTCACTGCCAGGAATCTACAGATAATTAATTGAGGAGTCATTGGGCAACAAATGTATCACAGAGATTTACAAATCTGCACACCAGCGTTGAAATCAGTTTATTTGGTTTCATTGAGTCCTCCTTTCTTTTTCCCTTATATTGATCTAAGATCAAAACAAAGTTTACTTCAAGTCAGGGGAAAATTTTCCAGCAACTGTAAGAAACCCAAACAATAAATCTACTTCATTCCTCATGTTGAAGCAGAGGCAGGTACAAAACGGTGCAGAAGGAATCCTGCATCAAGAAAGAGATCCTTTCCAAATACTGCTTTCTGTTTTCCTACAGGAGTTGTGGGAGACGTGACTGGCATAAAAGCAGAGTTCATGCCCTGGATTTACATAAAAAGCCCAGACCTGTCACCTGCCTCAGCTGTATTTATCAAACTGGTTTTGTTCCGCAACTCAGCATTTCAGAAACCAGGAAATTCCAGTACCAGGCCCTAAAAGTTTTACTACTAAATATCTGTCTGTCCCATGCTAAATCTCACAGTTCATGCACTACATAAATATTCAGTATTATTACTTTCAACTTTATACTCCAAATGAACAAATACAGTTGTATTTATATCTTGGGGTTTCAGAAGCATGATCCTTGTCATATTCTGCCATTTAACTATTTTAGGGGGTAAGATATTCCAAAATTAAAGTATGATGAGCAGGGAGTTAAAGGCAGAGGGCACAATAACCAAGAAGCACCCTCTCCTCCTAACACACACACACACACACACACACCAGCTTCTCTAATATCTGATAAACAAGTACTACTATATGTCAAGCCCAGGAAAAGCTTTATATACATTCATTAACCTCCTCAGAAATTTTTGAGACAGGTGTTAGCATCATTCCCAGGTTAGAGATCATAAAGTTAGGGACTGCAAAGGTCAAGCTCTGTCCAGGACCACAGAGCTAGGATTCAAACCCACGCAAGTAACTTCGGAGCATGTGCTGGTATACACTAAAGATGTGGATGGCAGGGGAATAAAACACTGAAGGACTGGAATGCGGGAGGAAAGGAAAGAGGCTGGATGTTAGAAGCTGGCGATGGAGAAATGAGCTGACGGAGGAGCTGTGCCACGGATAGGGCATGAGAAGCACAAAGAACCCAGTGCGGCCTTTCACCTCCTTCCATTTCTGTTCTCCTTTCATAGCTAGTCTTCTGTTTTCTCTATAACTTTACATTCGTTTGTTGTTCTCTACTTCCTTTTCTTAAGTTCTCTCTCATTACTTTTTCTTTGTGGTTTTATCTCCTTCTATTTCTTTCTAAAACATTTTTTTTCCTTTTACAGTCTCTTAGTTCACTCTGCTTCCAATATTTCCTTTATTTCTTCTCTGAATTTTTCTTTCTCTCCCTTTCACAGTCATAAACTTGTTCTAAAACTTGTACCGTTATTTTCTTTGGATAAAGTTATACCGTTTGTATTTAAACGAAACATAAATAATTTATACACTTTCTTATCAAAGCTCAATTTATAATTAGTTTCAAAGGCAAACATATATCGAACAGAGAACCTGAATCCACAATATATAAAGTACTCTTAAAACTCAATGAAAGAAGAAATACAGTCCAAAAAGATTTGAACAGCCATTTCACAAAAAACAAATGGAAAACAAAACAAACTGATCTGTAGAAGGGCAAAAGGGCACATAAAGACATTCAATATCACTGGCCAGTAGAGATGCAACTAAAACCACAATTATTAACATTATCAGAAAGGCTTAAATCAGAAGAATGGCAAAGCCATCTGTTTTGAAGATCTTAAATAACCGAACCTTCATACATTTTGCAGTATGAAAACAAAATGGTTCACTATTTTGGAAAACATTTTGGTAGTCTCTTGATAAAGTTAAACATACATTTACACGACCAAATAATCCTATGCCCCAGAATCTGCCCAAGGGAATTAAAGCACATCCACACAAAGCCTGTATGCCAATGCTCATCAGCATTATTCACAGTAGGAAAAAAAGGGGGGGACATTCCAAATGCTCAACTTCATACGTAGTACTATATCTACACAATGGAATACTTCTCAGCCCAAAATAGGAATAATTACTGATGCACAAAACAGCATGGATGAGTCTCAAATAATCACACTGAGTGAAAGAAGCCTGACACAAAAGACCACATGCCACAAAATGCCTTTTTTTTTTCCCCCCTGGTACCAGGGATTGAACTCGGGACCTTGCACTTGCAAGGCAGTCGCAGCACCACTTACCTAAATCTCCGGTCCTATGTGAAATTATAAAACCAGGCAAAACTGTAGCACCTGGTAGTACATATACCTACTCCTGACCATGAATGTAATCAGTATGTACTACAAACATGTACTCATAAAACTTTTTTTTTTAATTATAGCATCTAGAAGAGGATCGACCTGAAACTGGTTACCTGAAACTAGGATGGGGATGACACTGACTACAAAAAGGTACGAAGGAACATTCGGATTGATAACAGGGTGGTTACAGTGTCGACTGCACCACTGTATACGTTTTCCAAAATTTGTTGAGCTAACTGCTTAAAATGAGCGAATGTTATGGCATGTAAGTGACTGTACAGTAATACTGGAAAAAGAAATGGCCACATTTACATCTGGCCTTCAGTTGCTTACTTTTCTAGGGATCAATGGCTTCTCATAAATTCCCTGAAGATCAAAGATAAGCGTTAAAGACATCATGAGGATCTGTGTTAGTTGTGTTGATGGTGGTTGCTCGGCATGTGGGGAAGGAAACACTGGGGTGACTTGTTTGCTGACATCACACGATCTAGATGACTTCTCCACACATGGCAGCTCTCAAAAATGTTAGATGATCGACTGATAAGACACACCCAGGGGTGCAGCCAGTAAATCGGGTTAAAGCTAGTGAGGAAAATTTTCCTAACCACAGCATGAAATAAAACTGAGGCTTAATCCACAGTTTAATCTTAGTTTGAAGAAAGGAACAGACTGGCAGGCCTTGTCTTATCTGAAAGTGAGGAAGTCGGTGAAGATCAGGAGGTAATGTCAAAAAGACTTCAGGAGAGAGGAGACGACCTTAGGTGACAAGAGCATCAGAGCAAAGAAGAGACTATCTGGCCATCAAGCTGAAGGATCACACTGGATTAAAACACAGCTAATATGTTAAAACCCACGAGCTCATAATTCTAAAACAAAAATTACTGGTCTTGTTTAGAGATTAAAACTCTAAAATTCAACACTCTAAAAAAAACAGTTGATAAAAGGAAATAAGCATTTATAGAGACAAGGAAAGAGGAAAGTAAATCAAGATATATGTGCAAGGATATCTACCATCCATTGCAAAGAGAAAAACAGCAAGCTGCACAGACTGTATAATGTGGTCACAGGGTAACAAAGACAAACCAATCTACACAGTGTTTTTATAGAGTTGATTTAAAACTCCAAGAAGAGAAACTATGAATGGAGGTGATCCCTGAGGAGCAGAAACGGGCATTGCAAAGAAAGGAAAATTGTTTTTACTTCGTGCTTTTTATTACTTTTATAAAACTTTTAAAGCAATAAATTTCAAAACAAAAACTTTTTATTTTTCCAAGGAAAAAAGTTTACAATGAACTACAATGCAATGATATATTGTAATGATTCAATAACGTTATACTTCCTCCTGAATGAAGCCGAAATTTTATATATATTTCAAAAACTATGAATAAAAAGTGCTGTCTTTAACATTCTGATTTCTCTTTCTGTCTTAGAGAAAATGCTCCAGAGAATGAGAACAAGTCCAGTTGCTACTTTTGTTACCATTGTCACTAAATTATTTCAAACATCATACGTAGAAAAGGTCTAATTATCTACATTACTTACTCCACACTTGTTTTTTTCCGAGGAGCTCTGTAACTGACTGGCACCCAACTATTACCCAGCTTTTAAAAAGTGAGACAGGAAACACAGGTGGAGGAGGGGCACTCACAGAGAGGGATTAAGATTGGAGCACACACAGCCCACGTGCATGCCAGCTGCCCTCAGACTAAGCAGCACCTTCTCAGCCTAGATGGGCCCAGCCTGAGCAATCATTTTAACCTTTAGTTGAAAAGTGTAACAGCCATACAGAAGGGTATGATTTTTAAAGCTCTCAAATGCCTATCCCTGGAAAAGAATGAGGGTTCCACAACAATTTCTAAGTGCTAGAAATGCTTGCCTCCTTTGATAAATTTAGGTCCAAGTCAAGGCCTCTGTATTGGCCAGGTTTGCTTTCTTTTGTTTCTAATTAACAAATAAAAACAAAATAAAACAACAAGCTAGAGGGCCAGGGATTTAGCTCAGTGGTTCCACCACCTGCTTTGCAAGCACAAGGTCCCAAGTTCAGTCACCAGTACCAAAATTTTAAATTAAAATTTAAAAATTGTAAAAGGCATGTTTATTTATAATATACATAATGTTTTAATAAATATATATATTGTGGAATAGCTCAATCAAGCTAATGAACATATCTATTATACCTCATATACTTTTTTGTGATGATGACACTTAAAATCTATTATTTTGGCAATTTTCAAGTACACAAGGCATTGTTAACTATAGTGACCATGTTGAACAAGAGATCTCTTGGACTTATTCCTTCTAACTGAAACCTTGTACTACCTAGTGTTATTCACATCTACGCATCCACTGTCCTTCCAGATGTCTGTGTCAGTTAACAGTGACAGTTTGAGGTAGAAGATTTTAATAAATCCGGGCAAGATATGTGTGAACAAAAAATTAAGACATTACAAAGCAAAGAAAAATTACTTTGGGCATTTTTAGGGAGATAAATTTATTGGATAAATGGAAATGATTACAATTTATTTTCTCGCTGTATATGTTTTATTAGTGTACATTAATTTTACAAAATACTGAGTTTCATCATGGCATCTTAAGACATGCATATAATTTTGATTATATCCATCTTCCAAATACCTTCCTTTACACAACCTCCCTCCTCCTCCTGCTCCCCTTAATTTGAGAGGATTCTTTTTTTTTTTTCAGCTTTAATTGAGTTTATTGGTACATTTTAGGGATACAGTACAGTTACATTCATTGTTGGGATCTTGTACCTCTACATGACAAGTCTTGATTCTCATTTTTTCCCCTTACCTCTGCCCTCCCTTCACCCCCTCCTCCCCTCCCCATCTACAAACACTTTATTTTCATCTTTTCATTCTCTCACATTTTTGTCTTTTCCCTTTTTACTCTTCCCCTACCCATCCCACCTTCCCTACACCTTTAGCTCCTTTCTTCTCATTTCTAAATGTCAGTAATCTTAATCTTGGAATCTTGGACCCACATTGAATGAGATTCATGGAGTCCACAAATCCCCAAAATATAGAAAACTGCGTGTGTGTGTGTGTGTGTGTGTGTGTGTGTGTGTGTGCATTTCTCTATGGAATGGTACAAAGTTTTTACCAGATTCTTAAAGGAATCTCAGCCCCCCATAACTCTGTAGTAAGCACTCCTGTAAGGGAACATGGCAGTGTAAGTCAGCATAGGCTCTTCGGCAGATACTTGCACAAACATAGGAAGTTGCAGCAGACAACGCTAAACTCTGCTTTGTTAAGCAACATGAGAGGTAATATGTAAAGAAGGAGAGGGTTCTTAAGAGATGCTTTAGAGAAACAGGAGAAAAGTCAGTCCTAAAATGTGTCCCCAGGGAAGAAGCAAAACTCTGGAACCGGGTCTGCAAGAAGAAGCACATCTCTCCTATGCAGGATGTGGCCAGCACCCAGGTGAACAAGCACAATGGAATGCTGCAGAAGGATAGACAGAGAACCAGGTAAAAGAGCCCGCAGTTTCACCTCTGTGCATCTGCTAGAGATAAATGAGTGCTCGCCCACCGGGAGACGTGTAAAGCATGTTGCAGCAGGGTTATTCATCACTGGCAGAAACTCGAAACACTAAATGTCTTTTAGCTCAAGAGTGGATAAGTACACTGAAGTATGTTTATAGAATGGAATCCTAAAGAGTAATAAGGAAGAATGAACTACTGCAGCTTGCAACAAGATAAGTGAATTACACAGACGTAATGTTGAACCCAAGAAGCTAGTCAGTATAAAATCCATATTTTTTACTCTTAAGTACATACTCAGGAGAAGTGAACAGCTCTCTATGTCCACACAAAAACTTGCGCATGTGAATAGCAGCATTATTCACCATAGCAAAAAAGAGCAAACAACCCAACTGCCCATCAACTGATAAACAAAACATGGTATATAAATACATCTGAATACAGTCCGTCATTTTTTTAAGGATGTACTGATTCATGCTACCACGTAGATAAACCTTGAGGACATTATCCAAGTGAAAGGAGCCAGTCACAAAAGGACACATAATGTATGGCTCCTTCCACATGAAAAGCTCAACACAGGCAAATCTACAGAGATGGAAGCAATCAGGGGATGCCAGGGACAAGAACAGTGAAAATGTCCTAATATTAGACAGTGGTGGTGATGGCTGCACAAACTTGCAAATACACTAAAAATTACTCAACTGTATACCTGAAAATATGTTTTATGATATATGAATTATATGTCAAGTAAAACTTTTTGTTTAAGGGTGTGGTTCCACTAACATGAAGTTTGGAAAAAGAAAACTAATCCGTGGTGATGACAATAAAAATATTAGCTAAAAATATTAGGTCCTTTGCTAAAGGACCTTCTGCAGGGCTGTAAGCCTATATCTTTGAATAAAAGTGGTGGTTACATGAATAAATACACACATATACACTTATCAGGTTTACATCTGATATACTTAAGTTTACACTTTAAAATTGTACATTTTATTGAATATGATATGCAGCTTAGTAGTTCTTTTAGAAAAAAAATTAATTCATAGCATTGTAATGAGAATCAGGCATTAGTAGATGTAAACCTCACAGAATCATTTCTAGTACACAGTATGTGCTCAGTGAAGAAAATTTACCCAGTCAGTTGCCTAGACTAAAAACTCTAGGATCATCTCCAACTCTCATGCCTCATATCCAAAATTAAACAACCTCTGCAGGTTTTACTTTCAAAATATACCTCTCAGCTGGGAATGGCGGCACAGGCCTACAATCTCAGCACTCTGGGAGGCTGAAGCAGAAGGATCGCAAGTTCAAGCCCAGCCTAGGAAATTAAGCAATTTAGTGAGACCCTATATCAAAAAAAAAAAAAGAAAGAAAGAAAGAAAATTAAAAGGGCTGGAGATGTAGCTCAGTGCAAAGACCTCAAGTTCAAACACCAGTACTGAGAAAGTGAGAAAGGAAATGAAAGAGGCAGGGAAGAAGAGGGAGGGATAGGGAAAGGAAAAGGAAGGAAAGGGGGAAGGGGAAGGGGAAAAGGAAAGGGAAAGGCATCGCCTAATGTCTTAGCAACTCACTAACCTGATCCAAAACACCATCATTTCTCTACTGGCTATAACAGCAGCCACCTAAGAAGGCCAAGTTTCTGCCCTGCCCCTCCCTGACTGCTGGTCTCCACACAGCAGGAAGACTGAGCCAGTTAGAACAGAAGTCAGGGCCTCTCAGCCTCTGCTCCAATCCTCCACACTCCAGTGCTCCGGCTCAGTAGCAGTCAAAGCCAAGGCCTCCCAGTGCCCAAGGAGCCCTGCCTACACTGCCTTCTCTTCTGCCACCCCCACCCACCTTGCTGGCCTCACCTCCCATCGCCTAGCTACGTGCAGCTCCACCCCACTGCACCAGCCGGCTTGCTATTACTGAAACATGCCCAGGACCCCCACGTAAGGGCTCTGCCTTCAACAGCTCTGCCTATTCTCCACGCCGAACGCCTACTCTGGCACTGAATTCAGCCCTGTCTAGCTAGCACTCTAGTTATCCTGCTTTATTTACTTACATAGCATTTCACCATCTGAGAAATGCTCGGCCCTTGGCCGGCACTCAAGGAGTGTTTTCGGAATGAATGAACATATGATAAATGCATGAAGGAAAAAAAACTCGGCTGTGAAAAGAAATGAATAAAAGTTATAATTTTTGAATACAGAAAAAATCTTGAACCAATACAATCTGAATTTTTGTCATAAATATGGATTATTTTCCATCCCAAGCAATAAGAATATGGTCACAGTAGCTTGTACCGCACCTGCGTTTTATGCATGATTTGCTTAAAAGAAAAAAATAGTAAAGCCAAAGCAGTGCATTTTTCATATCGACGGTCCTTCCATCTATGTGGCTTTATTAACAGAGTGGTGACTGTGAGCATTTAAAAGAAAAATGTGAATATGGAGGAAAATCAGTTTGCGGGCAAACTGTTGCTCGTTTACAAATTGTCAGCAGTCCTCCCATTAGAAGTTAGGTAAATGAGGGAAAGTGCAACTTTTTTCAGATAAAAGATTCTGCAAGAGAGAGATATCTCCCAGGTAGCTGCAGTATAAACACTCTCAGGGGTCACTGGGACCTATCCTGCCCACAGATTAGCTACAGCTTCGCCAGAATGGGCTTTGATGTGATCCAGGAATGAGGAACAACAGACCTCCTGAGCTCTTGGCCCTCCGGATAAAAACAGAAGAACATAAAGGAGCCCTGGTGCTTCTTTCCTTTCATCCCTGAGCAAACAGAGACATAAGGCAGATGTGACCTCACTAAATAGGAGCTGGCTCAACTGATGTGCGGTTTTGATTGCCCTTCTAATGATGACACATTGTGATCTCCCCACTCTGTGTGACTGAATCCAGACACAAGACAAAAGCAGCCCTCTGCACCGCAGACATAAAAGTTTATTTCAGGCATAAACTCTGGATACGCTAACAATCCAGTAACTGGTATAGGATTATTTTTCGATAGCCCAAACTGCAAAGCTAGACCCTTTGCTTGTTAGAACCATTGCTACCAACATAGCTGACTTCCATTGTTTGAAGGAGCGCCCTTGAACTTCTTCCCAGAACCACAGCCTCAAGAAAGAAAAAGAGATTCCTCGACAAAATCCTCACTTACAGAAAGCAGAGAAGTCTATTGGGGAATCAAAATTTAATAAATCAGAATTTAAGAATATTCCATTTCAGAGAGAGAAGAAGGTCATAATGTCCTCCCTGTTTAACATGATTATCGAAAAGCATTTTACATGGCTCTGTCTAAACCATATCAAGAGTTTAGTTTCAGTCCCACTCATAAGTCAACTTTTAGTCTCATTACTGGGTACAGTGACTGTAGATATTCAACAAATACCATTTTGATTAAAATTTCATTCTAAAACTTAAACCTCACTTGGGAGGCTGAGGCAGGAGGATCGCTGTGAGTTCCAGACCAGCCTGGGCTACATGGTGAGTTCCAGGTCTCAACTACGTAGTTGAGACCCTGTCTCAAAAAACAAAAAACTAAAAAAATAAAATAAAATAAAACTTAAACCTCATTCTTCCAAGAAGTCTTCCCTGATATACTAGCTCACACACACACACACACACACACACAAATGCTCCTGTGAGGCTCTGCATAAGCTGCTTCTTTGAAGATCTAATAAAATATGCATGCAAATGGAGCAAACCTGGAGAATAAGCCCATTCTATCTATTCTGTCCCTGCGCTCAGGGAAGACAGGGCTAGTGTTTTCTGTGGTGCTCAGGGACGTGCAGAGCATGAGTCCGAATAGGAAATGAGCAGAAACAACCTGATAATTTGATCCCAAAAAACATGTGGGCTCCTATCCGTGGCCACTGGGTCCTAACTTAGTGTAGTATGCCCTTTTGGAGACCAGGTCTCCTCTTTCTCAAAGGAGTCTGTGTTGAAATGTCACTCACACACTCATACCACCCCTGCTTTCCTCAGAGCATCATGAACTTTGTTCAGCAGTGTGCCACCTTTTTTATTGCAAAGCACATGTGGCCACTTAGAACTAACTTATGCTCACCAATCAGACCTGCCTGAAGATAGGGGTATCCAGGTGACACAGCCAAACTGGATTATTTCACAGTACAGTGCTGTTTTATGTACTTTACTTGCATTTCTCTCTAATAATGTGTGTGACATTTTGTTTAGCTTCTTAATTCACTCAGGTCTATCTTTCTTTCAGGCTACACTGAAGTTTCAAATTGAAAAATACATTTTCTGACTAAATATCCGTGTAATTCACAATTGAACAACTGATCAAGTCAGTACCAAAGTACTGGAAGATGTAAATCATCTTTCAAAATTTTCCTACCCTGATTATATACTACTTAGTCAAGAGCCACAGTTCTATTTGAAATTTTCAGTTAGTATGTACATATATACATCTTTAGAATTTTAAAGAAAAATGACCCATGAACTTTGCCTCTTTGCTTTTTTCTTTCTGGCACCTTCTGTGTGTGTGTGTGTGTGTGTGTCCTTTCTTGTGTTACAACACTACAATTCAGTATGCTAGCAAGTCAGAGCTCTGAAAATAACCCACCATCTCTTAAGGCTTCTGTCCTCATTTAAATGGTATTATTGTCAGCACTGCAGTTCTTGGTGCTTCACGGTGGCTATTATATAGTTTTCTCTCTTTCTTTCCTTCCTTCTTTTTTTTTTCCAGTACTGCTGATTAAATTCAAAGGCTGTACCACTGAGCTACATCCTCAGCCCTTTTTATTTTTTATTTTAAAACAGGATCTCACTAAGCTGCCAAGGCCGGGCTCAAATTTGCAATCCTCCTGCCCTGGCCTCACAAGTAGCTGAGATTACAGGAACACACCAGTGCTTTAGCTGTCTAATTCCTTTTCTCGTTGCTGAGACAAAATACTCAACACCCAAAGTTAAAGGAGAAAAGGTTTATTTTGGCTCATGGTTTGTAGGGATTTCGGTTCATGGCTCCAGGGCAACTTGGCATTGCAGAGAGACATCACAGAGGAAAAAGAGTCCATGGCAGATAGAAGGCCAAAGGCACCAAAGTGGTAAAGAAGCAGCAAACAAGCAACAACAGCAGCTCCCCATCTCTCATAATTTATCCAAAATACCCGCTCTTAGGGCAAGTAGTACAACCTTAACCCTAGCATCACACTGTGAGTCAATCCCAGCATCCCATCCTTGATCCCAGCATCACTCTCTCTAGATCCAGTCACCTCTGAAAAGCCCCACCTATGACCACCTGAGGCTTTGAGGGGGCATCCAGATACAAGCATAACACCGGCACATAACCCATTTTTAAGAACACTCATCTCTACCTCAACCAGGTGTGAGTTACAAAAATACATATAAAACCACCACTTTTGCAGACTTAAAATGTCAAATATTAGTAATTTCATAAACAACTTTAATGCCTATATTTATGCAAATGTTTAAAGTTCTAGGAAATTCTATAAGGTATTTTTGATGTCTATTATTCTATTTTTAGAATGGAATTCCTGTTCCTGATTCCTGAGAGGAAACAGAGGTCACTGTTTTTAAGTATTGTGCCTAAATGTAACATTTCATTTCTGGGGACCACAATCAAATACTACGTTCAATTTAGAAAACCAAGCCTAGAGATCTCAAGACATGCTAGTGTTAGCTTTTAGCCATCACTTGTTTGTGCTGCCAATTCTGGTAAATGTATAAAAGTGAGTATAAAAACAAAAACTCCTTAATATTTCTTTTATAATGATTACATATGTCCTCTATAACATCTCAAATAAAATGGTTATTTTAAATGTTATCCCTAAGGAATACAGCTGGAGAACTTACTTGAAAGTAAAGAGAATGGTCATGATTCACTAATCCTATGGGTTTTCCCCTTGGCAATCTTAATCTTCATGACTGTCAATCAATATTTGAATATTCGAATATCGAATGTTCAATATGGATAAAGCTGGGAGCCAAATGAAAAACCCACAAGACAAGGACTAACAGCTCTGAGTAGGCCATTAGGGAAACAGAAAACAGTTCCATTCTTCCTAGAGCAGCTGGAACAGAGGAAGACCCACCTCTAACTTCTGCTGTGAATGCTAATATAACCTTTCCTAACAGCAGCACCCAAATCAAGAAGTTTTCTCAATTTAAAAGATATTCACTATTATGTTGAGTTTCCCACCATAGATTCAGATTTCCATGTTCAATACTCATTAATCTCTTGATGTTCATTTTTACAATCTGTGGAGATAGTCAACCTGTTCATAGACTATAACTGCCCACCCCTCCCCTCTATGTCCCTCTCTGTACCCCCTGTACTGGTAGTTACCACTTATACTAGACATCTCTCTGAGGGCAGGCCACACTCACCTTGTCCACCTCAACTCCATCTTTTGCTTATAAATTGTAAGCTATCAGACTTGCTCTTCTGATTAACACCCCCTGTGAAGATAGTCCTCTCCAGGCTATACAGTGCCAAAGGCAGCAGCCTTCATAAAACTCCTATAAGTCCTCCATACTTCCTAATAGTATAATCAGGTCCTTTATTTAAAATCAAAGATTCCTTTAAAAGGCTAAAAGAATCATTTCAATTTCACTGGGACAATAGGAGAAAACTAGGATTTTCCAGGCAAAATAAGACATATGATTATAACCAATGGGCTCAAACAGATTTTCTCTATGTGCATGAGACATGAGACGTGTGCATGAGACAGAAACACACTAGCAAAGTCTTCAGGCAGAAGGAAAGGAAGTAGGTACCACAAATGAGCAGAAATGAGACAGAAGAATGAAGAGAAATTCATAAATGGGAAGATAAGAGCCAACATTTCAGACTCTGTGCATCCAACTTTAAATTACTTGTTGCATTTAATCTCCAAGCAATCCTGAGAAAGTGCAACAGCCACCATTTAAAAGTAAGTCAAACGGGGATACCTGCCTGAGATCATGTATCTAGTTAACACACCACCCAATCGACAAAAACATCTGCGTCATCATAATGGCAAAACACCAGGACATTATGTTCCCAAAAAAACAGGTGTGCACCTTCTAAGGCAAACTGGAGTGTGGAAGAAAGTTCTAGAAACTAAATTTATATTGACTTTTATCCTCTTTTTTAATTCTTCTGTGTATGTGCAATACTGTATACATCTTAGCATTGCATTGATACATTTATGTAATAAATATATAGTTTATAGATAATTATATATCTACTACGCTCACTTTTTTCTAATGGAGCTTATAACCAAAAGAAGTTGTAAGATCACCATTCCAGAGTTCAGAGCAGTCACTGTCCACTTCTGAGGGCACAGCTTTTACAGTCATGGTGAGATCAACAGGACTAATCTGAAGCTACAGAAACATTTTTGCAGCTAGGAGGGCCAGGTGCTGGAGTCCAAGGCTGATCTATGTTCTCTCTCAGTTCTCCACAGTAAACTCCCATCAATTCAAATCAAATAAGTCTGAAATGTTGAAGCCATCGCCTTACACTAAATGTCTCAACGGTCCTAAACACTTCAGAGCAGCATGATATTAGATATTAGACCCATATACACAATTATTTTTTACTATAGACGAAATCCCACAGAACTGCAGGGCTGTGTGTCTAGTCTTGAGAGGCAAATGCATATGCAGGATTAATAATTAACTTTCATGGATAAGCAGTCTCCTTTTAAAAAATTTTTTTAAGGTTTCCCAGTAGACATCAAAAACAAATCTGAATTTTAACAGCCCTCTGTTAGTAATAAAACTCTTCTTGTCTATGTTAAGTTACTCAAAATGTTTGAGCCTATTTCTCCTATGACCTCAGTTTAGGGACTGCTGGCTTCTCATACTTCACATAGCTTTTCAAATACTCAACTGCTATTCTTTCCCTCTCTGATCCAAACCCATCCCAGGTTGATTTTATTGGACTCTTGAAAGTATCCCACATGGTAACAATGTTTTAGGCAGTGTCCTTAGAGAAATATTCCCTTCGGGATATGGAAAATGAGAAAGTAAAGGAGGGGATGGCTGCTAGGACTCCTACCTGAGGAATTTTTTAAAGTCTAGCTGCAATTCTACAAGTGGTAAGAATAACTGCTCGAGCATTAATTAGAATTCTCAGGGATAATAACAGTTATTAAAACTGGATTCTGATAAAAATTGCCCAAATTAAAAATCCTGGTCCACCACTGGGGTTTCACTGCTGAGACCTGAAAGTCACTTCTCAGTGGTCTGTGGCTCCCCTTCTGCAACTGGCAACATAAACGGGCAGGAGGACTTTGGAAAATAGCCAGCACTTTTTTTTTAATGTTCTTATAAAAAGTGAAAATACAAAAAGATATATATTTTCATAAGTGTTTTCAAACAGCAGGTTATTGGTCCCCTTGGACCATACATAGGCTGGCACAGTCTCCTCGATCACAGAGGTCAAGAAGTCAAATATAGGGTTGTGGATTTAACAGTGGTTCTGCTGCCTGCCTTGCAAGCACAAGGGCCTGAGTTCGATCCCCAGTACCACAAAAAAAAAAAAAAAAAAAAAAGGAACTCAAAATATAAACATCGTGGGCTGCACTGACCATTTGGACCCCAAGGGCAGAAACAATGTCTACACTGCTTGCCATCTTATCTCCAGCAACTAACTGAGGACCTAACATGTAAAGACCGTTCTTGAATGCACCTAAGAATTTTCACCTATCAAGAGGAACACCCATCTCAAGACACAGGTGATTCAGCAACACGTAATTCCATGAACTAACTTAGAGTAAAAAAATTCCTTCTCTCAGTAAAAAGACAGTGTTTTTTCCAAATTTCTCTTACAGGAATCTAACTTGTGTTTGATTTGAAACCAAATTCCAATGTGCAGGTTTTTTTTTTCTTTGTCCATGTAAATCAACCAAGCGTAGCAAGCCCAGGTATGTTCTAAAATACATTATTCATGTCATCAGAGCTCGGCTCTGTTTCAAAAGAAGAGAAGGAACAGTTTGTAACTGTTTGCCTTCCCTCAACGGCTGCTATTTAAATTACCAAGTATCACTGTTGTGAATTTCATCTTATGTAAGGAAATTATCCTAGTTTTGCAAACACCAAGCAAATCTAAACAAATTACATACACAGTTAATATGAGTTGGCACATACCAACTTACTTAGGAAGGAGGATGGGATTCTATCAAAGACTAAAGAGCAATTATAAGTGTTTGGACAGGAATAAAAGAGGGTACACAAAAAGGATACTGAAACAGCAGTTTTTTGATAAGGTCAAAGACTAAGTATGTGACCTCCATATCATCTTTTGTACAGCTACCAGTGATTAGTGATACCTCATTCACTAAGCCAAAGCAAAGTCTGACCTAAAGAAATCAACAGCATTCTCAGCACTCCGGGAGACTGAGGCAGGAGGACCACAACTTCCAGTGTCAGCTGGGTGTCTGAGCAAGCCCTGATCTTGAAATTTAAAAAAAAATTTTAAATGGCTGAAAACGTAAACTCAGTATGAAGCCCCGAGGTTCAATCTTCATATAGGAAAAGATAGAAAAGGAAGGTAGGAAGGAAAGACAGAAAGCACAAGAGAGAGAAAGGTTAAAAGAATAAAATATAATTTACTAGAGTAATAAAGATGAACTGAAAAACAACTCTAGGCAAAAAAGGAAGTGCTGGGGTTCAGAAAATGAGAACCCAAATGTAGTGTTTTGAATGCTGAGCCAGAGAAAGTCTCAGAACCAAGGTCTCTCTGACCTCCCCGCCCCCGCCCCCAACTCTCAGCCAGTCGGTCCACTGTAAACCTCTTGCTCTTCCTAAAGCACAGGTGGAGGCTTTCTCCGTGTTCCCTTACTTACCAAAAGACCAGATCCACCAAAGAGGAACACAATTGCCTTCAATTCTCCTACTGAACTTTCATTCACCAGGGGAGATTAAACTCCAGACACCACACCCCGAGCCCAGAGGAACTTTATCTGAAGCCACTGTGTGTTTTCCAGGCTCTTTCATCCTGTAAAAATCATTCCCTGCCCCTGTAAAATTAACTACATCTCCCTGACCTCCTTCTCTTCTATAAAGAAGGATTGAAGCTTCAACCACTCGGCCATTTCTTTAAGGTTCATATTTTGTATAGCTCCCATGTACATATAAATATTAAGAAATTTGTTGTGCTATTTTCTCATCGATCATTTTTTGTTTTCTGTTTTCACTTTTCATAAACATGTTCCTTTATAATGAACAGGAGAAGGAAAATACAGTTATATGTATATCTCTGATTCTTTATAATACAGAAAATGAATGGGGAAGAAAACTTTTTATTGATTCTCTTTTGTGCCAGTAACTATTCTAGTTAATTTTAGTCTAATTCTAGTCTAATTTTAATAAATTCCCAATTATACACAATGTGTCTATATTACCTTAATTTTATGCTAAATACACTGAAACAAAATGGGATTAAGTAATCCCTCAAAGTCACATCCCCAGTAGCTGGCACCAATCAGTCTAAGTCCACTGTAGCCCAAAACAGGAAAGAAAAGTGCTCAGAATCCAGCAAAGAACTGAATGTCAAAACTGTAGTTCCAGGAGAGAAGTAAGGCCTAATTCCCCAAAGAATCTATTGCAATAATGAATCAACTGCTTTCCTACCAATGTAGAATGCACTGGTTGCATTTCATCCTTTGGAGAACTGAAAACAGTCACTTGCATTATTGTCCAAGTTCTGTGGAAGATAAGGTGAAGAGCGGGGAAAGCCTAATGGGTTTCTAGCAAGAAGAGAAAACATGTTCCCTGAGACCCAGAAATACTACTCACAGAGAAGCACCCTGGTGGAATGTACCATGGGTCTGAATAGTTTCATGACGCTCATGGACTCCTTCACAGAATAACACTTTTTGAAAGCAATGAGACCCACAGATCCAGCCTCCAGACTACTTCCATGGACCTAGACTCTGGGCCAGCCCCTGAGGACTCAGGCTCAAGGCCCAACCCCCTGAGCCCAGGCACCTGGCTTACCCACCTGCCGATGCAAGAACAAGGCTAGCCTATCTGAGGATTCAATCAAGAGCTTGCCCAAGGATCCCTCCAGACATCCAGCCCGCCCAAAATCTCCACAGGGCTGACCAGTAAAGGGCTTTTCTGGCCAAAACCAACCTGTAAATACTGGAACATACACTTATTCTTGAACTGCAGAGACACCAACACAAGGCTGCAATGATCACAAACTCTCAGGGAAACAGGATACCAGCAAAGGAACAAAGAAAAGCCCTTGTGGCTGATCCTAAAGAAATGAAAATCTATGAACTGCCTGATCTTTGACTCAATATAATCAAAGAAACTCAGTGGGCTACAAGTGAAAAAGTCTAACAACTAAGCAAAAATCACAAAATCGGAAAAACAACACGCAAAATTAGAAATTCAACAGGAAAGAAATCCTAATAAAAACTGGGGGTAAAGAAAACAAAGCCTTAAAGGAAATATTCTATGAGCTTCAACAACAGATTTAACTAGGCTATAGAATATGAGCTCAAAGGTAAGTAATTTAAAATTACTCAGCAAAGAAAAAGGAAAGAAAAATGGGCTGAAGAAAGCCTGAAGGACTATGGACCACCATCAACAGACATAATAAAGGTATTCTGACCTCAGAATGATCAGACAGCTGTGTTATGTATATGAAGCAACTTCCTACAATGAATCTAATCATTCTATCCTGCAAGCACATACTAACACATTTTTTTAATTTTTAGAAATTAATAAAACAAAAAATTCAATAGAGGACTAAAAAAACTATGAATATTTGGGTTCTGTTTTTGAATAACTTAAACTTCAAATAAAAATTGCCAAACTTACAATCCTCCTGCTTCAGCCTCCCAGAGTGCTAGGACTACAGGTGTGTCATTTTCCTTTTAACAGTACTTGGGAATTTCTCCCCACTTCTACTGTTTCTTTCTGAGGAAGGAAAATTACAAAGTGAAACTAGTATTTCTCCATTCCTCTACTTTCTCAGCCCTTGACAAGGGAAGGAAATTAACATGATTTTGCCTGAATGCTGCCAATGTCTCGGCAAAGATTTCTACTTGGTTGTAGGTTCAGAATTAGTAAACTAACTTGGCCAAAATTCCTGAAGCTAAATATCCAAATCTAGACTCAAATTGTGGAATTGGGAATGGTCTTCCTACCCTATCTCCCTCCCAACTTTTCCTTAGTGAAAAAGAACAGAGCTGTTCCACTTTAAAACTTACGAACATGCTACAGTAATCAAGACAGTGTGGAGAGCAGGGGATTTAGCTCAGTGGTTCTGCTACCTGCCTCGCAAGCTCAAGGACCCAAGTTTGATCCCCGGTACCAAAAAAAAACCAAAAAACAAAACAAAACCAAAGACACTGTGGTATTGGTGAGAAACTAGAAAATCAAAGCATTTTTGACAAAAGAATAAAAGCAATACAATTAAAAATAGTCTTTTAACAAATGGTGCTGGACATCACAGGAGAAATAAGTATGCCTGTACACAGGCACTTCATCTTAACAAAAATCAACTAAAGTGGGTCATAAACCTAAATGTAAACTGCAAGACTATAAAATTCTTAGGGGGGAAACATACATGCCCTTGGGTTTTTCAGTGCCTTTATTTTATTTATTTTTTTT
>NW_022900931.1:22033833-22043531 GCF_012274545.1 Fukomys damarensis
TGCCTTTTTTTTTTTTTTTTTTTTTTTTTTTTTTTTGCAGTACTGAGGATCAAACTCAGGACTTTGCACTTGTGAAGCAGGTATGGTGCCACTGAGCTAAATCCCCAGCCCTGAAATGACTTTTTAGATATAACACCGAAGCACAATTCATGAAAGAATTGATCAGTTGAACTTCATAAAATTTTCCACTTCTGCAAAACACAATGTCAAGAAAAGTCAGAAATCAAAGCCCAAAATGGAAGAAAAATATCTGCAAAAACAAATGTGATAAATTAAATAATAGTAAAATGAACAACCTGATTTAAAAATGGGCAGAAGGCCTGAATGGACAGACCTCACAAAAGACAGGTGGTCAATGAACTTGTAAAAATATGCTCAATATCACACATTATTAAAGAACTGAAAACTAATACAGCAAAGAAACAGCACTACACACCCACTAGAAGAGCCAAAATCCAAAGCACCAACACTAAATGCTGGCGAGCGTGTGGGGCTACACGAAGTCTTATGCATTGCTGGTAGGAAAGTGAAATGGCACAGCCACACTGGAAGACAGTTTAGTGATTTCTTACAAAACTAAGCATATTTATATAATAATCATCCTCCTTGGCATTGGCCTGCACCCACGTTTATAGCTTTTTTATTCGTAAGTGCCAAAATATACAGGAAATTAAGATGTCCCTCAGTAGCTAAAAAAATTAACTCTGATACATTCAAAAATGCGATATTATTAAACACTAGAGATAAATGAACTATCCAGCCACCCGAAGACATGGGGGAACCTTAAATGCATTACATTAGGTGAAAGAAGTCAACCCAAAAAGGCCAAATAGTGCAGGATACCGACTATGTAACATTCTAGAAAACTATAGAAATAGTGAGAAAAATAAATCATGGTTTGTCCAAAGTTAGGGGGAGGGTCAGATGAATAGGCAGAACACTGAAGACTTTTAGGAAAGTGAAACTGATCTGCATGATATTACACTGGTAGTTAGAAGTCCCTGCACATCTATCCAATTCCACAGAATGTACACCACCAAGAGTGTACATTCTATGTACAAACTTGCTGTAAACTATGGACGCTGGGTAATTACGGTGTGTCAATCAAAGCTCATCAGTCACAACAGATATACGCTCGGCGCAGGATTTTGATAGTGGAAAATGCTGTGTGCACATGGGTCAGGGAATATATGGAAAATCGCTGTACTTTTGGTTCACTTTTGCTATGAACCTCAAATTGCTCTTAAAAATAAAGTCCATCTTTTTTATAAAGAGCAGGGTTACTAGTTCTTCCCACTTAGTTCTATATGTTTTTCAACATAATATATTCACATGCAGTATTCATAAATGAGTGATTTACATATATCTACACATATTTAGATATATACACCCATGCAGTCATTATGTACATTTTTTTTTTTTTGTATCAGGAATTGAACTCTGGACCTTGTGCTTACAAAGCAAGTGGCAGAACCACTGAGCTAAATTCCCAGCCCACGTACATTTTTGAATGTATGCTTCATTTCACATTTTTCTCAAGAAAGGACTTTAAAAGATAAGTAATAAAAATGAATTTATAGAATATGAGAGAATAATTATAATATAAAATTATGCTTTTATTTTTTTTAAAAAAAGCAGAATATAAAGCTATTAAGGCTTGGCAAGAATGGACTTGGCATAAACCAAAAATCTTAGGGAAAAAGTCCCCAAGTTCGGAAGCAGGTCCCCCTTGTAAGGGACAGAACCCAAGGTACTGCAAGAAAAACTGCAGGAAGGAAGTAAATGGGAAAGCTGAAACCAGTCCCAATGCTGGCAGTGCCTTCTCCCTCATCTTCCCCTTCTCCCCCTCCAACAAATGATGCTATCAAGTGAAAGGCGAAGTCTCCTGTACTGCTTCCTTTCTTACCCCTCAGATTTTTGTTTCATGTATAAAATGGCAGTAACACTTGCAGCTTCCTTTCCCAAGAAAGCACAAAGATTAGTAATGAATCGGATCTACGAGAATGTAATGCCTAGATAGAAAAAAGCAGAATCTGTACCTGATAAAATGAGAAAAAGCAGGTATCACTATTTTCTTCATTTATAGTTTCAAAGGAAAAGATTTCAAAATGTAAACCAATATAGCTTTCTTTCAATCCTTATTAGCAAAATGCAATAGCCATAGTAAACGATGTGTTGATTGGTTTTTAATTTTTCTTAATAGTGCACTACTGCAAATACACAGAGAAGTCTCACAAAATTAATATTTCCCGGACTCATTTATTAGATATTTAGTGAGTGCCTAGTGTGTGCTAAGCACTACGATACCCCCTGGCAATGAAGGAACAACATAGTCACATTCTCTCCCTTCACACAGCTTTTACTTTAGCGGGGGACATGAGAATCATAAACATATACTGGAAAAGCCCATGTATTTCTTTGTAATGGTATCAACTTTTGTGATATACTTAATCATTCCTAAAATGTTTCCGTTTTTCTTTTTTTTTTTTTCCATTTAGCTATTATGAAGAATACAGCTAAAAGAAATTCTTTGTAGAAATTCTTTAACTACTTTTGGCCTTACGACCTAACTGGAATGAAGACTTTAACCAGCAGGATTATCAGGTCCCACCATCAAGATCTACTGCCCAGACACCATGGAAGCTCTAAGTGACAGAAGCCACAACACTTTTTGGAGCAAACAAAACTAAAGCAATAACCCAGAATTTTGTATGTTTAGCAAACAAAATAGTATTTTCTATGAGACAGGCAGCTAAGCAACCAGGTACCTTCAAATGCTTTGAATTTTGCCCATCCTATATTGACTCAAGAACCTTTGTAAATGAAAAAATGGAAATAAAGTGTTTGTAAATGGAGAGAAGAGGAAGAGATGAAGGGAGGGCAGGGACAAGGGGGAAAAATGAGAACCAAGACCTGTCATGTAAAGGTAGAAGATCTCAATAATGAATGTAACTGTACTGTGTACCTAAAATATACCAATAAACTCAATCAAAAAAAAAGAATCTTTGTAAATCATAAATTTTCTGAACTGGAGAGTATAATATTGAAGTTGTGTACTCATGCAAAAATAGAGATGGCATTTGGTAGTTTAATGTTTAAGGTCACAACTCCTTGCTTACTGGTTACTTTTATGTTTTCTTCCCCTTACAATGACAGCTCTCAAAAAGTCTGTGTAATTTATATTTGTTTACACTCATTCATTTACACTTATTCAGTGTAAGTATGCCTATTTCCAAACAGCCTCGCTTGAAGCTTATAACTTTTACATATTATGACTATTTGGATAGACATAATGATACATCACAGTTGCTTTAACTTGTAATTTATTATTTGTGAATTTTAACACATGCTAGCTACACCTTTTGTTCTTAACAGCTTTATCCACATATAAATACATACCATTAAATTCACCTGTCTGAAGTGTACTATCTTTAGTATAGTCACACTTGTACAAACATCCCCATAAACTAATTATTGAAGATTTTCATCATTTCAAAAAGACATTTTGCACTCACAGTCTCCCCAAACCACCCCCCTCAAGGCAATCACTCATCTATCTACTCTACCTCTATAGATTTTCTTTTTCTGGGTGTTTCATTTAAATGGACTCATACAGTATGTGATAATCTGTGACTGGATTATTTCACATAGCACAACGCTTTCAAGACTAGTCCATGTTGTAAAGCATTTTAATACTTCTTTACTTTTTATGGCTAAATAATTTTCCACTGTAAGGAAATATCACCTTGTGTTTATCTGCTCTTCAGCTGATAGGCATTTGGGATGTTTCCACTCTAGGCTGCTATGAACACTTATATACAAGTTTTACTGTGGATACATGCTGCATGTCTCTCGGGTATGAGCCTAAGAATGGAACTGCAGAATCAAATGATAATTCTACTGTAGCATTTTGTTCCAGATTGGTTTTCAACGTCTTTCACCACTTTGCACTCCCAGCAGTGGTGTATGAGAGTTTCAGTATCTCCACATTCTGAACAACACTCGTTATTATCTGTCTTTTCTTACGAAAGTAGCCAGCGTAGTGGATCTGCAGTTATATCTTTGATAAAAATCCAGATTTTTTTTCCCTTTTTCATGCTTTTGGTGTTATATCTAAGAAATCAATACATATAGCCCAAGGTCATGAAAATCTTACTGTAAGTGCAGTGATAAGGGTTCAATGCTGATCCCCCCAAAAAAAACTTACAGAAAATAGCTTTCTCTTGTTTGCTTAGTTTGCCAAGCCTGCCCTGATTTCATGAGTTTGTAATCACTTTCCCTGCCCATGGTTCTTATCTAATCCTTGCCTATCTCCTACTTTTAACACCTGCTGCTTCCCATAGCTCAGCTAAGCTTATTCCTGTCTCCAGGTTCCTCCAGCAAGCATTTCTCAAAGTTTGGGGCTAGAGGACCCCAAAAGAGATTGTGTTCTGTGGGCCATTTCTATATACATCTACTGTATTATATACAAACTAGAAAATGCTATATGCTTAAAGAATGAGTAGAAAAAGCAAACAATGTGGAAATAGTTGGATCTTGCAGACCCTCCCCTAAAAGATCTAAAAGAGCCCCCATTGTCATTGCCCTATGACTTGCTTTGTTACCTAATTGATAGCCATGGCCTGTTGCTAGGTTGCTGAATGCTGTAATAGCATGACTCCCAGGGCACATCCAATAAATTCTCCCAATGGCCTTTGTGTTCTCCACAAAAAGTGACCAGTTCGCAAGTACCAAAGGCTTTATTCAACAGAATCAGCATTTCTAGGCTTTTGGAAAGCAATGAATTCTTGATGGCCCTGTTTAGTAAATGTTAGGGTGGCAAAGAAGGAAAGGCAGAATATTAGAATCCTGTAGGGCAATGCTGCCCATCTTCTGAGTTTGAGTGAAAGTAAGGAGCTATCTTGTTCTCCTTGCTGACATAGGCATAAGCCAATTAGTAGAAATACCTACCTCTAATTTTACAGTGCTGGTCAAATGAAATGAAGGAAAACAGGACAGTGAAGGAAATAGGAATTAAAGGACTTCCACTGTTATTGTTCTTAGTTAAAATATCAGACTAGATTAATTTTGCTTTGAGTTTTTCAATTGTTTTTCACATTTGCACAATGGACAATCACATTATTTTTAAAAGATATTTTGGGCATTGGAGTTTTTTATTTTATATAATGATAAATTTAGAGCCTCACTGCCAATCTAACCACCTAGCCTTCATTGTCTATTGCTTTCCAATATTTACCCACATTCCAGTATTTAATTATGCAGATATAATCAGACCTCAAGGTACATAACTTCCAATAACTTCCAAACCTGCACTGACACGAAGTGGACCAGAAGGAAAAATGTCCACAGCCCTATTTCTAAATGGAGCTGAAGTTTCTGCCTTGTAGAAAATGTTAGTCTAAGAAACCATTGTTAGCCTACCAATAATTCCAGGATAAGACGTTCTCTAGATAAGCATATCATCATCCAGACTTTTAAGACCCTTGAGACCTCTAAAAATTGAAGTTTAACCACCTCCAAGTCGTTAAGTGGAATACACACACACACACACACACACACACCACAATCTCAATCCTTCCGGGAAAACATTAGAGAGGTACCAAGACTCAGCATGTTCCTGGGGCCCCATCACTTTTCACTTTCAAGATACAAATCTCTCTTTGCAGGGGTCCTCGGAGCAACCAAGGCTGGAGAAAGACAAGGATGGATCAGGAGTTCAAGGCCAACTGAGAATGCATGTCTGTTTGTGGCATATGCTTGATTAATTATTATCCCCCTTATTCTTTAAAAGACAAAGTTTCTATACCACTTCCAAGCATTTGGAAAATAAACATTTCCACCCACCAACAACATTTGCTTTCTTCAGAAATTGCTTTATTTACCTTGAAAACCACAAACTACAAACAAGGGCACCTGATCCAAGGTCTCTAAACTGCTCACTCACTAAGTCAACACCTGAGAAAGGAAAGCACTTGACTTGGACTTGAATACACAATGCACAAATTGATCTTTTATCAAAACCTCCATGGTAAGTTGAAAAAGTTAATGATGATTAAGCTTTAAGAAGATGCACGGAGAGTTTCATAAACAACTTACAGTGTTTTGATCTTAGGAGAAAAGCAAGACCCATGTACCATAAGAAACCACAGAAGCACAATCTTAATTCATGCACATTTCCACTTAAAATAATATGTATGTAATATTCTCCCTCCCACTGGAGATATTTTTATTTACCTTACAGTGCATGTAAAAACTGCTGTCAATCTGCCTTTTAATATGTCCAATACATGATACATGATAAAATTACAGGGGGTGGGGGAATGGTTTACCTAAAAGAGATTAACTTAATTAACTGACAAGTATTTTCAGTGAGCAATGCTTCAGTTCAACAAACAGCCCATAGGAAATTCTATTGGAATAAATCCTAAAAAGTACAAAGTCAATAACGAACAGAGCATAGGTAGAAATAGCTAACCCTTTGTACCATCTGCCCAAAGTAGAACATTATCATATACATATGTGAAGACCTCACCAAAAACCCTCCTCTATAGGCCCTGAGAAGCAAAGAACTGAATGAATAAAGACTCCATCCTCCTACACAGACAGCATTAAACATATTTTTTTTAAAAAAGTCATACAAATGTAGTGCAAGGAGACAGTCATTTTTCAGAGAAGTCAAATATATTTCTGAGTCAATTGAACTTCCAAATACTCCTTCAATATTGAGTTGGTCAAGTTCGCCTTTTCTGACTCAGTCTTTTCCAGAAGAGCAAATAAGTAAGAGTTGTACATTACACAGCCTTTTGAGTCTGCGTCCTTCACTTAACATTGCATTTAGTATTCATTGGCATGGTTGGGCATATCAGTAGTGTATTAACTTTTTTTTTTTTTTTGGTACCAGGATTGAACTCAGAACCTTAAGCTTGTGAGACAGACTGCAGGACCACTGAGCTGAATCCCCAGCCCTGGTAGTGTATTACTTTTAACTGTTGAATAGTGTCCCACCATGTTGGATATGCCATTGCGTGTACTACTCACCTATTCATCAGCTGATAGAGATTGTGGTTATTTCCAGGTTTTGCTACAAACACGCACATATAGATCTTTGTGTGGACTTAAGATTCATTGAGTGGAACCCCTGGGTGATACAGTATCTGCATGTGGGACTTGCTCAGAAACTGCCAAACTCTTTTCCAAGGGGTCTGTAGCATTGTGTATACCATAAGAAATGCATGAGAGTCCTCGGTGATAAAATGTGACAATGGACTATGACAGGTAACTCCACTGCTTTCAAATTAATAATCAAATGTTTCAGCACAGCATCAGGGCTGTTGGGAATGTGGCTCCTTCTCTAAGCTTGGTTCCTCCAGTCTTCCAAATTCTCCCAAGTTTTTTCTTAAAGCCACCCCATAAGCCAGTCATGCTATTTCACACCTCTGTGCCTCAGCTAACAATGTTGTCTACTCCTCAACTCCCTCTCTCCACCTGTTTAACAACTGCCTGGGCTCCCGTAGCTCCAGCTTTCCTCCATTCTTCCTCTGAATTCCAAAGCCAATTATAATCCTCTTCCTTGCGCTTTCATACTCTCCTGGCCATGAGGGCAGTCCAGTTAGTGGTGAAAGACTGGATTTCAATTATACCTTAGCTTCCTTCTAGCGGCATGACTTGCGAAAGCCTCAATTTCCTTAGCTACAAAATCAAATGTGACAAGAAATGCTAACTACCATTCATATCCATTTTCTTCTTCCTTTAGGCAGTTTTCAGGTTTCCATGTGGCCAACTCACTAACTACCACGTTCCTTGGCCTCCTTGCAATATGATGTGTGTATGCATAGACATGTATTCATTTTCTGTGGCTGCTGTGATAGCTTACACAATAGAAATTAGCTTAACACAACAGAAATTTATTCTCTTGCAGTTTCAGAGGCCAGAAATTCAAAGTCAAGGTGTCAGCAGAGCCATAACCCCTCTTGAAGGCTGTAGGAGGGAACGCTCCCTTGCCTATTCCAGCTCTGGTGGCTCTGGGTATTCCTTGGCTTGTAGCAGCAAAATTCCGTTTTCTATCTGTTTCTAGATGCCCTTCTCCTCCGTGTATGTGTTCTCTCTTTCTGTCTCTTATAAGAAAGCTTGTCATTGGATGCAGGACCCACCTTGGAAATCCAGAGGGATTTCATCTCAAGATGCCTAACTTAATTGCACTGCCAATGATCCTTTTTCCAAATAAGGTCCCTCTCACAGGGTGTGGAGATAAGAATCTGGACATTTCTTGTGCAGGGCCACCACTGGATCCAGTATACTGTCTATGAAATACGAGAAGTGGTGAAGAAATCCCAGGTGTCCTTCTGTAAAAAGAATCTACTTTCCTTGGATTCCTCATATCCCACTGACAGGGAAGTGAAGACTACCTGAGCAACTTTGAAAGTCCTGTGCTGAGAATGGCCACGTGGTCCAGCATCACTCACCTAGGGACTATTAAGTGAAAGAGAAACAAACTTCGATTTACATAAGACATTGTGTGTTTTTTTTTCTTTTAATTTCAACTACAGTACCTTCTCCAACATAGAGGGATAATCATATTTAAATATTAATATTATTTTTCATTGGGTTACATAGTGATTAAATAGATAAATAAAATATAAATCAGTCAGAAAATCACCTGTCATATAGTATGGACTAAATAAACATTAGTTAGTAGTAGTAGTAGCAGTAGATTATCTTTTGTCCCCTTCAGTTAACACTGATTTACTTGGGTATCACTTGTAGAAGACCAAATTTACTGAGATAATGGCTTGTTTTTATCTCAATAAAAATTAAAAGAATACCAAACATTTCATTACAATATAAAGAAGAAATGAAACAGGTTTGTACACCAATTATTACCTTCCCTTCATGAAAAGTGCAACCTGGTCCAGAGAAGCCCAGATGTTTTCCTCACAGGTAGAGCTCTCTCAGATCAAAAGCTGGCTTAACTGAGAATTTTTCCTCACTACTCAAAACAGGAAAGCAAAATGCCTATTCTCCCACTATCCCCTCACCATACCTTTGTACCTAGCCCTTATCACTTTCTATCTGGAGCTGTAATTATTTACATATGCATCTTATCTCCCCCATTCAATTATAAATTCCTTGAAAGGAGCATTTATTTCTGACCCATCTGGACCATTATAACTAGATCACATGCTACACTGTACATTTTGTATTTTGAGTACATCTCTGCAGAACATAGCCAAGATCTTTTAGTATTAAAGACCACCTGTTTCAAACAAGCCTACCTTCCCACCTTCTGGCTGTCTGACCTTGAGCACACACTGTGCTTCTCTAAAGTGTGACATCCACATTCGTAAGATGGGATTGCAAAGGGTTAAGTAAGGTAATGTGTAGAAAGGCTGCCAAAGCGCTCTGAATTAAGAATTTCAATATTTAAGACTTCCTATTCTTGGAAAGAGTACTCTTGGGTATTAAAATGCTTGCAGAAAAGGATATTTACTCAGTGCTCACTTCATATACAATGTGAGAAGGAAACTTTCACATATGAGCCTACAAGCTCCTAAAAAGTAGCCCTACTCAGACTCAGAAGGGAAAGACTTAGAGGATTATTCTAACCTACTGTGGGGCCAATGGGCACCAGATTTTTATAATTTTCTGCCTGTTCAATTCTTGTGTGTGTGTGTGTGTATAAATATATATTATTAAATATA
>NW_022900931.1:22043721-22074286 GCF_012274545.1 Fukomys damarensis
TATTTTAATTTATATATTTTAAATATATACATTTGGGGAGTACTGGGGATTGAACTCCGGACCTTGACACTTGTAAGGCAGGCGGTGGAACCACTGAGCTAAATCCCCAGCCCCTTGCCTGTTCAATTCTTGAGGGAGAGAATTCAACCTAATCAAAGCCACAAATCAATCAAAATTCATACATCATTCATGTTCTAGACACACAGTTAATTGTCTAAGTGCTGCTTTCAACAGCAACTATGAGCCTTTCAGTGTGGTCCTATTTTATTCCTCAAAACCACAAGAACTTTGCTCCAATAGAAACTATTTTAAAGAACAAGCACTTTTACCATCTGACTAGTTCACAAGGAGAAGGTAAGAGGCAAAGCAATCTTTTCACGTCCTCCTTCGCTCCCCTCTGAAAGCTCACTGAAAAGAGTAAACTTACTATCCAATTTCCACTGCCCCTGAAGAGTTTAGAAATAAGGGATTAGCAGTAGAAGGTTACTAACGTGATAACCTGCCATACTACCTAGGAACTACACAGTAGTATTAACATGCAACTGAAGACTTTTGAAGTTTTTGATAGAAATCATATAGATCTTGGCTTGGAAATCCATTGCAATTTCATAAAGTTCTGTGAGCAGCAAATTATTACATTGGGAGTTATAGGTAACTAAAAACTTGAGTGCTTGAGTGAGTAAAGGAATCCTGCTCAAAGGCTGCATATGTGACCTCCAAAACTGAGAGGGATTCTCATCAGAACAAATTCAACTTCTTTCTCTGTTTAGTTCTTTCTACAGTTCCAGGGTTTAAAGTGACAAACAAGAGCCTAAACAGAAAACAAACAAGGCAGGATGAGGAAGACTACCTAAATTCCTGAACAATTTGTAGCTGCCATCAGGTAAAAGAACAAAAACAAAACAAGGACTGTAGAAGAAAAAGGTCTGCAGGAATCTGATCATTTGAAACAAATACTTAACAGCTATTGTGTGAAAGATGATTAGATTTAATCTACATGGTTTATAGGACCAACAGAGAGCTTTATAGGTGGGCATAATTGAAAAGATATATGGTATAGTGGTTAAAAACAAACTGCTCTAGAGTCATAAAACTTGGTTTAAATTTCAGTTCTGCCACTAGTAAACTTGGCGACCTGAAAGACAATTATATAACCTCTCTTTATATCTAACTTTCTCAACTGTAAACTTGAAATAGCAATAATTCCTACTTTATAAGATGATTGTGTTGACCAAATTATAATTTGCAGGAAGTCCCAAGCACAGTGGATTATGCACGAAGTACTCAATAAATGTTAGTTGATTTCAAATCTGAAATACTTCATTTTCATTTTAAGAATTACACTAATGCCAAATCTGAAGAAATTCAATATAACAATTGTTAAGGTGGTGGAGGAAGTACTTATATCTGACACCTAGCAGAGAATTACTGTGTTAGAAATACTGACATAAGCAACTACACAAAAGTCACAGCAACTGCCAAGTTAAAAACTCTTCATTTAATGGCCTTATTGTATCAGAAAGCCAGGCATGGTGACACATGCCTGTAATTCCAGCAACTCTGGAGGTTGAGGCAAGAACATTTCAAGTTTGAGGTCAGCCTGGGCAACTTAAAAAATAAAAGAGGGTTGAGGGTATTGCAAGTGGTGAAGCACTGGCCTAACCACTGGTTCCAATTCCTAGTGTAGCAAAAGAGAAAAAAAAAAAACTGTTAGGACTTTCCAGGCTTAATAACCCATACCCTGGAGAGAAGCCAATCAACCAGGAGAACAGGCTGTCTTCACTTTCCTCAGCCTTCCTGAGGCACCCTGGCTTCTCCATTGCTTCTGTTTAATTGCCCTTGTGGCTGGAGAAGGACAAATACACCTCTCTGCTTTGACTTATTCCAGCTTCTCCTAATCAAAAGGCACATGTATCAGTATGCACAGACTTTTGGGAAAATCCATACTTAGAGAAGGGTTTTCTGGAGAATGCAGAAGTACAAAAAGGATCTAGGCAAGAGAAAACCAAAAAGAATACAACATAAACTAAAATGACTACCATAATTTTGGGTGAGGAAGAAAGGTGAAACAGTATACCCGAATAAAACTGATGGTGAATCATGTTGCTATTGTGCACCTCCTGATACAAAGCAGAAAGGGCATTTAGCCCTTAAATCCGCTTCTCAGATCCTTAACCCCAGCCTACTCGCAATCAAAACAACTGTCAGAGCCGGTCCAAAGGACAGTCTATAAAAATACCTGGCCTGTCACGGTCAAAAAGCAAGACACACCAAGAAAATATCACACACCAGAGAAAATGAATGAGATGTGATGACCAAATGCAACATGAGATCCCGAAAAAGCATAAAAATGAGAAATTCAAACGCAGTCTGGAATTTACTCAAGTTAATGTACAACTGGCAATTTCTCAATTTTGGCAAATGTCCCGTGGTTACATGAATATATTCACTGAGATAGGCAGAGGGAAACTCTGTACCGCCTTTAAAACTTTTCTGTACATCCAAGTTTATTCAGAAGCTTCAAGTTTATATTTTAAAAATAGAGACTATCTGGTCACCAAGGAGATTTTTGTTTCTTAAAACCAACCCACTCTGCTTCTGTTAATACTGTTCTCACTGTGTGATTTCTATTTAAAAAACGGCTGTCCACTAGCTTTTAAACAACCCTTTGGACATTGTTTACTTGTTAGGATATAGTTTCCTGTGTTGGTAAGTGAGGCAATTAGGACACAGTTGGAAAAACACTTCACAGCTGTGTGTATTTCGGAAAAATCATTTTAACCTTATCTGGGATTTTGGTGTCTCATTTCAAAAACTGGAGGAGTTGTGCTAGATTTACTTGTAATTTCCCAGAAGCCTGAAATGATATAATTCACTTGAACAAATAACATACCTATGAAAACCAGAAGTCTTTTAAAATTAATGCGAGTCCCATGTGCCTGGCTGGGGCAAGAGAAATTGTGTACCTGAACTGCTGATGGACTATTGTTTCTTGGTTTTGTCTAAAAAGTAACAATAAGGAACAGAGCTCTGGAAACTTGGCAGAAGAGGCTGGAAACACCAGGAAGGGGATTCTGGAAGGCTATTCCATGAAGAGCAATGAGCTTTACAGCTGAAGGGGTCAGGGGAAATACATTCAGGCTGAAAATGTCTTTTTAAAAGGTAAACACTGTACTGAAGAAGCTACACCAAAGGATGAAGCATCTGGGACAACAATGTTTGCGCCGGCTGTTGGGCAGTAGGAACAGGATGCAGGCCAGCTCAGCCCAGGGAGTTCTCTTCCCAGCTGTCAGGATGGGGGCCAATGAATTATGAAGAAGAACTGAGCTTTCAGACAAGAGAGAACCCTGAGTCTCCCATAGGAAAGACACACCCCTTCTTCCATTGATAAAAGGAGTAAGATAGTTTAGTCTTTTTTTTAATTGAGTTTATTTGTACTTTTTAAGTATACAGTATAATTACATTCCTCATTGGTATCTTGTACCTTTACATGACAGGTCTTGGTTCTCATTTTTTCCCATACCCCTGCCCTCCCTTCACCTCTTCCACCCTCCCCTATTTACAAAGACTCTGTTTCCATTTCTTCCTTTTCTCATTTTTTTTTCTTTTCCCTTATTTCCTTTCCCCTACCCTTTAAATGGTTTAGTCTTAAACTAGAAGCAGAAAATGAGAGCAAACTAGCAAAGATAATGATGTGAAGCATCAGATTACAGGAAAAGCCAGTGTTTCAGCCCAGAGATGGAGCTCCTGAAAGAGTGATTCATGCTCTGAGTGCCCCCTGACTAATAGGGGACCAAGTGTCTGAATACAATCACCTCTTGGGTATAGTGCTGTTACCCTAGGGTTCACTCACATTCTCCAAAATGATCTTTCACTTTGAAACAATTTGCTTTGCTGGGATAGAGGAAAAGGAATAAGGCAGCTACACACCCTAAATGTCTATCCTTGAAAAGTTAAACCTTCCTGATCAACAGGGGAATACGGGTGGCTAAGTCCTGAAATCTGGGGCACCCCAAAGAACAATGATTTATCACATGATCCCAGGGAAAGTCTGGACGTCTCATCTAGAAGTATCAAATGGCCACAGGATGAGTAAAGCTATATGTCTGAGAAACATAAAAATAATACAATAAAATCCTGTCCAGGAAGACGTTATAATGTAAGGGTGGGGAAACTATAAGGTGTGATCAAAGACTACGGTGAATGTTCAAATTTTTTAAATATTATTTTAAAAGATATAATCCCCCTCATAGTACTCTCCCTCACTTTAAACACACTTATCCTATCATTCTGGCCACTTTTTAAAGCAATTCTGAAAGCTCTCTTTCATGAATGTCTTTAATTGCACTCTCATGGCTTTTTAGATGTTTTGAATCGATTCAAAGTGTTTACCTTTCTTGGTCATTTTGACTTTGGGAAAGAACCAGAAGTTGTACAGTGCCAAATATGGTGAAAGATGTGGGTGAGGACTCACCATAATGTTTTTATTTGATAGAAATTGCCATTGACAGCTGATCAATGAGGGGTGATGATAAAATTCATGAATACTTAAATTTTGAAATGTATTACAGTGAAAGACAAAATGCCTTAAAAAAGATACTAATCCCTCTAAAAATGTTCCCCTTTACTTCAAACTCACTTATCCCATCATTCTTGTCAATGTGTTTTTGAGTCTAATTTTTGAAAATTTAAACATTCACTATATCTTTCAATCACCTCTTGTACATTTAATCGATGATAAGTTAGCTATATTTTTATAATGGTCTAAATAATCTTTACATTTACTCTCTCCAGAAAGATTTCCAGGTTCAAAAAACCTTACGGGGTAGGCATTGTTCACAAAACCTCCCACCTCTACTCTAGCAATGACACATGTCCTGTGAGGTTCAAAACAGTGAGGTGACCCACTTAGGAGGACATAGGTATCAGGCAGTCAAAACCCGAACCTCATCTTTCTTCTGGTTACAAGAAGGAGTAAGCAGGTTCTTCTGGTTACAGTGCTGTCCCAGCTTGCTTTTAAAACCGTTCTCTTTTGTCCTTCGTGTTCTTCATTGCACAAAGGAGTACCTCGCACTGGATTTGGTCTTACTTGTCTTCACTACTCGAACACAGGATAGCCCTTTCTTCTCTGACTCAGCAAAGTTCTTACTCATATCCCTGCATATGTGGCCTCTCTCCATCCCCTCTAGTCCCTCCTTCTAGGATTCAGTTAGACCTTGCTGAACCTTCTTAGTTCACTTCCAAACTCCTTACACCTTGGTCCTATTTTCCTCCTCTTCCTCACACTCCACCTCCTGTGTGTGTGTGTGTGTGTGTGTGTGTGTGTGTGTGTGTGGTACTGGAAGTTGAACTCAGGGCCTTCACTATATCCTCAGCCCTTTTATATTTTTTTATTTTGACACAGGGTCTTCCCAAGTCCCCACATTGCCCAGGCCAGGCTTGAACTTGCAATCCTTCTGTCTTAGCCTTCCACAAGGCTGGAATGAGTGACATGTGCCACTCACTATGCCTGTCCTTCTTTGTTCTAGGCTACTTCCTCAGCACTAATTCTCTGCTCAGTTTCATATAACCTGCTAATTTATGCTTTTTAATATCCATCCATGATGCATACTGCCTGTTCTTCCAATAAAGTTTCTCCGCCCTCTTCTAGCACTTAAATTATCTTGCACACCTCTGTTGCATAGTTTCAGCAGGGTATTCTTGAGTGCTAATGGCCTCTCTGTGGTAGTTTCACTGTCAGTCCATCCTCAGAGGAGAGAGACATCTATAGCAAAAAAGCTTCACTTGCCCAGGGTTAAGGGAGGGTCCCTGCAAAGTTATTTCATGAGAGTTTCCAGTGGCCCATTTATCTTCTAAAACCTGTTTTTTTGCTTTCTCCACTTCAGGAAAAATTTGGATTCCTTATCCAAAGTGATCAGTTTAATCCATAGCACATAGATTATGAATGTCACTCTCTGCAAGGTTCTGAGTTTAGAGGAAAATAAAATATTCTTGTAAAGAGATATTGTATAAAAACCACCTATCGCAGAGAGTAAAACATAGGAACTATTTACCAGTGTCAGTGCAACAGTCTAGACTCAGGCATGAGGCTCCACAGAGTCTCTTCAACTCTCTCCATTTGTTTTATCTTTTATTAAAGCTGCTCCCCACCTCTGTGAGAATGAATGCATACTGAGTATTCAAGATGAATGCTGCTTTAAATTCTATTATTATTATAAGTATACACAGATTATGACATTGATTTTGGCAAGATCTTAATTACTGATTTTAATTTTGTGTGACTCTCTGCAGATCCTATCCACCTTTCTTTTGTAGGAGCTGAGCTTAATCCATCTACTATGACCAATTTTTCTAAGAAGATTATCAAACTACTTCTAAAATTACACTTGGAAAGGAGTTCTAAGACAATTGCTAGTGATTATATGTCATTTAGGGTGCTATCTTAAAAGCCAAGCCGATGCACCACCGACATACTCCTGAAGACTTTACAAAGACAAATTAATGGGCTGACATCAAAGTTCTACAACACTGATCATATAACTGCCACAGACACTTATAAATATTATTTGGCTGTGTTTGCTCACTTGAAATGTCGTCATCTTTCACAGTTAACTACCAGGATTTCTTTTCAATAGACAATTGTCCCGCAAAATAAAAATTGAAACTATTCTGTCATGTAAATCTTCCAAGGTATGAAAGAAAAACAATGGAGAAATGTCCTAAAGAGCTTTCAGGGTTGCCTGAAAGTTTCACATTCAATAAAGCTTTAACATTCTTATTTTAAGGCATAAAAGTAATCTGCCCTCATAGGCCACATAATTTTTTTTAAATGTTTATTTCTTACCTCTGAACTTCTTGGGAGGGTTGGCAAGGTCCCCCGCCTCTGGATGTACCACACATCTGTCATCCACTAACCTGGAAGGGAAAGCATGTTTACACTGTTAACGTCCTCATATTCATAAAACACAGACTGCACAAGGACATCATATAAATATTTACAGAGGATTAGTATCATTCTTCACAAAGAAACTTCTTAATCATAAACTTATCAAAAGATCTGATTGTAGAGATGTTCATCAAAGCAAGGATTATGAAACTGAAAAAGAAAGCATTGTTAAGTGTAGGAGACTAGTTAGATAAATCACAACAGAGATAAACCATGGGACACTGTAGAGCTATTTAAAATTCTACTGAATGAAAGGGACAAGACTCCCAAATGTTTAAAGCATGCTGTGAAAATAAGCATTAACCAATCTATAAGATGTCACAATCAGGGGTCGGCAATTTGGCCCAGGGGTTCCACCGTCTGCCTCACAAACGCAAGGGCACAAGTTCGATCCCCAGTACAAGAAAAACAAGGTTAGGAAGATATCACAATCACAAAGTGTAAATACATGCACATGCATCCAGAGTGAACATAAAGAGCTCAAAATGTAATATTCCCAGAACACACAAATATGCACATACACACACACATACGCATACACACACACACACACACACACACTTCTACTGATATACATAGAAATATATATACAAAAAATGGAATACAACCAATATTGGGTGGTTAGATTATCCAGTTTTTATTTTCCTTTCACTCCTCACCCCACCTATATGTGATAAGGAATGGGTAAGCTTACAAGACCAAGCATATGGAGCGATGGTGAAGTAGGTGGTAATGAGCATTCAGCCTGCATTCATACTCTGCCTCACCCACATCCCATCTAGGTGACCTCAGGACTCCTTTATTCTTGTAAAACAAGGGTAATAGGACCTAGCTCACAGCATTGTTAGGAAGATGAAATGACTTCTTATTTTTAAAATACCTACCACAATTTCTGGCATGCAATCAGTCCTTAAAGAAGGACTTAGTTGATTTTAAAATAATCAAAAACCTTGTCTAACTTATTTTTCACCATACTCTGCTTTTAGAAGAGGGCCTAGTACATAACAGGTGCTCAGCAAGTACTAGTCAAATGAATGAATTACCTGTGCAGTTAGAAAAAACGTGTATTATCCCTATTTGAAAATTAAGAAGGGTCAGGGTCTAATACAGTTTCAAGAGGGAGAAGCTGAATCTCTGAACTGAGAGTCAGGAGACATGAATCTCATGTTCAGAGAGAAAGATATGACTACCAAAGACAAAAACTCATCTCTCCATGCAATAAGTGGTGGGATAACTGGTGGTTTTTCCAGAATATTGTGAGACTGTATATGAATTAGTTACATGCATGTGAATTCATTTGAATGCAGACGCCCATAGCAACTTTCTCTTTTTTTTTTTTAAGCATTTACGAGACTTGCTAGCATACATCAGCTCCAGCACAGAATAAATCCTTTGAATGAGGATGACTAACCAAGACAGAAAGAAACTTTTGGTTCCTGGTTTATCTAACTACCAGAGGCAGACACTCTGTAAACCACCAGATTTTTTCTATGGGATCCAATCTCCACAAAACAAAATGCTAACTTTTCAAGCAGTACCATTCTTTCTTTGATTTTTTTAATATATATTTCATTCATGCTGGTTTACTAAAGTGCAGTTTTATAAGAGTTGAGAGACATGCAAGAAATTCCTTTTAAGAGTCTTTAGAAGCTGTTTTCTTAGAAACAGGAAGTCACATTGGGTCAAGAGAAAGCAAACCCCAATCTCCAAATGTCCAACTGCAGTTTGTTTACATTGACTCTGAAAAGCTTCAAATAATCCCAAGCACATCACATCGTACTTAAATTAAGATGCTGCAAAGGAAAGGTCAGCCTTTCTAATGAGTATGACATGTTAAGAATTCAAAATATGATGCCATAAAAAAGCAGTCTTGTTTAGAGCATACAAAAAATACACAGTAAGTGACACCAACATTCCGCTCATTCTTTGCCTGCCCATTCCATAGAAGTATAGGCTCCAGGTCCTACCTGCATGGGCCAGTCAGCAAGAGAAGTGGGAATTGGGCTGGGGATTTAGCTCAGTGGTTCCACTGCCTGCCTTGCAAGCGCAAGGTCCCAAGTTTGATCCCTGGTACCAAAAAGAAAAAAGAAAAAAAAAAGGGAACTAAAGCTATAAGTCAGATCACAATGCACTTAGGCAAACATTTGTGACTATTCTCAATTCCTGGGAGCCCACATAAAACCACAATAATTAGAAATGACTTGCATTCTAAGATTTTGTCCTATTGCTTTTATACAAACTTCTGTGAAAATCACAAAAGCAATCATTTCATCTTGTAGACTTAACTGGAACTTAAATTTTAAAGAGAATGGAAGGAGAGATATGAAGAAGCAAGGGTAAGGGGTTTAAATCTGTGTAGCACAACTACAATCATCATTGTTAAAAGTCAAATGGGATTTCAATGGTAGTTGTTGCACCAACTTCTAGAATGTCTCCCAACTATCACTTCTTGAATATCTATCTCCAGGGCCAGTGTATTTACTGTGTACCATCTTCAAATATCAATTAACTTAATATTTTGTTGAGTAAAAACGTTTCCCATTCCAGCTCTAGTAAATAAAAATCATATGTATTTAATTGTACATCTTTTTTTTTTTTTTTTTTTTTTTTTTTTTTTTTGTACCGGAGATCAAACTCAGGTCCTTGTGCTTGCAAGGCTGGCCACCGAACCACTGAGCTAAATCCTCAGCCCCATGATGCTTTGATATAGGTGTACATTGTAGAATGACTTCATCAATCTAATTAACATATCCTTTTTATGGTAAGAACATTTACAAGTTAACTCTCAACAATTTTGAACTACATAAAACATTATTATTAAGTATAACCACCACACTCTAGATTAGGTTGCCAGAATTTATTCATCCTATCCAACGAAGATGTTCTACACTTTGATCAACATCACCATACTTCCCCCTACACCTGCCTGCCAGCCCCTAACAACTACCATTTGATGTTTCTATAAGAAACATCTTCATTCCACACATGAGAGCGATCGTGCAGCAGCTGGCTTTCTGTACCTGGCTTATTTCACTTAACATAATGTCCTTCAGGCTTATTCACGCTGTGGCAAGTCACAAGACTTCTTCTTTTTTAATGTTGGATCAGATGCCATTGTGTGTGTTTGTGTACCACATTTTCACTATACACTCATCAATCAATAGGCACTTTTTTGTTTGCGTATTTCTTGACTGTTAATACTGCAATAAACACAGGAGTGAAGATGTTTTTTGGAAATAATTTCATTTCAATACCTACAGTAGATCTATTTTTAATTCTTTGAGGAACCTCGATATTTTCCATGTTAGATGTATTAATTTACATGCCCACCAGTATGGATACACAAGCGTTCCCTTTTCTCCACGCCCTTGCCAATATTTGTTACATCTTATCTTTTTTGGTAATAGTCATTCTATCAGGAGTGAGATATATTCCGTGGTGGTTTAATTTGCATTTCCCTGGTGATTAATGATTCTGAGCACTTTTACCTTTCATCCATGTGTATTTGGAAAATGTCCATTTAGTCCTTTGCCCATAATCATAATAAACTTCATTTTTTAAAAAAATTTACTTTATCACCTAAAAGACAAATTTTCAATTAGATGAAAAAGACCAAACTATAACTATTTACAAGAGTCATGCCTAGAACACAAGGGCAAAAAAAGACACTGTAGAAAAAAAAAAAATTTAAAAGAACTGTGTGGTAACAGTGATAATAGTAGAAAAATAGTTTTTAAGAGAAAGAAAAAAAGATTTATTTGGGATAAAGAAAGCCACAGCATAATAAGTATTTCAGTTCCCAATGAACATATAAAAATTCTAAATTTATATGTTTAAAAAAACCCTCAAAACATATAAAGCAAAAGTTACAAAACTAAGAGAAATTAACAAATACAGTACCATAGCAGGAGATTTCAACATTATTTGTCAATTACCAATAAGGCAAACAAAAAAAAGTAGTAAGACTGCATGCTTCGAAACATAGCACACATCCATAAAACATATAATTTCTAATAAAAGCATGTAAAATTCAACATGTGGAGAAAACGTGTACATTCTGAGCATATGTAAAATCTTAACATATTAATTACCTTAACTATTTACAGATTATATGGTTTTCATATTCCTACTCCATCTGTAAGGAAAAGCCTAAATTTACAGGTTAGGGAGTTTTTAAATACTTTTTGGTTTATGCTGAACTTTTATTTACTAAAAACTCCATCTCACCCATTCTCCAGAGGCTGAGTGTAGTCTGATCCCCCACACTTGACATGCTAGTACCTAAAGTACCACACTTCAAGCTGTTGCCTAATTGCATTATACCTCCAGCTACATGTCTCCAACAAGCAGTGAGATCCTTTTATATCTTTATTTACTCTTTAGATGCTTGCTACCCAGCACAGAGACTGGCCCATAGTACATGCCCAAAAAATAACTATTGAATGGGAAATTTATATTTTAATGAACCACAGAAGTGGAGAAAACAAATTACATAGGAAGGAAAGATGGAGTAAGTAGGTGATCATGATAGATAAGTATTTATTCTTGGATATCCCCTGAGCAAACCATAAAGTAACATTTAATTATATATTCTTGAAGTGGGTGGCTAAACAACCTCCAAAAATATTCCAGTCTGTAAGAGCTTCAAGGCAGAGCAGAATAAAACAGAACAGAGCAGAACATTAGCTATCCAAAACATTTCTTTGCTTTAAAATCTTTAGACAGTGCAGTTGGTCTAACCATAGGACTTGTTTCTTCCATATTCCTTTAACTGTGTTACCTTCTTTTAAAAAATGGTGAATATGAGAACCAACTACCACTTCCTGACTGATCAGACATAAAAGAAAAATATTTCTAGGAGGAAATAGTTGGCAAGGGAAGTTCCCTAGCCAGAAAAACCTCTGGCAAGGATAGCCCAATTCCCACAATCATTACAGCATGGGAAACTAGATTCCTGTTTCCAGAAAGTTGGAGGGTATAAAAGTTACCTTGTTAAAACTACAAGCAGATGACTCTTGTTCCTGAGTCAATCAGTAACTAGGATGTTTCTAAGAACTCTCACAAAAGGGAAGAGCTAAAAACAAAACAACTTCCCATTCTTACATAATTCCTTCCAAGACAAAACTTCTGGCATTTAATTGACAGTGGCTAATTGTAAGCAAATACGATTTTTAAAATCTGCACAGTTGGGCTGGGGATTTAGCTCAGTGGTTCCACTACCTTCCTCGCAAGCACAAGGTCCTGAGTTCGATCCCTGGTATCAAAAATATAAATAAATAAATACTGACTGCACAGTTGTCATCTAAGGTCACGCCTATAATTGGTATGGAAGGAATCAATGGACATAAGGCCTTCTTTCAAGGCATTTCTGCACTCAAAGAAAATAATCACCAATTTTTCTGTGTTACTGGCAAGGTCTAGTTGTGGCTGGAATGACAGATAAACCTATTTCTGGAGATTTTTATTTAAAGAGCAGAGAACTCTTTCTGGAATGAAGAGTGAATTCTTACCCCCAAAATAATGCAAGCAATCCACTTACCTCTGATAGCTGAACTAAGGATAAAATCAAACAGGAAAAAAAAAAAAGCAGAAAAATCTGATGACTGAAAAGAGCTATATACACATGCATTAAATTAAATTATTTCCCTTGAGTCTAGATTGGACAGATATTTTTCCAACCTCTGGAAGCAAAAATGATAGCCTGCTTAAAGCAGAATTTGTAACTAGTTCTAAGAGATGAATGTACATCTAAATCTAAGAGTATCCAAGTATCCCTATTTCAAATTCCTCATCCTTCAGAGATCATTGTAACTACAAGAAAAAGTTTCTAAAGAGATATATTGACTTAAACAGAACAAAAGGAAGATAATATTAAATTAATACTATAGTCTTTTCAGTATCACAATTTTGTCTATTCCACACCAAACTGTGATACTGGAAAAGTTATTACTCTCATCTAACTAGAAAACTGAGATTAAAATGGTTCTGACCTCATAGGGTTAATATGAAAATTAGCTGATAATGCAAAATGCTTGGTATATTCAATAATGGTTAGCCATCGTTATCATTGCATCATTAATGTTCTTTATTATAAATGTCCAGCATAAAGCAAATACTAAACAATATCATTTTCATCATCATTTTCACCATCAGTGGTATTTATTATCGCCACTTAATTGTTGAAAGAAGTTGACAAGTAAGGGAATCTTCACAGAGAAAATGAATTTAAATATCTTCATAAAGAAATTCATTCATTCCACAAATATTTACTGAGCAGCTACTATTTGCCGGTATTGTATAAGAGCAAACCATGCCAACACTCTTGGAATGCAGGAATGAGGAAGAGACAAAGAGTAAATCCATAAATTATATAGTATAGTAACAGACAAATGCTACAAGAACTGTGTTATAGGCTGAGGGAAGAGCTGATGCAAACCCCAAGAGCTGGACCATGCTAGGTGTGTTTGAAGGCCTGCAAAGAAGTTCGATAGACAGAAGATAAGAACCATCAAGGACTGCAAAGCCAGGTGCTGCAGGACTCCCTGTGGCATAAGTAAGTACTCTGGCTTTTATGTGGGTGAGAAAGGAGTTATTGGAGACTTTGGATTAGAGTAAGGTCAACGTGAGCTGGCTTATTTCTAAGAACCCGGCAACTACTGAGTTAAGAATGGTTTGATGGAGATAAAGGAGATACAAGTAGGGCGAGATCTGATGAACGAGAGGCAAACTATAGGTAATGATACTGTACTGTACATGAGATTCATTTATTAGAGATTATTAGCTACTCTTGCTACCAACATTAAAAAAAAAACCGAGTAACTGAAACAACAGCTGTTAATTTTAACTATAGTAACTTTTTTGCTATCGATATGTATCCTATAATATCATATTTGTAGATCTCAAATGTGTACAGATAAGATTTATAGCAAGCACAAGGACCTGAGTTCAATCCCTGGTAACAAAAAAAAAAAAAGATTTATTAAAAAGAAATAATAGGGAGGTCTGGGGAGGAGTGGCAGGAGTAGAGCATGTGCTTAGCAAGCTCAAGGCCCTGTGTTGGATACTCAGTCCCAAAACGGAAACAAAAACAAAAGACAAGTAGAGAGGCTATTTTGGAGTTAGCACTGTAATCCAGGGAAGAAAAGTGAAGTTAATACCATACATGTGTTTCACCTAAACTTAGCAATATTCTCACTGGAGTGAATAATTATCATGCAAGGTAGAGAAAAATATTCTTAGGATGAGAGCCCAGAGAACTTTAATGGTTATTCACTCTTAAAGAGCTTTACAAATGGCTTGAGAGAATTATGCAGAGGAAAAATACTATTACTATAAATTAGGTACAGGTAAGTATTTCAGTGCCAAAAAAAAATCTAGACTGTGCCTGACACAAAGTAAACACTGAATAGTCTTTTTTTAATGCAGAAGATCAGAATCTATTCAACTTCTTGGTAGAAAATGTTATCCAGATGTGATTTTTTTAATAGGAGAAAATATGACACGGGGGGAAAAAAAACCTTGAAAATGAACAAGAAAGTGTACAGTACCTGCTGCTCAGGAAGCTTGGTGTTACATGTTAATTTAGATCCGTCATTTTCTCATTAAACAAATATGACTGACCACCTACTGTGTGTCAGGTACCATATGTGTTTCTAACCAATCTCTTCGATTAAGACTTCAGGGACAAACAAAAAGGACAAAGGTGCAAAAATAGATGCACGTTTTACTAACTAAACATGAAAAGTTCAGGATGAAGATCCTAATATGCTGAACAGCTGTGATTCAGAAGTTAGCCCAGCATCTAGGACCTAAGAGTCTCATGCTCAGCCTGGGCCCATAATAAGCCAAACAATTTAAACTATTAAATTACTAAATATTGTAGCAATGAACTCTTGCAATCATCTCAGCTTATCAAAATGTGCCTTTAAGACTTAAGTGCATTTAGATCATCCTAAGAATATTTTTCTAAAGCATGCATCATGGTTATAGAAAGAAAGAAACTATTCCTCTTCTCTTCAAAAAAAATAATGCAGGCACTACCAGCAAATTAATATTGAATGATACATACAATCACAGAAGAAGTAATTGAAATTGTAGTAACTTGGGATCTCAATTGTTGATATTGACTATCTTCTATTTAATAAAGTACATAAAAAAGTATTTCAACAGTGCCCATCCATTTTAAAGTATTCTTCTCTACCAAAATCAATTTGCACTGGTTTCATGTATGAGCCCTGCCAAGCAGTGCATTGAATCCCTGCCCACATCCTGCTGCAGGCACCAAAAGGAAGGTGTGAAGACAACTCAATCACATAAGGTAAATCCAAACCACTGCCTCTGTCACCTGAAGACGGCATGCTCTGGGATTTATAATAAATTCCATGAGATTCCTATAGCGTTCTCAGGTCTTTTGTGCAAATGTTGTTATTTACTCTCCTGGTTCTCAAAAATTTTCCAAGAAATACAGAAGTGTGTATATGCCTTCTGTGATATCCAGAAAACCAAGTACTCAGGGACATTCAGAGGATCTGCTGACATGCCAAGAGCAAAATATCAACTTCAAATTAAACTAAGTGTAAACAACAGCACACCTGTTACTTTTGAGTCTGTCCCTTGCCCACCTATGCCACATAACATGACACGTTAAGTACCACTAGGAATCTTCTACCACCCAAGAGAGACTATGAGACCAGGGCTGGCTCCACTCTCTCCCATCAGCCCAACAGGGAGCTTGGTCCAGAGGAGAACACTTCACCCATGCAGGGCCAAAATGCCTTTACAGAAGCAGATATGAACAATGAAAGAAATAATGGGAGAAAGAAGGAGTGTGCAGGGTCCACCTGCTTCTAAGATCAAGCATCAAGAGAGACAGTACAGGCCTCAAAATCATTTTTTCCACCATGGACGAAAAACATCCGTCAGAGAACAAACCCTAGCAGAAGGAACAAAATGAAGAAGGAGCAATAAAATGCTGATGTCACCAACTGAGCCCTTAGTTCCAGCTGTATCTAAACTTAGAACCTCCTTTTGGAATTTCCCAGTAATGCAAACCAACAAGCCTCCATTTTGCTTACACTAGTTGGATTCCTGTGCCTTGCAATTTAAGTAAATGTAGTCATGGCGCTCAGCTGTAAAGAACTGATAAAGCATAAACATCCAAAAAAGTCAGACTAGCTAAATATCAAAAAACAAAACATGTCTAGTTTGTCACTGACTCACACATTCAATAAATATTTCTTGAATGTCAATTATGAACCAGGCTCTGTCCTGTGGGCAGTGTACACAACAGACTAAATCTGCATATTCCATTTGTTAAAGCATGTTAGTACAAGTCCTCCTAAGCTTGTGCCCATTGAGTGGACTACAGGGAAACTCAAAGACACACAAATATATGTAAAACACTGTTTGTGCCTAGTTATGGAAAGTTGCAACATAAATATTCTCAGCATCTCAAAGAGACATATGATCCCAGAAAAGATTGAAAAAGAAATACTCAGAGAGAGCATAACTATGCCTTAGGATAAAGCTGTGTTCAAACGAGTCCCACTCTACTCAACAAGCATTGAACAGAAATACCATTTTCATTCCCAATGCATTATGAAGCCGATGCCTGTAATCATCCCTTTTCGTATGAAAACAGCTAACAAGCCAGGCATGGTGTTGCACGCCTGTAATCCCAGCACTCAGGAGGCTGAGGCAGGAGGATCACTGTGCATTCAAGACCAGCCTGGGCTACATAGTGAGTTCTAGGTCAGTCTCAATTTCATAGTGAGACCCTGCCTCAAAAAACCAAACAAAAACAAACAAACAAACAAAAAAAAACAGCTAACAGTTGCCTCCCTTAACTCCAAATAAGCTAGAGTGTCTCAAATATTAGCACTTTAATTAAGGACTTATAGAGGAGCAGATGATAAAATAGAACGTCCCAGCTTGATCACACATAGTTTTATCTCCCTTGAAACATGTTTGAGGCCAACATATAACCAAATTGGGGAGGGGGGGTGTTGGAGATTGAACTCAGGGCCCTCACAGCCAGCTTCATTCCCAGCCCCCATTTTTTTTTTTTTTTTTTTTTTTTTTTTTTTTTAATAGGATCTCACTAAGTCACTAAGTTGCCCAGGCTGGGCTCAAACTTTCAATCTACAGACTCCCAGACTGCTTGGGTTACAGGTATGCACCACCATGCCTGATTAGCCCAAAAATTTTTAATAAATATCATTTTTGCTACAGAAAAATAATTTTACAAAGATAAAGTTTTGTAAGGCCATCATCTCCTGGCATCTAACCTCCCATTTGAGTGGGCGGTGAGTACCTCAGTCCAGACCCCAATCCTCTGAAGCATGTGCTAGGTTGTCTCCTTTTCATTCCTGGGTCTCCTGGACCCAAAAGGAAAGAAATCTTTCCTCTACAAAATGGTTTTCTTCCAAACTGATACTGACCAGATTCCTCTCCAGATTAAAAGAGAAACTGAAATGAAGATCACTGCATTCTCTTTTTCAAAAACCTCCTCCAATGATGTCTAAACAGCAGATGATTATTATCATTTTCTCACCTAAACTTCCTGTAAGCATGTGATTCATGGCTTTAATTCTGGCTACCCACACTTCTAAGGCACCAAAAGCAGATTCCTATTTAATGCAAAACAACCTATTTTTAAACTTCTTACCATCCTATAGAATGGAACCAAAGTAATCAAATGTACACCATTTTAATCCTTCCAAAATAATTCACTGATTCATATTCACCAGTATCACACTACTCACTCTCTCTAAAGATATCTCCCTAGGAACAACCTCATTTGACATGTTAGCATCATTTTCCTAATTCCCTCATAGATAGTATGAGTTTTCTGTTCCTTGGAAAGGAGAGAGAAAAAACAGTTCACCAGCAGCCACTATGCTCCATGACTAGAACCTGTCTTTCTAGGGCTCTCCTTATTTTTATATCTGTATCTGCCTCTCATTCTCTTTTATAACATCAAGCATGAAACACATTCTGAGTTAAATGTACCCAAAATGCTTTTAAACTGTCTCTTTCGAACAACTGCTTTTAGAGCTCAGTAGTCTTGCCAATGTGTTGATTTCTAACCAAACTTCTAATCATGTAAGAGACAAACCTCCATAGTTACCTTAGGTCAATGGAGATGCTGTAAGAAGCAGATGTAAATTTGGTAATGCACTCACTCTGCAAATCAATAGAGATTTCAGTTTCTTTTTAAAGAAGTCTGTTTAGCTTTGCACTTTAAGTCATAATACCATTCATAATTATAAATTACATGGAAAAACACAACCATTGGGATACAGACAATTCTCCAACTGTGTGTTGTTTCTAGATTGTACACTAAGGGCTGTGTCACTGAAAGGCCACATCCACACAAGGACATGATATCTCCTGCCAGGAGAAGTAAGAATTCGCCTTAGTCATAAAGAATAAGGAAACTTCACAATCTCACTTCGCTTTTGCAGGAGTCTTGTCTTTGGGGGACGTCTGCGAAAGGCACATGCCTCACATGTTTACTCTGGATTGAGATTCAGTACGACCAATACAACAACACCATTCCTGTTTTAGTTCCAAAGTAATTTCATGGATAATCCCTCTCCTAAATGGTCACTCAGAAGCCTTGTTTTTCTTTTCACAGTGCTCCATATTTCAGTGTTAAACTAGTGAAATGACAACTCTTCAGTTACCTGCTTTATTCGTTCTTCTAAATCACTGAATTTTCTCTTATGTGTAAAAAGCCAGTAAGTAGGGATTTTCCATTTTCCCTGTATCCACAGGGTGGATGACCCTTTTTTCTTCTCTTCTTAGCAAAGCACTGCAGGACATTCAGTCTCCCTTCCTTTCACACAACCATCAAAGCCTTCTCCCCTGCCTGTCTAAAATCTAAACTCCACAAACTTGGCTGGCAGTCAAGAGCTGTGCCAGGGCCAGATGTCCTGGGCCTAAAGACTCACTAAGTAGCAAAAATTTTCTCTTTTCTCTTCTTCTTTTTTTTTTAAGGACTTAGAATTTTAAAACAGGAATAGAAAGGATGCAATAGGAAATGTTTTATTTCCCCTCACTTAATGTTACATTTCCTTGACATAACTGCGCTTACTTAGTCTTTCACCCTTAATCATCTCGGAAATGCTGGAGTTTGATGAAGCAGCTGGAACGGTTGCGGGGGGCGGGGGGTGTTTATTTGTTTTGGGTTTTTGCTGGGGATCTTTTGTTTTTCCTTAATAATCCACAAAGTTTAAAGCCACACTTCTTCTCTCTTATGTTTCAAGCTAAAGAAAAAAGGTAATAAAGAATACCTACTGACATCCCAAATATCATGACTGATCTGTTGAATTGTAGTCAGACAACCAGATAAGCATTTTAGCATAAATTTTCCTAATTCTTGAGGTCTAAATGAGTTTTCTATTTTAAAATTTAAACTTTAAATTTGGAAAATGTTAAATCCTAATACAATATTACTTATTGTGTTCATGTCCATTATAACTAATTCATGTTCGGTTTATACACATAAAGCTCCACTATTATCCCACAAATTAGACAAGCTACTTTTGTCCAAACCAAAAAGGTCTAAAAAAGCAAAACCAGGGCCAGGAATTTAGCTCAGTTGCACCACACCTGCCTCACAAGTGCAAGGACCTGAATTCGATCCCCAGTACCAAAAAAATAAAAAATAAATTAAAAAGCTAAACCATTCACAATTAAGCTTATTGTGACAGTTTCAAATATGTATGTCACAAATGAGATTCATTTATCAAAGTTCTTCGTTTATGAATAAATGTGCTTATTTTTTAAAAGTTTGTTTCATAAGCTCCTCTCCCTTTCACAATTTAGCATCAACACTACTGAGGCATAATTTAGCTACAACAAGCTGCTGTAGCTTTCTGACCCCTCACCATTACTCTGGCCCACGATTTCCTTAGAACTCTTTTCTTCAGTAGCTGAGGCAAAGGAGGTCAGACCAGACTATGGAGCGCTGGAGGGGACATGTGAAAGCACTCAGACAATTTGCCTTCTCACCAGGAAGTGGGCTCCACCTGAAACAGCCCTAGAATAAAGCCTGGAAATGAGAACAGGCTGATGGAAGTAGCCAAATAATTAAGGGCTTCAAATGTTCAAATCCTGTTTATAAGGACCCTAGGAAATGCAGCTTCATCAAGTGAAGGGTGATCCTAGCCTCCTAGCCGGGCACACTGGACCTGTATTATATTTGCCTGCATGCACCCTCGGCCTCTCCTTCTGGTTGAAGAGTAGAGACAAGCTCTCTTTTCCCATTCAGAACATGATCTTATCAGTTCTGTAGCCTGGGCCATCACGCTTAACTGAAACATGAGACCATTATCTCCCACTTCAACAGAGATAACTGTAGTACTGTACATTTTCAGACTTTAAGGGCAGAGAGGGTTGCTCTCTGAAGCCCTGGGCATAAGAGGCCACATTAAGGGAGAAGCCAATAGCAAACAAGGTGCCCCCAAAGACAGCCACCTGCCTAGCTGGGATTAATACAGATGGTACAGCAGGATCCAGGGAGCTATCCAGTGATGCCAAGATGTTTCCAGAGACCCTAGTCACAAAGTCCTCGTTTTGGCTGAAAATTCTTTAAGATGTCCAGCAGTGTGGTACTCTTGACACTTATTTCCACCACCAGTAACTCCAGAATTCCTAGAATTGGACAACTGGATTAAATCTCATCATAAGTTAGCAACAAGAAATATTTTCTCAAAGAGAAGTTTTCGAATGAGGGGTTAGAAGTAGTAGTTTCTTTTCAAAGTATGTTTTTGACATTTTAATTACTTTTTATTGAAAACTGCCCTGCACACTAAATGTCCACCTTTACAATAAACAAATACAGTAACAGTAACTCACACTAAAACAAAACATACTTCCGATAGCCATTATTTTTCTGTTTGGGACAGTTTGAAGTTTTTCTTTTGTCATAAAAATAGGAATTTACTTATACAAAGGCTCAAAATAGGCCATCTTTTGAAACAAAAAGGCAATGATTCACAAATGATTATGAATAGAACAAGCTGATACAAATCTAATAGGATTTGTTAAAATCAGTCACATCTAGTAACGCATCTGAAGTGTTCTTGTATAAAATATCACGTGAAGAAAAGAATTTATCCATGTCTAAAAAAAATGGGTTTGTTCATGGACAATCTGACAAATTACCATAAAAAGTGTTTCCTGAGACATAAGGAAATGCAACATTATACTTCTTGAACCCGTACAGTTCAAGACTTTCCACTCAATAAAAAGCTGAGGATCTGAAACTGAGAAAATATATTTGAGTACAAACAGCTTGTGAAACTTAATAATTTTTTCTCTTTTTTTTCAACATCAGAGGTTATCACTGAACTAACAACCAACTTGCATGCTCAGAGTGCAGTTCAGATGTGAGAGATGCCGCACTGTACAGGAGCCTGTGCTCTTCAATCCTATTCGTTCAGTTTTTTCTCTCATGTTGTAGTAATTTAATCTTTCTATTAATAAAAAGGTAACAAGCCACTGTAGACCAAAGGGACTAGAGACATAAGATGGAGATTTCCTCTAAACACTTTTTTATTTTGATGTTTGGAACTCTTGATACAACATTCTAGAGCAAGGTGCTCAGGACCTGCTGTGTCCAAGGGACTGATAAAGGAAAAAGCTCTATTTATTTTCTGTGATTTGATGCACAGATGAAAAACAACACACAGTAACAGAAGTTGGTGGTTAATAAGTCATGACTTAGCCTTTCAGAGCTTCCATAAGCAGACATTTTCAATTTTCTAGCTCTTGTAGGTTTAGCACTGCAACATCAAGGATGCCTAAGTCCAGGATCAGTTAAAAAGATTGTCAAAGACCTTTCTCTTAGTTCATCCATTTTTCACTGTCTCTTGGTCCCGAGTTTATCCAAATGATTACCTTTCTCTGCTATTGCTCATTGGGGTGCTCTCGATTGTCCCCATGTTTTATGGGTTGGTTGGGAGAGGGAGCTTGGGAAGGATGTGCCACCATGGGGAGGCTGTGAGTCACCAGGATGCCTCCAGGGATAATCCCTTCCATGGCTGCAGGAAGTCCTCCCAGATCCACACCTTCAATGCCTGGTGGATACCTGCATGTGGCACCACTGAGCTCAGGATGCATTGCTTGCTAGTCTATTACTGACCAAGGAGTTGATGTGATGAAGAATTCTTGTCGACAGAGTTTCTTAAACTTTCTGGGATGAGACCTGTGATTGCTCAGTGGATCTCAGTGGCTGTGGCCTCCCTCATCTCCAGGGACGCGTGTTCACTGTGCCAGGCGTGTGGGGTGTACAGATGAGGTTTGGTGTGTCTTCCAGTGGACCCTGAGCAAAGCTAAAGGGCTCAGGTTCATGCACATCAAGCACTGCCCCTCGTATTCTGCTGTCTTTGAGGGCCTGGGCTAAGGCTTTCTCATCCACCAAGCCACCGTGGGTTGCATTCACTAGGAATGCCCCTTGCCTCATCTGCTTTATAGTAAAGTCGCTGATGAGGTAGTGGTTATAGTCATTGAGACTGCAGTACAAGGAGACACAATCACTCTGATTCAGAAAATCCTGTAGGGTATAGACCCTCTGCACGCTCAGGGATCACTCTATGCCATCCTGCAAGTAGGGGTCATAAAATATGACACTTAATCCCAAGGCTAGGCTCAAACAGCAACTGCCTGCCCTGTGCGACCAAAGCCAACAAGGCCTAGTGTCTCCCCACGGATTTGGGATGCCCCTGAGGTCATCCCTAGAAGCTGTTCCATGTTCTGGACCCACGTCCCTTCTCACAGGGCCTGGTACAGCCATGTGTTCCACCAGAACAGGTTGAGGATGTGGCAGATGGTGGAATCGGCTGTCTCTTCCACGGCTGTAGATGGGATGTTGCATACTGCGATCCCAAGCTCTCCAGCAGCCTTGATGGCCACGTCGTCATAGCCACAGTCAATCCACAAGATCACTCTGAGGGCCTTGAACTTCTCCAGGTCCTCCCTGGTAAGGGTGATGGTGTGGTACATCATGGCACCCACGGCCTCCTTTAACACATTTTCAAGGATCTCCTTGTGGACTGTGCATCACAGAAGGCCACAGTGGCCAGGTCCTTCAGGATGGGCATCTCCACGGTGCGATCTCTGCCGTCCAGCAGCACCACCAAGGAGTGGGGGTGAAGGGGGCTGTTCATGATCTGGGGTCGGATCCTTCACAAATTCTGTCCAGTCCCTGTCGCCTGACTTTGTGCTTATCCACAAGGGCCATTCTTTATTGAACTTTGCAACACTCTGATTCAAAAGGCAAAGTGATCCTCTAAGAGCTTAAGGGAACTCACAGTAGTCTGTGTGCATTACGCCACTATAAACCCAATATTAATCTGTCCACAAACTCTATGGTTCACACGATGGGTTTTCCATCTCTTTAAGGGGACACAGCTTCATTGGTTCAAAATCAATTAAGGTGATAAAACCCTTGTCCGGGGCTCCCAGCTCCAGCTCCATACCTCGCTCCTCCAGCCAGTCCTGAGCCACCTTAAAATCTAAAGTATTTTTAAAGTGTCTCCTATTCTTTTTGAACACGTTTATGTTACATTCCCAATAAAGAGGAAAATCTTCCCTTTATGGCATGACTAAAAGAAGGCTAAGGCCTCAGTACCTTCTTGTTCATTAGTTAGATTGATCTAAGGGAAGAAATAAAATAAACTTCCTCTAATTTTTCAATCCCTATAATTTTGTCTAAAAAATCAGTAGTTTTCCAAGAGAAGTATTATAATGTGATTAGTTCCAATTAAAAATTTGACGAATGTTTCCTAAACAAGTTTATTGTAAACTAGCTAATTATCCAAGCCAGATAAATGTTTTTGCTGATTCCTAACAGTCACATAAATTCAATCAGAATTATTCTTGGCCAATATGAAAGCTCAGAAAAGAGACAGACAGGAGCACCAGCTGTACAATGGGAATTTATGCAAAAACTGTTCGATTGAGTGGAAAACAAATGCTTTTTGTGTTTTAATAAATAAAGCAAGACTGGGGATTTAGCTCAGTGGTTCCACTGCCTGCCTGGCAAGCACAAGGACCTGAGTTCGATCCCTGGTAGCAAAAAAATAAATAAAACAAAATTGTTTCCTTTAATACTATGTTCTAGTAGGGAAGAAATATTAACAATTAAATATTGGCTTGAAAATGTAACCAACTTGAAAAGTGTAGTCAAGGAAATACATACAAATCAAGCAATACTAAGGTTACTAGTATACTCTATGTGTTTGCATACATCAAAACCAGAAATAAAAGATAAATATGAGTACTTGCAATTTAGTAATATGCATTATCAAAGGAAGGAAGAAAAAAAGACCAAAACCAAAATAAATAATAGATAAGGCAGTGTGCCTTTGAACAGCCTACTGAACAAATAGCAGCTTAAAAACTGGTGTACTATGAAGTTATATAAACCTTACAGAGTAGAAGTTTTAACATCCAGGCAAAATGAACTCAACTACTTTTTCAAAAACTGATTCATGCTGATTTTTCAGATATAATATCAATCATACCAAGTGTCTACCTATTATAAAACCTAATGCTTACTGTTTTATATACATAATCTGAGGATACTATAAAGTAAGCAATAATGCCACTTTACAAATAAGGAAATTGAGGTATTCAGTATTAAATAATTTCTGAAGATTACATTATGAAAATAGGTGGAGCCACAATTTGAAACCAAATTTGTCTGACCCAAAAGTCTTAACTGTATGCTAAATGAAACATTATTCATTCATTCAGAATATTTCTTGAGGACTGAATGTATGACAAGTACTACTGTGAGGCCCTGGAGATACCATCTGGAACAAAACCAGAGACAACCTCTGCACTTACAGAATTTCAAGTCTAGTGAGAAAAACAAACATAATTCAACATTCATAGAAATAATAGCAAAATCAAAACCACAACTGTCAAAAATTTTGTGAAGGAGAAGAATGTAGCACTGAAATACATAGAGTGAAAGGATGTCACACAGTCCGGGAAATCAGAGGCCATGGTTCCTACAAGAGTCGTGGAGCTGAAATCTGCATGCGAAATAGGTGAAAGGCATGTGGGTAAGAAGGCAGACCAGAGCAGACAGAGTGTTTGTGCACCTAAAAAGAAAAAAAGCAGCGTGTCCAAAGTAGAGAGCTAGAAGGAAGGAGCATGGTCCAAGACAAGGCTTACAGCTCAGAAACTGGAAAGCCAGAAGGCAAGAAGAACATAAAGACGTTTTTCTCCAGCTGTTAGCACATGAAAATCTCCTTCAAATCTCTATGCTCAATTGTTAAAAGTAATAAAACCTCAATAGCCATGGTAAGAATTTTTAATTCATAAATCTTTTCTAGGTCTAAAATGAATCACTAAAGACACTGTCCCTTTAAGGTTCTTCACCCCCACCATGGCAGCGGCACACCCAGTCCACCTAAGACCACCATCTGCAGCTTCCTTGTTCTTCACCACTCTCTGATCTTTCTAGAACTACACCTGATTACATCACTCTCCTGCCTAAAAATCCTTCAAGGACGTCACACTGCCGGGTTGAGAATAATCATCCAGCTCCTCACCACCCATCTAGATTCACTTTCCATTAGAAAATAGAGCCAGTATCTGGGGACATCCAGAAAACTAATTTGTTTCTTAGTGCTTTGTTATTTCTAGTGAGTTGGCACCATCTGCATGGTCCAAGATGCCCTCCTCCCCTGCCCATGAGGTAGGGGGTAGGGGACTAAACATCTCCTTTCAGAGTCTTTCTGCAAAGTGTAGCTCATGGTCACACCTGGCTACAAGGAAACTGGGAAATGTGACTTTTATTTTGGATACCCACAAACCCAAGTACTTCTGTTAATATGAAAGAAAGAAAAAGTAAATTTCAGAGGCCAGCTAGAGTCTCTGATAGAGGAAATGAAATTAACATGCCTTTTGTTAAATATCTTTCAAACTAAATTATACAGTTGATATTAGATCATCAGAATGTTAGATTAATTAAAACTTCCATTTTTTAAAAATATGCATTGAGTGTCAATCTGTTTAATGTTTACAGACTAACTTTATAGATATTCATTGCCAAAGAAATTGCTGCCTGTCAAAGCCCCCACATGACAATTTACCTAAACAACTACTGATTCAGATTCCCCAACTATTAACAAAATACTTTTTTCTTGCAATATTATAATACTTTAAAAGACCTTCTGTGAGAATCTTTAGCAGCTGAGACTTTGGAAATAAGCACTTACATGATTTGTACCCTAACAGACAACAATGACTTCGTTTGTACTAACAAGGAAAGAAGACTCTTAAATCATGGCCTGTCAGGTAAATAAAGGAAGAAAGGAAGATAAAAGCCCTTTTCTCATATATTATTAATCACAGAGATGCATTAATTTAGTAAATTTTTAATAACACTTTCACTGACAGTGAATTTCGGTTTGATGTAAAATGTCATTTAAGAGTTATCAATCTTAGGCACAACTACAGGATCATAGGTAAAACAAAATTCCTTTTTTCACTTTCCCCACCTAATATAAAGAGCCAGAACTAAAATTATCTTGTTTGAAAATATGACTGAAGCCAAATTCCACAATACAAATGTTTAAGTAGCCAGGTCCCTGATATTAGCATGACTTTGAACACTCTCTAAACATAAGTCACCAGTCTTTAAATCATTAACTTCACTTTGTATTTCTAATATAACTGTGTTTGGCAATTGGAGTAGTCAATTTTTCAAGTCACTGTCTAAACTGGGTATAATATTATTAAACTGGATTAGTTTGTTAAAGAAATGAAATAAAACTCTCATAGTACTTACTACTACCATCTCAAAATTACCTTTCTAAAGATATTATATTTTAAACATCATAGAGGTTTACAGCATGTTAGAACTAAAAGAAAACTGAAATGATATTGTTTTATTTTTTTAAATTACTTTGTAATTTGTACCTATCTATATTTTTCACTTTATTTCTCTCTTACACATAAATAATTCTCAAAGAAGTCACCATTTACACACTGTTACCAGAAAGGATTCAGAGAATAAGTTAAATACGTATGGTTTAGAATTAGCTTGAGGCACACAGCACATTACAACAGAACCAGTCAGTAGATACAAATTAATTGAAATTATTAGCCATTTATTCTCTCTAATCTCTATCTAAATGTCTATCGTTCTCCATTTACTCCTGAATTTTAAAACAAAAAATTATGAAGTGTCATGTACTATTTTCCTAAAGTTCTACAAATTCCCCAACTATTCTCTATGTTTGGTATCAGCAAACTCTTTCCAACTGAATTTTTCTGTCAGTAACAGTTACAGCAAAAAGTGCTTCCCCAAAATGAGAACCAAGATTTGTCATGTAGAGGTACAAATTCCCAACAATGAATGTAACTGTACTGTATCCCTAAAATGTACCAATAAACTCAATTAAAGCTGGAAAAAAAAAGTGTTTCCCCAGAAGCATTGTGTACTATACATAAAGAGAAAGGGCTGCTTTAAATTAAGAAATGGTCTCACAAAGCTTTTACAAATTCACTCTCTTGCATGTGTAAGAACAGAACTAAATTTACAGAAATATCAATTTTTCTTTGATGTGGCTATCACATGTAAACCATCAAGAAAGGTCATGTACATTATTTTCTAGCACGTAAGTTTTATCAAACATTAGCCTGAGTGTGAACAGATATTTTTAATGGGTTATTAAAGAGATTGCTAAAGAGTTTAAGATAGCAAGATTTAATGGCACCATAAATCCAGAGAAATAAGCCATATGTTTTGGAAGAGGTCACTATATTTCTCAAGATATTTAACAAATAATAATGACAATGACATATTTTTCAAAAAGAGATTGTGCTAATAGCTACATATATATATATATATAGTTTTTAATATATATACATATTATATATATATTAAAAACTATGTATGTATCCCAATGTTACAAATATTCATTCAGTAAGCAACATGTTAACTGAAATAAGCCAGACACCAAAGGACAACTGCTGTATGATTACATTTACATTAGGTTAACTACAAGAAGCAAATTCATACAGACAGAAAATAGACCCTAAGTTACCAGAGACCAAAAGATGGGAAGGATAGGGACGCACTGTGTAAAGCAGTGGTCCCCAACCTCTTTGGCACCTAGGACTGTTTTGTCAAAGGCAATCTTTCCATTGACTGGGGCAGGGGAGATTTTTTCAGTTTCTTTTTTATCAATCTGTTTGCAAAACATAATAATCACATCCCCCCAGAGATGGCTCCACCACCTCCGATCACCAGGCCCTCCATCCGCATGAGGAGCACATAACTCAGAGCCCACGTCTGTGTAGTTCACAGTAGGAACAGTAGGGTCGAGCTCCTGTGAGAATCTAATGTCACCACCACTCTGACGGGAGGCAGAGCTCAGGGTGATGCGGGCTGTGGGAAGTGGCTGTGAATTCAGACGAGGCTTCACCCCTAGTCAGCCACTCATTTCCTGCTGTGCACCCGTTCCTAACAGGCCACAGACAGGTCCTGATCCATGGCCCGGGGGCTGGGCATCCCTGGTCTAAAGGGCACGGAGTGTCCACTTGAGACAATGAAAAGGTTCTGGAAACACAGTCGCAATGGTTGTTCAGAACTATGAATTTACTTAATGCCACTAAATTATATTCTGAAATATGGTTCAAGTGGTAAATTGTATGTCATGTATATTTTACTATGATTTATTTATAAAGGCTTAAGAACTTATGCATTCTTAAATGGCCTACTATGTAAGCAGTGACATCCAGCTCACACCCAGACCTTTTGTTCCCTTTCCCCAAGACACACTGCTCCAGAAGAGGTAGAAATCGGAGGTCGACTCACAGCGGTTTCCCTGGTAGCCAGGTCACTGTGATTCGCCTTCACGGACATAATGGATCAATACTAACCCAAGTGGGGTTAAATTTCACTGCTCTGTAACCCAACAGTCACTGAACACAGGAATTGCCAGAGCCTAGTCATGGAACTGGCGGGGCCCGCAGAGAAGTTCCTGCTCCGGACACTCCCACAGTGGCCCTGGCCGCGTCTCTGCCTGGCTGACGCTCACTTGCTGAGCTCATCATTCCCTCCCTTGGAACTCCTCCAGTATCCTCAATAAATGTCCTTTTCTTAAGCTGCCAGAGAGATGGCTCCTACTCATGACAAATACAGAACCTTCCTTCCAGTATAATACAGCTATTCTATTCTTAAACTTTATCCAGGTGGGCACAGCGATATACAAGTATCCCTTATTTTCCAAATCTTTTGAGCTTTTGAGAATAGACAGGATAGCAAGGGACCCCTGTAAATTGTTTTGCAAGAGTTCCAAGGCAATTTGCTGTAAGAATTGTAAATTGCTGAATTAAATCTGAGTTGAAAGGAGTTGAACAGTACAGTACTTTATTCTCTGAAATTTTTATAAATGATAAACTTTAATTTGTCACTAGAAAGGTGAAACAACAACTTTTCAACCCACTTTGGGTTTTTTATTTGTTACATCTTATTTGGCCACTTGAACTCTTTATGTTTAGTGCTGATGGTTGATATAAAGTCCCTATATGGTTTGAAGAATCCTCTTTTGAACAGGAGATAATACATGGAAATGGCAGTGTCTGCCCTTAGTAATTGTTTCATAGTTAGCAGTTACCACAAGGTCTCAGAGAGCAAGATAACTAGGATTTATTTCATGCAAAGCTTGAGTTTTCTCTAGGACTCTGCTGAGGAATTTTCTTGGATAACTAGTACAATAAAAATCCAGCATTTTATATTGAGTATTAAGAAGTTTTTTACAATGATACTTTAACAGAGACTCAACCAGCTCAGTAACAGATAAAACCTCAGTAACATTATGTTTGAATTCTAGGAATTTGAATATGAATTTAGATTATGCTTTGCTGAGTTCCTTAGCCTTTCCTGGCATTCTTGAGAATCTATCCATGACCTCTGCCACTGTCAAAACATTGGAAGGCAAAGAGGGCACAGTGGGCTCCAAACATAGCAGAAGGGTGTTCTGTACCAAGTGGCTGTGTGTGTGTGTGTGTATGTGTGTGTGTGTGTGTGTGCAATCATATGCATTATGAGGCAAAAATAAGAATTATTTGAGATGAAAAGATGTCCTTCCAATTTTTCAGGGATTTATAGGACTCAAGTTCATGATTCATGAAGAAATACTATAAAAAAATACTGGAGATGGGGAAAATAGGAATAAAACTATAATATCCAAAAAGGGTTGAGTACATTGTCTAAATTTCACCCAAATAATTGTCAAGTTTCTTCTTGACCAAGCTTTATAGGCCCAGCCTCATTATCTCAAGCTTCTGTAAATCTAGCACACAGTATTCTTGATCTCAGAGGGACTAAAGGTTGCTTAAACCTCTCTCATTTAGTCAATTGGCAGGTTTTCATATTATTTCTCCTCCGTTTCCCTAGCACAACAATATCAAACTGTTTACATCTGGGTTTTCTTTTTTGGAGCTACTGAAATGGATAGTAAAATTTCACTGACTTTTTTTTTTTTTTAATGACAGACAAAAGTACCAAGAATACCTTGGTCAGTTATGGGCACAGATATGAGAAACATTCCACCTTTGTGATCTTGCCACGTTCAGGTTAAGTGC
>NW_022900931.1:22074426-22083971 GCF_012274545.1 Fukomys damarensis
CCCCACATCATCCCAGGGAGGAGAGAAAGAATGTGACTCTCTGACCACCTATGATACTGTCTCTAGGCATCTTTATGATGACAGGAACTAACTCCCTTCCACTACAGTTATACAACACCAATCTTCTCTCTTTCTAAATACACAAAGGGCTGCGTTGATTTCACAAGTATTTATTAAATGCCTATTATGTGCCAGGGCTTATGCCAGGTGCTGACCACACAAGGTTTAAAAGGACAGTCAGTTCCTAATCTTGCAGCATTTATATCACGGACAGCAAAGGTCTCCCACAGATACTAACCATGTCATGTTATGAATTCTCAAAGGAAGATTTTTAAAGATAAAATTACAGGCCAGGGATTTAGCTCAGTGGTTCCACAGCCTGCCTCACAAGCACAGGGACCTGAGTTCGATCCCTGGTACCAAAAAAACAAAAAAATCTTTACATGGGTATCCCTAGCCCTTTCCACAAGCTCAATAAACACTGAATGAACAAATGCATGAGTGAATGAGTTACTCTGCAGCCTGCTTTGGCTTAATCACATTGACAAGATGGTCACAGGGCCTTGATTTGCCATAGCTTCAATTTAATGATTCAAGTTCAAGGTTGGAAATCCAGAGGCTTGTGTCTTTATAAACTATATGATAGCTGTGGATTTGGAGTGTGAGCACATTAATCCATCCATTTCAAAGACAGTTAATAAAAATACTTTGTTGATTTATTTCAGTCACACACACAAAAACCTCACAAACTAACACCATAGAAGTTGTTGCACGTTTTCACAGTGTTAAAATTACTTAAATGAACAAATTAGTCATTCTCAGATGTATATTTTTATATGTGTAAATAGACTTCTAAAATGATAAGATTCTATATTTACTGAGTGAGATAAGTTGACCATCATACCTACTCAGCATTATTGTCCAGACGTTTTTCCATAATACATTTTAAAATACCAGTAAGAAGTAGGAAAAAAGTACACAAAAGGTAACATGCAATGTCCTACTTTGTGGTTTTCCTCCACTGGCTATAAGCAGGAAAATACTTTATTTATGATTTTTAAAATAAATATTGTTGGATTAACAGTGCAAACAATAAAAGAAATTGAAGAATCCCTAAAGTCATTTTTATTTTATTTAACTTTCTTGACTATAGAAGTAAAAGATGGCTAATTAAAATTATACAAAATCTTGGAAACACGGGCAATATAAAAATAAAAATGAAAATCACTCACTTATTAACCATGAAGGGTCAACTGCTGCTACCACACTGTTCCATTTTTCACAGATGATGTTAAGAACTTACTAGAATTCTAAAGTTATCTATTAAAAATCTTCCTGTAAGTCACTATGGAAGTAGAAAAATACACACACACACACACACACACACACACACACAGAAACAGACCTGGAATTTAAGTTTTAAAGTTTGAGCCTATGGCACTCTGTCTATATTTTCCAAGTTATTACACACCATCTATATAAGAACAGTCCCAAAGGAAAAAGTGCTTGGGAAAAGAGCTATCTATACATACAGAAAAAGCTTCTATTAGACCTAAAATGAAGTCAAGCATTTGCTTCTGAATTCTATAGCAAACAGGTACACTTCAGAAGCGACAACTGTTTACCTGACAGAGCTCTTGTTGCCAGTGAGGATCCAAAAGCTGGCAAGGTCATTCATAGAACGACTTACAGGTTTAAGAAATAGTCCGTCTTTCTGCTTAAAATAGAATTTACTTTCACCACCTGAGCTGGTTTCAAGCTCCACAATGTCGCACTTCCCTCTCTCAGACCTGCCAAAACATCTCACCCTCATCCTCCCCACTAAACACACATGCAAGTGTCCAGTAGGTTTTTATGCACATTCATCACTTTATCATATGCCTTAGTCAAAACAAAGTTAAGTTTCTATGTCTAGCTAAAGCTGAAAACAATGGCTATTGTTTGGAAGGCTTCTTCTTGGAAGATACTAAAGATAACTTACAAATTATACAAAAATAAAAACTGTCTACAGCCATTCCATGCCTCATCTACAACTCCCCCTTAATCATGCAGTCCTGTTCAGAGAAAGAATTTTTAAACTATCATGAGAATAACATAATTAAGTAAAAGAAGAAAAAGAAATAAGTCAAATCTGCGAACATTTAAATATCAATAAAGTGTTTGGCAGAAAATACACCAGGAAGAGAATTCACAGGATTGTAATTGGAAACAATAAAGTGCAAGCATGTTCACGATCCTGTTATTTAAGGAATTGAGTCAGAATTATAAATCCTGTGACCCATCCCTCACCCACCATAAATATGGAAACAGAAGAATGGACAAGTAACTGAACTAGGCAAATTCAAACAGAAAATAAAAATAAGGGCCCCAATCTTGGGTTGCTCTGAGTAAGAGTTGAGTACAATGCTTTGAGACCAGTGATCAGTTCTGGGACCCTTGACAACTTTCTGACACCTTAACTTGTCATGCTGGTTCTTGGTAGATCCTAAGATGAATCTTCAAATCAGAGCTATCAAGAGCTCCAACAGACATATATAGACACACACACACACACACACACACACACACACACACACACACACACACACACACACACACACACACACTCACACAAATATACACACTGTACTAACTTTCAACCTTATGAATGGTCAAGGAAGGAATGGCTGACCCTTCAATCCCCCATCCCAGGAATTTTGCTGTGCTTGGTCCCCATCTTTAACACCTGATATCAAGCTGATGTACAGAAACATGAATATCTGCAGCAAAAGAAAGGAGGAAAGTCACACTATACAGAAAATGGAAAGAATGGGGAGGGATAATTAACACTGCATCTTAAATTGTACAGCATATGCCAAAACTTCCTCCTTCAGTTTTACAAGAAAAATAAAACTGTAATCCTTAACATGTACCAGTAGAGAAAAAAAAATTCTTTGAAATGTATTCACTGTCTTTGTTCAGTAGGATCTAAAGTAGTTTTCACAAGTCAATGCAAGTATGTCTTACACAGATCTTTAAATACAAAATTAAATTAGGAGAATCAAACCAGGCGAATAACTGTAGAAGAAGAAGAATAACTGTAACCAGTTTCATAAGAAATTTGGATTCGGAAGCATCAGGTATATTCTGGTTAAAGGATAACTGTAAAGGAGCAACACAAATCTTTGCAAGTGGGACGAAGTATACACAGGCTAAAAACCATCAAACTGAACAGCTATTCTATAGAGCTTAAGAAACTCCTCCTACATCTCCAGTTACAAGGACCTCCAAGAAGAGCCTGATAAACTCAAATATAGTGGAATCCCAAGACTTTTTAAGCTGAAAATTTCATCGCCCTATTTCAAAGATCCCAAAAAGCTAAATAATAAATAATGATAATAATATATTCTTTAAAACTTTTTACACCATAAATACTAAAATTAGACAAAATTTGTTTGCAAATAAACATCTACTCATTGTCTTGAAATGCTGCATAAACGTCCTTAACTGTGCTCCTATATTAAACACTTTCCCACTGCTGAAACAAAATATGTACCCAATACCTATAACCTGAAGAGGGTGAGGTTTACTTTGCTCAGTTTCAGAGAGTTCAGCCCAAGCCTAGATGGCTCCAAAGTAGAAATGGCTTGGGGGGAGGGTGTGTAGAGGACAAATGCTCCTGTCAGAGCATCCAGGCAGCAGAACAAGAGAAGGGAGGAGCCAGGAACAAGAATACTCTTCCAGGCCACAATCCCCATGATCCAACTCTCCAACTAGGCCCCTCCTCCCAACAGTGGCTCAATCCACTGGTGAGTATCACACCCCCACAATCCAATCATCTCTAGAAGCTTAAGGGACATGAGATCTTAAGGGACATTTTAGTTCTAAATCTCCTACACTGAGTTTGAAAAACTATCATGCTACTACCAGTGTCAAATGGGTGAAGAGCTAAAATGGAAACCAGATACTTCAAGCCTAATTTTTAGCTCTTCCATTGATTTTTTTTTTAATACAGTGAAGTGAATTCATTTAGCTAAGTAGATTCGACGCAAATGTCTCCAATCTAGCTTCTTGATTCACTGTAATAATTCATAAGCCTTTGAAGAAAGTTCAAAATTTTACACGCAAAACTGTAGGCATAATGTAATTTTCCTAGCAACTTTCAAAAAAAAATCTTTCATTTCTGTCTCTTTTGCTCAACTTTAGAATTTCTCCGGGGAAAGGAAGGGTAACATCTGCTGTCTCCAGGAAGATATCTCTTACGATAATAAGAGGAGAATAAAGGATATGAGCAAGGCCAAAGCTAATTAGCAGCAGACCCAGGACAACAGACCTCCAAATAACAGAAGAGCAAGGAAATTTCACCAGAAGTACCAACTCTGTCTTTGATACAAAAAGTACACAAATGATGACTCTGAAACAATATAATTCTGGAAAGAGTTGAAGACATCTTATTACAGTGATACATGCATACCCATGTTAATAGCAGCACAATTCATAATAGCCAGATCATCAACAGATGAATGGATAAAGCAAATGGGTAGTTACACACAATGGTACTACTCTGCCAAAAAGAAGGATAAACTTGATACATTCATAGGCAAATGAATGCACCTTAAGATCATAATGTTAAGTGAAATAAATCACACACCCAAGTTTCAATATCACATGGTTTTATCTTATATGAGAACCCCAAAGTATAAACAAAGAGCAAAACAAAAATCAGATAGTAGGAAATAGGGAGACAGATCTTTCTCAAAGGGGAAGAGGGTCAAGAGATGGGGGAAGGGGGAAAGAGGGTAAGAAAAAGGGATGAAAAAGAAGAACTAAAGTGTGTCACGTACACGAACCAACTCCCAACCAGGAATGTAAACATTAGGTACTACAAACGTATACTGAAAAAAAAAAAGCTTGAAAAAATAACACCAACTAAAAAGACCAATATAAAGAGGAACTACCATACTGCACTGCTTTGGTTTCATAGCTCCAGGACCAACTTGCAAAATGCAGTATCTACCCAATGTACTCTAACCTGACAAGGCAGGGATACTACACAGCCCTCTGCCTGGATAAGGGTCTCTGAGGCAGGGACCTACACCCCTAGGGGGCTTCCTATCTCCTGAAACTTTGAGGCCAAGGTGGTTCAAAAGCTAAAGGGAGTCCTGAGCCTTAAAACCATGCATGGCCATTAAAAAATAACAACTATGCAATGCCATATATAGAAAGCAAAGGGAACAATAGTTATGTTCCAAGTGACCAGTCTGGCTTCTCAATGTAAAAGTGCTACAGTTTGGATCTTAAACACCCTTCAAAGGCCCAGGAGTTAAAGGCTTGAATCGCAACTCCTGGCAGTGTGTGTGGGGGGGTGGAACCTTCTCAGAGGTGGGTGAGGTGCGAAACAGTTAGGTCATTAGGGGAGTGCCTTTGAAGGGAGAGTGGGACCCATCACTTCTTCCAGCTCTCTCTTTGCTTCCTGCTGCCAAAAGAGAATGAGTGGTCCCCTCCACCACATGCACTGCCCCCAAGTAATGAGCCATCACTGGACCAAAGCAAGGAGGCCAACTGATAAGGACTGAAGTCTCCAAAACTGTAAGCCAAAATAAACCTCCTTTCTTTTAACACTGAATATCTTGGGTACTTTGTTACATCAATAAGAAACTACAGCCAGGTGTGGTGATACACACCTAAAATCCCAGCACTCAGGAGGCTGAGACAGGAGACTCTTCATGAGTTTGAGGTCACCTGAGCTTCATAATAAGTTCAAGGTCAGCCTGAACTACTACATAGTAAGACCCTATCTCAAAAAAAAAAATGAGGGGAAACTAACACAAAGAAAAAATCAGATATTATATTCTGTGGCCTTAATTAAACCATTACAAAATGAAATAGTGTTATTTCTCAATAGCTGAAACTTTTCAACACTGACTTTCATCTCTGAGAATTACATTAATGAACCCATAGCTTTTAAAACTGTCTGCATGATCAGTGGTTCTGCAGCCTGCCTCGCAAGCACAAGGTCCTGAGTTCGATCCATGGTACCAAAAAAAAGAGAGAGAGAGAGAGTGGTAAGGCAAGAATTTAGCTCAGTGGCACCATGCCTGCCTTGCAAATGCAAGGTTGTGAGTTCAATCCCCATACAATTAAAAAAAGACATAAAACTAACTACACATTAATAAAAATCAGTGAGATGAAAAATAAAAATAAGCTTCATGGTCCCTTCAGAAATTGAATGAGCCAGGGACTGGGGACATAGCTCAGTGGCACCATACCTGCCTCACTATATACACACACACACATATATATACATATATATATATATATGTGAAACAGCAAGGCAGGTGCATATATACATTATATTATATATATATAGATATATAGATAGATTATATTATATTATAATACACATTATATTATATATATAAGTTTTTGCAAACATTATTTACATATCTTATATACAGCAAAGTTTAGAAATGATCATTAATAACTAAGTATAATTCTATTTGATATTCTAAAAATTTTACAGAAATTACATATTTCCCAAGCTGTCCTGTTTTCAAAGCAGAAAAATGCTATATTTTTATGCATCATAGATGTAATGTATATCATTATATTATATATATAAGTTTTTGCAAACATTATTTACATATCTTATATACAGCAAAGTTTAGAAATGATCATTAATAACTAAGTATAATTCTATTTGATATTCTAAAAATTTTACAGAAATTACATATTTCCCAAGCTGTCCTGTTTTCAAAGCAGAAAAATGCTATATTTTTATGCATCATAGATGTAATGTATATTATTTGTCAAGTAAAATATTACAGTACAATTTTTTCAGTACTTAAAATTGAAGCCAGGGCCTTTGCACTAAGCTACAAACCCAGTCCATTTTTTTTATTTCAAGACAGAGTCTCCATAAGTCATTAAGTTGTCCAGGATGGGCTCTAGCTTGTGATCCTCCTGCGTCAGCCTCCTAAAGTGCTAGGATTATAGGTAGGATCCACCACACCTGGCTGAGATTATCACAGCACTCTTATAGTCTGTTGTGATTATTGCAAAGGATTCTCTTAACCTAGAGCCCACTTAAGCCTAGACTGACATCAGGCTACCCCGAGTACCCTTTGGACTCTTTTCACTGAGGGCCAGGGAATTGCATCACGGCACATCAGTAATGACTTTCCCCCATGCCCTTTGAAAAGCCATTCAGAAGCAAGTACCAGGAGGGAGGTTTGGTCATTTCCAACTCCTCCGTTTAGAGTAGGATCTGAACCTCTGAGGCAAGTAATCTCAGAAAATGAATATTCAAAGCACCGAGTGTCACCAAAGGCAGCATTTCTAAAGGCCCTTCTTCAACTGCATCTAACTGCACAAAGGAAGGCCTTATCAGATTAATCCTAACAAGACTCAGCTCATTAACAGAAAAATAAGGTGAGGTGCTGCACAAAGACATTCTAAGGAAACTCAGCTTTCAAAACACAAGCAAGAAACACTGAACACAAAGAAGAAACAGTTATACAAAACTATACACCATAGTAATGGTCACTCAAGCCTATGCCCCTCAAGGCTTAAAGTATTATTATGGACAACCAAAGAAAAAGCACACTTGGCTGGGAATCTGGAGGCAGGGTTACAGTTCCACTTTTTGGCATCCATGTCCTGCGTCTTGGGCTGGTCCCTTCATTTCTGTTTGCCTCAGTTTCCTGATCTCTAATGTAAGTAGGGAAGATTCAACCACTTTCAAAGTTGTGGCTTCCTGATTTACCACCTATAGCCCTGCTAGTGTTTGCTTTGTAAGTTATCCATATGCACACCTTTACTGAACAAGATACTCCAAAAACATCACCTTTTGTTTGTTTAGGTTTTAAACTCTACTCTCATCCTTTTTATTATTTCATGCACAAATGTCACTGTTGCACACTCTTATCAAGAAAGTCATGATGACTGCAATAGCTAATACTTACAGGAGCGCTTACTGCAAGCCTGGACTAGGCTAAGCACGTGACATACGTTAACTCTCTTCTTCCTCACCCCAACCCCATGAAGTAGATACCATTTTCTGTCTCATTCTTATAACAAAGAAACTGAGGTACTCATAGATTATGTCACCTGCCCAAGATTGTGTGACAAGCCACGTTCAGAAAGAAAGCCTAAGTAGAAAACCCAGAATTTAAACCCCAAATCTTCTGGTCCTGGAACCACTCCTTCCTAATTACTGCATCACACACACCTAGAGGTCAGTGGAGAACAAAGAATATCAGTCTTCATCTGCAAAATGCTGTCAGGGACCCCAAAACTCAACTTGTACTTGTGAATTCTCTTGGCAACATGGTTTACAAACCCAGCTTAAGCACTTGATGGTGATATTTCTTCCTTCCACCTTCACTTTCACAAGTAAATATTAACAGTGATGGAAAAGGGATTAAAGTTGCTTTCCTTCTCAGACATTTGGGGAAATGCAAATAACAGGAACTGTGAAACCACTGGTGTCTTCCAAGTCCCCAAGCTAAGTAGGCAGCGCTCCGTTATAAGACACAGTCCTTATAACGCTGCAGGTCATGTGCCCAAAACCTAACAGCTGAAACAGTGACCAGCCAGACTTAGAAACATCAGTTTGGCAGCCTCGAATCTCTAAGACTAGGGAGTCTAAGAGCCTGGGACAGTGACGTAACAACAACCAAACTATGCATCAAAATATACTGCAGTGTGCAATTCAGCTGCAGAGTGGTATGGCCAATCCAATCGGGAGAGAGAAAAAATACAGTGAACAAAACAGCCCCATTTATGTAGCAGACTGCTTTTATCTATGTATTTCCCCAATTCATAAAGCGCTCAAATCCCAAGCGCCTTCCACTTGACTGGGCTCCACCCGAGGTTCTGTGTTTCAGTGGACCAAAGCCAGGGGAGGGGAAGGCAGGTCTGAGCCCCGGACCGCAGGCAGCCGGACGCCCCCAGGCTGCCCACGAGGCGCGGAGCCCTCTCTGGCAGAGCCGAAAGGAAATTACTTCAGCGAAGAGGAGCCGGTGAGCTGCCCCGCAAGGACAAAGCCACGCTGGGGCTCGCCGCATCGCCTGAGCTTCGTGCGGAGGCCAAAGCCTTCCAGTAACCGCTCCTTCGCACCCGGGCACTGACAGACTAGCGGCCGAGAGCCGGCCAGCAGCGCGAAGAGACTGGAAGACGGGGCGTTTTGATATCCCTTGAAGGGAAAACAAGCACACATTTTAAATCAAAACATGCCACGGAGAGGCCAGCGAAGACGTCTTCGCGGGGCCTGGCTCCGGGCTTTTGAATCACTTCCTCCTTTCTGAAGTGTCTCTCCGCTTGAGACTACAAAGTTGCCGAGAAAGTGCTGCCTCTCAGGCGACTTCCTGCGAGCGGGGACCCTGGCCCGCCCCACCTGGGCCGGGGCGCGCGAGGACTCGGGCGCCGCCGCTTACCCCAAGGTGCTGATGAAGCCGTTGACCGAGCCCTCCGCGTACAGGGACACGATGTCCCCTATGTAGAGGAAACTGGACATTTTCTCAGACATGCTGCTGCCTCATGTTCCAGAGTGGGCGTCCTCCTCT
>NW_022900931.1:22084191-22118786 GCF_012274545.1 Fukomys damarensis
GGCGGAGGCGGGGAGGTGGGAACCCGGCCCGCGGGAGGGCGCGGAAGGGACCCTGGGATGGGAAGGAGCCAGCGAGTCGCCTAGACACTAAAAGGGAGAGCTGGGGTGGGACGGGCTTGGGGGCGCGGGCTGCCGACCAAGGGAGAGGAAGGAGTGGAAGTAAAAGCGGACATAAAAATTGTTTTAAAGTGCATAATAATAAAGGTAAAAGAGAGGAAAAGAAGGAGGGAACGGGAGGGCGCGGAAGGGACCCTGGGATGGGAAGGAGCCAGCGAGTCGCCTAGACACTAAAAGGGAGAGCTGGGGTGGGACGGGCTTGGGGGCGCGGGCTGCCGACCAAGGGAGAGGAAGGAGTGGAAGTAAAAGCGGACATAAAAATTGTTTTAAAGTGCATAATAATAAAGGTAAAAGAGAGGAAAAGAAGGAGGGAAAGAGAAAGGAAGGGAAAGAAGATCTCCTGTGGAACATGCAGTTTTGTTTTGTTTCCTTTCGTTTCATTTTTCTCAAATGCTTGGCGTTAGTGAAGCTTGGCCTGTCGGCACCTGTCCAGGTGAACGCGAGCCTCCCCAGGTCCTTGTCACTTGGCAGAGCCAGCAGTTTTGCGGCCAACCGCTAGAGGCGAGGGCTGGGTAGAGCTGATCCTCTGAGCCTCCCAGACCGCGCCCCAGCGCTTCCCTAACTGAGAGTAAACCTCCACCTCCAAGAGGGCTAGATCTCCTCGACTTCACCGGCGGCACTGGCTTGCTCGCTTGTAAGGCTAAATGCTCTTCAAGCCCGGTGGTTACAAGAGACCCTGTAGGCGGGACGTTTGCACACCTTCTCTGTCGCCTTGAGCAGGATAAAAGCCTTCCGCCCCAGTGGAAGAGGCAAACTCTGTGGGTTATGACACACTGGCCACTCAATCCCAAAATTGCTACCTGAGCAGGCCCTGCGCAGCAAGGTCCGCAGAAAGGCAGAGGAACTCTGGGCTGGCAGAGGGACCTTGTGCCAAGTTGTGCAAAGGACCAAAATGCAACTTCCGGTTCAGATGTCACACAGATCTCACGACTCAGAGTTGGTTTGGGTTTCGTTTTATGCTCACATAATAAAATATAAAACAAAGATAAGCTTAACATTCAAGGCTTAACATTCAAGGGTTAACAATAATAATTAACATTATTTAGAAAGCCTTCAGGAAAGAAGAGACTAGATAGTGTATGTGGGAAATACAAGTAAAAAGGCTGGAGATGTTTTTGGGGTAACTGACATTCAGATTCACTTGGATAGCCTCAGATCAATACCATAAGTGAAAGGGTTTTCAAGCTATTACGTCAACTAAAGTGTTTCACTAATTGCTTTCCTTTCTCCCTTCCCTTGCAGTGAATATAAGTTTTAAAATATAATTGGCTTATTGAGCAACCTGCTTCATGAGATACAAATAAAATGTTTTTGTAATCATACCCTTTCAATAATGCTCTATCAAATCACATATTCTATTCCTTAATACTATTTCAAGGAGAGTCCTTGAAAGTACTTTTAGTTATTAAAAATTCACCCAGATACTACATATTCTATTCCTTAATACTATTTCAAGGAGAGTCCTTGAAAGTACTTTTAGTTATTAAAAATTCACACCCAGATACATGCACACAAATACACACACACACACACACACACACACACACACACCAGTCTATTCTAGTTTAAAATATTGGTCTCATCCCCTTCAGCCCTTTTCAAAGCAATGACTCCGCCATGTGGAAGGGATATGGTCTGCTCTTTTGCTACTGTTCCTATGTCTCCACTCTTTTTAGCCCCTTGAGTGTTGGCATGGTGAAGTAGGATCAGGATGAAACGAATAAACGTATTATTCTGAACTATATGTGTGATTTCAGTCCTCTCCGGACTATCACAGCTCATTAGACCAAAGCTGACTGGTTACTGGGGGCTTCCTCTCAAATGGATAGGAAATGCTGGCTTTCTTTTGGGACTTTGGTGACATTTCTAGTGGCTGTGAAGGAATTCTGCAGTGTACAATCCTTCCAGTCCCCATCCTGACTTCAAGCTTTCTCAGCTCCACCGCTGAGAATATCCCTCACAGGCAGAGCACCCTCCGGGAAGTTCTAGTAAATTTGGCCTCCTTTAGACTGTGGAAGATTCAAGCAGTCTTCTTCATGGTCATTCTACGTGTGCACAGGATCCATGCCTAGAAGTTCCTCAAGCTTGACTTGATGTTTTGTTGGTGCCATCTTGAAATTCTTGATCATTTCTGGACAAGAACCCCCATATTTTCATTTTGCACTGCATGTTGCGATTTATATAGCCGGTCCTGGATTCAGACCTCCTTACCACACCAAAGATCATATGAACAGCTCCATCAATCCCCTTCATTCTGTGAATCTCTTCTGGGCACCAATTCCTTTTTCCCATCTCAGCCACATCAACAAGTCTGACCAACCAAATTGCCTCCAATCAGGAAATTCAAAGCCAGGCTCTTCCTCTTGTAGACACTACCACTCTACAGGTTTCCTTCCAAAATATCCTGTGAAGACAAGGGAATGGGACTGTCATTCCTCGCTAGATTGAAAATGGACAACCAGCTCAGTGGTAGATCACTTGTCTAGCATGTATGAGGCCCTGGGTTCAAGTCCTAGTACTGAAAAAAAAAACTGTGCAAACTCATTATAACCAACTTGTATTCACCATGATGAGTTCTGTGGATTCATTCTCTAAATATACCTTAGTCATTTATCCTTCCTGTGAAATTTTGTACTAAAAATGTGTCCTTAAGCTTCTGGGTCCAAATTGAAAGGAAAAACATAGACAATAGAAGGGAAAATATGATGGTCTTCAATCAATATTATCTCAGCATTCCATGAGGTAGATCATGTGGCCACCTCTATATTCCCCACCTGTCCCCCATTGCATAATTGTACCCTCTAATTCCAAGCATGGGTCCTGATGAGCCTTAAATCAGGGGTTCTCAAGATTTAGAATGCACAAGACCCATCTAGAAACCTAATTAAAACACAAATCCTGGGCCCTGTCTCCTGAGATTCTGATTCAGCATTTCTGGGTGGGGTTTGCCATCATTCCTGGACAAGGGCTGATGGGGTGTGGAGTTCAAATAAACCTTGATTACTAGGAAGGTCTTGCTGAGAAATGACTTGCTTTTAATTTTTACTTTGAAATCACCTTAAGCTTACCAAAAAATGGCAAAAAGAGTACATAAAAACAGATTCAGCCAGTCTTATAATCTGCTACATATATTTTATAGCTACCTTTATATACACACAATTTATTTTCACAACCATTTGAATATAGACAGCCTACACTGTGCCCATTTACTTTTTAATATTTCATGTATCCAGTATCTAAGAGCAATAGTCTGTTATATAGCCAAAGTACAGCTATGAAGATTAGGAAATTCAACATTAATTCAAGAATGACAACAACAACAATTCACCTAAAGTGCTACCCATATTTCACCGTTGTCAATTTTTTCAGTACTATCTTTTAAAGCATTTTTTTCCCTCCAGGTCAAAATCCTGTCCAGGATCACGCATTCTTGTCACATCGCCTTGGAGTCTTTTAATCTGTAACAGTTCCTCAGCTGTACTTTGTCTTCTGTGGCGCTGACATTTGTAAAGAATTTAGGCCATTTATTTATGAAGTATTCTTCAACTTGGTTTTTTTTGCGTTCCTTCATAGTCATATGAGATATGAAGGCTTCTCTGGCAGAATACTAGACAAGAGATGGTGTTCAGCAGGGTAGCTTAACCTCAGGGACGTGGTGTCCACCTGCCTTCATTGATGGCATCAATTTTGATCACTGTTGGAACATAGTTAGGAATTTAAGAATGATCCCAAACCAGATCTTTTGTGACAATGTGGCCCCTCCTTAACCTAAGAAAATTTTGGAATTGAAAGCAAATCTCAAACTGGCAGCAAGTCTGATTTTTCTGCTAAAAATGCTGTCTCACCAATTTCTTCACCTTTCATCTCTCTGTTTCCAAGGCCAGAGTTTGACCTCAACCTACTCTTCCCTGCACGGGGGCTGGATGAGAGTCAACATAGCAGCAGCTCATTCCAAACATTCATGTCTCCAACGGTCCAACTGTTTTATGTCCTGGGAAAAGGATTTTGTTATTCTGGGACTAAGAACTGAACTTAGAGCCTTCAAACTTAGCTACATCCTTAGGCTGCTGCTGTTGTTGTTGTTTGAAACAGTGTCTCACTCAGTTGCTCAGTTGGCTAGGCTAGGCCCAAACTTGCAATCCTCCTGCCTCAGCTTCCCAGAGTGCTGGGAGTACAGGCAGGCACCACCAGGCCCAGCTTGTTTTTGTTTTTTTTCCAGACTGGGTCTCACTGTATTGCCCAGGTTGGTCTTAAACACTTGGGTGCAAGTGATGTATCTGCCTTGCCTCCTGAGTAGATAGGACTAGAGGGAAACAGCACTGCATCTAACTTGGGAAAAGGATTTTTAAGCATTGTATTCTTGATGAACATCAAGAATATTTCCTTTCAAAACTTGCATCTTGATCTTACTATACCCTGATTTTTTTCACTGAAACTCCCAATTTAACGTCCTATCGAAATATTCTTCCAATCTACTTCCTAGGGGCCCAGACCTAAAAACATTTACACTACTTGCTGCTGAGTCACTCAGGATTATACCTGTGCTTATACCCAGGCTTCACAGCTCTACAAAGGGCTGAAAATGAAAAAAAAGAGGAATGTTGTAATTAGACATACTGCATTAAGAGCTACTACAGTTTATCCATTTGTGGGAGTTTTTAAGTCATAATCGTTCAAAGTTGAGATCTATTACATTTTTTTTGAAGAAGGAAAAAAATGGCCCAGTCTTGATAACATGAAAGAATTGGAAGCTTTGAGATAAAATATATGGCCGTCTCCAATCCTGCCTACTTCACTTTGCAGTGATTCTTCCCCAAATGTATTTTCATGTTGCCAGGCAGGTTTCAGGATGAACATTTATCAGTTATTTAACAGAATCCTGTAACTGTGCAAGCATTTCAGAGACCTCAGTGAAATCATTAGCTCACTAAGTTAACCTTTCCCAGCCTTTATGCTAATACCTCAGTGGCCTGGTTTTCCTTATCTATAAAGTGAGTACAATAATGGTACCTATTTCAGATGATCCGAATGAAGTTTAAATTAGAAAATCACCGGGGATTTAGCTCAGTGGTGCCACCCCCTGCCTTGCAAACACAATAAAAAAAAAAAAAAAAAAAAAAAATTAAAATTAAAAATATATATTTAAAGGGCTTGGGATGATGGTGCCTAGCACAAACTAAGTGCTCAGTAAAAGTTAGGTACTACTCTTAAAAGCCAAAACATCAGCAATATTGTAACCTACACAAGAAGACTCTACTGCTCAAGCCAACCCAGGGTTGTAGCCAGAGATTCTTTTTGAACCAACAGCTTTTACACATCAATCTGTAAACAGTTGTAAATACTTGGTAATTCATGAAGTTTTTATCCCATTCAAGGATACTAGAATTTTTTAGTTTATATGAAAAAATCAATTTTTAAAAAGGTAAATTTTACACATAACAGGGAAAAGCACATTTTAAATCCCCCCCAAAACAATTTTTTTTGCAGCTACATTTCCAGCCTGACGCTGGTGCTGCAAAACCACCCACAAATGTCACATGAGAACACTGCCTTCCACAAGCTGACAGCTTTTTTATCTCCTCACAGAAGGGAGCAGATAAAACCCACAGAGAAACTGCCATCTAACACCAGAGAGCACTGTCATGCTTGTGGTTCTGATGGGAAGATGCAATGCAGACCTTTGACTGTCTTATGTAGACTTCAGCATCCATGAGAAAGGCTGCTTGGGCAGTGCGAAGTCTAAAATCCAAAGCAAGCAGGATTTCATGAAGTGTAGCCCCAATTCCAAGGTCCTTCAGGATTTCTGGGCCACTGTTAACAGCTTACTTCAGGAATTCTAACCCTGTCTTAATAAATGGAAAAAGACGTATCGATTGGTAAATGCCAATGGGAATTAAAGTTTGAGGGCAAGTTTGGCAGAGGGGAAAGAACGGACTGTAAGAAAGGAAACTGATACACATGAGTAACTTTCATGATGCTTCAGTTGCTGTGCTGAGAACTCCCCATAGTTCCCTAATAAACCCATGGGACAATCAATCTCATTTTTATGACAAAGAAACTGACACTTAAAGAAGTTAAGGAACCTACCCAAACCCGCCAAACTAGCAAGAGAAAAGTCAAAGGAACAGGATAACTCAGAAAAGAGTAAAAATAGAGAGCATAAACCCAGGAAGAACATCCCAGGAGTCTTCCCCCCCCTTCATTTCCCACAAGTTACCTTATTTCCCTCTCATTATGCAAGTGGTTTGAATTGCAATGCTATGCATCTGGTTTTGTGCATAATTTCAGACATATGCATCCTGATTGCCTCATTAAATCTTGTGTTTATTTAAAGCAAAAAATCTCGCCCATACTTACTTCTCTTATCTCTCCCAGCTGCACCCCAGTACTAAGATCATTGGCCAGGATCCAGTCATAATATTTCCATCTTACACCCGGCTCAGGGCAAAGGCTCAGGAAATAGACTTCTATCTGACTCTACATTTTCAAGTCATTCAGAGGCAGAGGGGTCACAATGCAAAAAGCCAAGTAAATATCTAAAGGAGCAAGTTGCCTGTGTTTATTTAAAAGCTAAGTACACTTAAAAGATGCCAGAGGAGTAAACTTCAGACTCCAGAAGCCCAGGATCTCCTGAGGGACGATCCTGGAAACAAGACCTTGGTTTAACCTGTCCCACAGCCAATGCTCAGAAGTGGTAGAAGGGGTCTTGTATCAGTTATCTGTATCTAGAGCCAAAGGGCCATGACCCACAGGCCTGATTTTTATGAGTACCCAATATAAGCTAAAGGAAGCATCAAAACCAATAGGAAAGCATAAGATTGTTCAATAAACAATGCTGAGGTGATTATTTATTTATACAAAGAGTATAAGTTTGACAGTTTCAGTGTATCACACATCTTAAAAATGAATTCAAGTCATTCAATATTTAAAAATGCATACACCGAAGAAGAGGGAACTGGATATTCAATGCCCTAAGAACAAGGGTTTCTTAGCTTAGAAATTCATATGCACTAACATTAAAACACAGAGCAAAATACCAGATAAATTTTATGTCAAAACTCAGACAAAATTAAAAGCAAAACAACAAAAATAGGAAATCTATTTTCAACAATTTGAATAGGCCAAAGGTTGACTACAGGCAAAAAGAAGAGAAATACAATAATCATATATAATTCCTCACCTATCAAATCACCAAAACAAGTTCTCAATTGTACCAACCAAAGTGGGTAAACAATCAATTTCACATCTTTATGCAACTACTTTAAATAGAAATATGGAGTATATCCCAGGGAAATAATTTTGTATAAGAAAAATACCTTGTTCAAAATTATGTTTATCATAGTATTAATAATAATGAAAAACAATGGAAATAAAGTAAAAATTGAACAATAGCATATTCATGATATAAACTCTGAAGACTGATAGAATACATTCAATGACTCTTACTAAGAATATTATCTTATTGGAGTAGGAATACAGGTCAGTGGCAGAGCACTTGCCCACAGTATGCAAGGCCCTAGGTTTGAACTCCAGTACTGTAAATAAGTAAATAAAATATGTATTATATAATAATATATAAAATTATTTATATGACAGCTTAAAAAGCATGATAAAAGTCCTCTATTGAAGCTGGGTGCAGAAACACATGCCTTCAATCCCAGGACAATTGTAAATTCAAGTCCTACCTGGGCGATTTAGCAAGATCCTGCCTCAAAGTAAAAAAATCAAAGGCGTCAGGAATGTATCTTAGTGTGAAGGCTTTGGATTCAATCACCGGCATTGGGGGAAAAATTTCTGTATTGAATACAGTAATAATGTTGAGGGGGGAAAAAACAATAAACAAGAAAAAAAGTCTGTCTCATGATAAAACTATGGGTACATGTTTTTACTTTCCTGATGTTTTAGAGAGAATGATATTTAAAGGAACAAAGTAACACTCAAAATTAATAACATTTTCTTTAGAGAGGAAAGATTCCCATAGAAGAAATTAGTCACATGAAAGGCTTTTTGGGGCAATCTCTTAAGGACCCAGGAGACAAATGCATCAGACTCAGCTTCACAGATGACCGGATGGGACACTGACTCTTGGTGCGTCAGCTGATCTGTTGAGACAAATGTATACTCTAAAAAAATGTTTACCACTTTCTCTATTGTGAGACACACGCATAGAGCTCCTTGGCATTTCAGTAACTCGTTTTGCCTGGGCCAGTATCTCCCAGGATCTTTCAAGACATCTCTTGGTGGATGTGGAAGAAACTTGTAGAATTCAAATCTACCGTTGCTGGCAGAAACAGAGTTCAGATTGGAATGTAGGTCTCCATGACAACCTTATCGGTGTTTAGGGTCTGCTTATTTCTGGGTACCAAGCTCCAGCAAGGTGTGGCAACTAAACTTGTTACCATTTTTGCCTTAGTGACAGGCATCAGGCTGAGCAAGAACTTGGCTTCTCTCCCCATTACAATCTCTTCTTATCTGACAGGAGCAGGTATTGTATTCAATAAGCCTAGCAATAAATGACAGAAATATTGACAGGGAGCTAAAATGCTAAACCCTTTTCAATAGGAACTTCTGACACCCTGACAAATCGAGGGGACTTAATTAGCCACCACCCTCCCCAGATCTTCCATCTCCTCTCAATGCTGCATGACTTGCTTAAATCTAATTCAGTATTTTTCCTATTGAAATAGGGTTACACTAGAGAAAACTCAGAATTTTCCCTTCCAACAGGATGTTCTCTACAGCTACCTGACAGGGACTTTCGGTGCCCAGAAAGGACAGACAGCTGCCTCCGATGTCACTTCCTGGTCATGTTTATCTGTAAACTAAGTTAACAGGACACCAGGTTTTGAATATAACCTTCACTTCCTCACAGACTGTACAAGAGTCAGTCTTTGAGACAGGCACAGTGGTACAGGCCTGTGGTCCCAGTTTCCTAGTTACCTAAGGCAAGAGGATCTCAAGTTTGAGCCCTGCATGAGCTACTTAGTGGGCCTGACCTCCAGATGAAAAGCAAAAATGTCTGGGATGCAGCTCAGTGGTGGAGTGCTTGCCTAGCACCTGTGGGACCCTGGGTTCCATCTCCAGTACTGAAAAAATAAAGAGTTTGTAGTGTAAAGTTTCTAAGAGACGGTGTAAGTGAGGGCAGTGCGTGGATGTCAAGGCCAGGCAGGTGGTAGTGGGTTAGGAAAATGTGCAAGTTAATAGCGTGCATTCTGTTTGCTTCTGGAAAACACACAGTTTTCCCTGCGAGTCACAATTCCTCCATTCCCGCGTCACTTGAAACATGCCTGCTGGAGTTGTTTCATAACCACCTGCATCTCTGATAGATGCCACCCTCCGGCACACAGCCACACACATATCTACATAAAGTGTCACCATTTTGGGGTTTTAGCAGCTATCCTAGAAATCTACATTAATTTTACTTTGCATTCTTAGTGTTGAAAATCATTTATCTTTTATTCATTGGTATTCTCTACTAATATTAACCCCCCCTTTTTTTGGCTTTACCAATATTCTTGCATCAGCTCATTCTCAGATAACAGGTGGGAAGATGAGAAGAAGAGCTCATCCTCTCCACCCCTGACCCATATCCTGCTGAGGCACGTCCCACCAATCCCAACTGCGTCTCCCAGGCACCATTCGTGATCATTTCGAGTGCAGCTTCATCAGTCTATGTTGCATTAGACACATTCACATTGTTCCACTTCCAAACGTCTACCCATTTCTTCCCTCAAATTAATGGAAGCATCAGCCTTCAGTTTTTTCCAAAATCGAATCTTCCCGTACCGTTCTAAACCATGACTGAGTCAATTTGAAGCCAGTTAGAAAGTTTGGTCTCCTATGCAGCAGGACCTTTGGGAGGAGACTGGATAATGAAGGCTCTGACTTAGGGAATGGCTTCATCTATGCTTGGGTTCATAGATTCATGGGATCTTGGGAAGTGGTGGGAACCTCAGGGGAGTAAATAGGTCTTTGGAAGCATGCCCTTCTACTGTCCTCCCCTCTCCGCCGTTTTGTTCCACCACCTGCTCCCTGCTGTGCTGCTCTGTTTCACCATAGGTGCAGAAAACAATGGAGCCAAGTGACTGTGGATTGAAATCTCTGAAACCATGAGCCAAAATAAAACTTCCCTCCTTTAAGGTGATTTTCTCAGGTATTCTCTCCCAGTGATGGCAAGTGGACTAACACAGTGGACATCTGTCCGACAATGTTCTTAGAAAGCAAACAGGGATGAACATTTTAATGCTTTAAAATATAACAGTTTATTCAAAGTTAACAGGGAAGGCTGGAAGACACTGCACAGTAATACCTTGGTTCACAAACACCTCTGTTTGCAAACAAAAGCATTCAGCAATATTTTGCTTCTATTTGCAAACTCCACATCAGATGACAAACACCACCATGGCCATCTTCCCCACACAAGCACAAATGCAGCTATCTTCCCCAAAATGATAAAACAAGTTCATAAGCCAAGGTACCACAGTACTTATTTAGTAAGTATTTATGAGCACATACTATGAGCCATCTGCTTTAAGTGGAAGTTATATAAGAGTGAAAGAGAAACTGTTTCTGCCTGCAAGGAGCTTAGCATAGCTATCTCCTAGAAAATGCCAGTTCATAGGGCCAGAGATTTAGCTCAGTGGTTCCACTGCCTGCCTTACAAGTGCAAGGGCTTGAGTTCAATCCCTGGTTCAAAAAGAAAAAAAAAATTGCCGGCTGCTTTGTAAACCACATTAAGATTATTAGGGAAAAAACTAATATTGAATATTTTATGAGTTATATTATCCAGTGGCATCTTCTTTGAAGACTGAGTTTTAAAATCAGAACTAAGGTGAAAATCTGATAAATGTTTAAAGAAATAAAATGGTAACTTTGAATTAAATTTGATTACACTTTAACTTCACAATAAAAATGAAGCTCCTGAGTTTCTTGAAACATCAAACTACTGTAATAGGGGTATATTGTTCTATCTTATTTTAAAAAAACACTTAGAGGACATGAAATGAAAGCTCAGAAAACTGGTGCTCTAAGGGGAAAAAAAAAAATCACTCCGACCAAACGCTGTCAACCAGCAATAAGTAAAATGACATATATCCTCCAGGACATTACAAACTAACAAATTTGTTTAGTTCATGCTCTGGTTCTATAACTAACTTCCTGACACTGGATACTTTATAAAGAATAAAGATCTATGTATCACATGATGGCTGAGAATTAGAACAGGAAGCAGTTTGGGTGCAGAAAGGGCCAAGTGTATGGCATAGCCTTGCTTTATAACTAGCCATTCCCTTGAGAACTAATTCACTCTGAGAGATCAGCATTAATTCCTTCTGAGGGCCTGGCCCCCCAGGGACCTAACCACCTCCCACCAAGACTCATCTCCTAACCCACCGCCTTTCAAGATCACCACACTGAAGACAAAGTTTTCCATGTATGAATTTATGGGGGGAAAACCCACATGAAATCCGTAGTACTTACATTTTTAAGACAATTAAGAATTACAGAAGGATATGAAAGGCCCATTTGAGCACTTTGCATTATAACTGAGGGATACTTGCACATTAAAAAACATATTAAAGGGGCTAGAGACGTAGCTCAGTGGTAGAGAACTTGCCTAGCATACCTGAGGCCATGCATTTGATCCCCACTACATCAAAAAAATTAAGATATTAGCTCAATTAATTAGTTAAATAGTGACGTTCAGCATTTCTGTGGACAGTATTTTCTATTTTCCAAGGCCAAATATTACTTATTATTTGTTTCCATTATTTATCCCAAATTGAAATAGATACATACTGTTTTATAATCAAATGTTATCAATTCTCAGCCTTTTGGCCAAGATGAAGTATATAATCCAATGTTATTCTGGTCATGTATCTTTAATATAAATACGATGACCCAAATGTGTTAGTACTGGGGATCAAACTCAGGACCTTGAGCTTTTGCAAGGCAGGCATGGTGTCACTAAGCTAGATCCCTAGCCCAATTTTATTATTTCTAAAGAAGAAAAAAACTATGAAAATTTTAGAGCTATACAAACTTAAGATTTTCATGTTAATTTTGATCAAATCTAAAATGTATTTTTGATTCATGTTGCATTTACAAAAATTGTAATTGAGGGTACATAGATAATTGATCTCATGCCTCTTTAAGCTAACACATATTAATGTGAATAATAATGACATGTTTCCGAAGTCAGGACACAGAAGCAATTACCAAATCAACAAACATCATATATCCTCAACCATCTATTGTTCCCTGGCAATTTTCAACTAACCTGCACTAGCCTAACTGAAGGCCACAAAAGAAGAAATATTCCTGTCACAAATACTCCTCAATAACCAAGTCTGTACATAAGTCAGGGACTGTACTGTCTAAATATTAATGTTAAATATAGATTTCCATAGCAACAAGTTTTCTTGGCCTAGCCTAACAAGGACCATATAGAATAACTCTGCCACTTATTTTAATAGTGTTTAGAATTTTCAGAATTATTTTTATATTCAGTTGAACTATACTCAAATAAGGAAGAAATGGGGGAAAACTGGCACTATAGTTTTGAAAACAGGGAGGATATAAACAAACACAAACAAAACTGTGATATGTATAGCAAGTAGGAAATTTCTGAATTATAGGTTTGTTCATAATTTGTACTCCCAGATGTGTTACGGGAGCAGACGCTGTGTTTGAGAGAAGTAAAGAAACCGGTCATCATGGACTTTCTATTATTCAATCCTATTTTGAGCAACAACTGAAGAACAATGATAAGGTGACTAGTTCTATGTATAATTTTAAGTCAATATTTTTTAAACACTTAAGATTTTACAAGTGAGAAAAATTAAATCATTTGATTCTGTGCATGTTTCTTTTGGTGTTACTAATAATGCAAAAAAAAGGTGGATAATTGAAGCAATTCTATGGATGATTAACACTATAATGAATTAGCCAAATTCTTGCACTTAAGCTTAGGTATCTGTTTTTTACTTCTATTTTGCTGTTTTGTTTTGAACTCAATTTTCCTACTGATTTTGCAAATTGAACACTGCCAGACTTGATAACATCTCTACACCTAGATAAATATCATTTTTTCCAAATTTAAAAATGATAAAAACTAAGGACTAAATAGAGAACTTATTCACAGGTCAGTAATTAAATCATGACCTCCCCATTCTCTTTCTATCACTCTATCCTATGCCAACTTACATTTCTCTTAGTATGAGAATCCTCCCTTATCTATCGTTTTGTTTTCTGTGGTTTCAGGTAGCAAGGCCAACCAGGGTCTGCAAATATTAAATGCAAAACTCTAGCAATACAAAATTCATAAGTTCTAAATAACATTTATGAAATGAGAACCAATATCTGTCATGTAAAGGTACAAAAGCCCAGGGATGAATGTAACTGTACTGTATACTTAGAAAGTACCAATAAATTCAATAAAAAAGAAAAAAAATAGCATTTATTACAGCTCATTGTTATAATCCTTCTATTTTATTATTAGTTAGTATTAGTTCACCTCTTAATGTGCCTGATCTATAAATTCAACTTTATCATACTATGTATGCATAGGAAAAAACACAGTACTGTAACTATAGGGTTCGGTAGTATCCATGGATTCAATTATATCCACTGGAGGGGTTAGAATACATCCCCCACAGATAAGGAGGATAAATATCATCTTAATTGCAATAATTATGCCCAACTTTTAAATAATTTACAAATAAGTCATACTGTAGTAGAAAAATACAAATAATATTTTTTTTCTTTTAATTGAGTTTATTGCTACTTTATAAGTATACAGTACAGTTACATTCATCATTGGGATCTTGTACCACAAATAATGATTAATAGAAAAGAACAACATTGGGCCGGGGATTTAGCTCAGTTGTTCCCACCGCCTGCTTCGCAAGAGCAAGGAGGTCCTGAGTTCGGGCTCCAGTACCAAAAAAAAAAAAAAAAGAGAGAGAGAACAGAAAAAGAGAAAAACGACATGTGTTTCCAAATGTAAGCACTGTAATCATCTTGGTGTATCATTTTGGCATTTATTATGCATGTATACTTTTAACAAAAAATGAGAAAATCCTTTTTTTTTTTTTTTTTACAAATAATACTTCTTTAATAAAAATGAGAAATTCCTATACAGACCATTTGGAAAACATCTTTTCTCACTAAACAATCGATCATTCACATACTTTCATTGTGAATAAATGGTGTGTAGAAGCCAAAGAAGCAGGTAAGAGGCTCCCCTCTCCTCACTGTGGGGCTTTAAGCTGACCTGAGGACAACGCTGAGGACAGAAGGTGTCCTGCGCGCATTCTGCTTTCCGTTAGGGTTTGGAGAAGAGGCGGAAGCTCACACAGTCCCTACACTGATGGAGAAGGTGGACAGAGCAGGCTCCCGATGCTCACCTGTACTCCTATGTGGTACAGATGGGAGCCCACGTGCTGGTCACGGGTGACAGTGATGGCTCAGGGACTGAGACCCATCGGGCTGCCACAGGCCATGGCAGTAGTGAAGGGTGAGCTGACCCCATTATCCACTGGGCCGGAGCCCTGATAGAGTAGAGAACAGGGCAGAAACTCAGAAGGGACCCGAGTAAGCTAGGGACTGCCACGTTCAGTCAGGGAGAACCACTGTGCTCTGGTCAAACTGCAAGTGACAGACCATGAGTCACACCACTGGCAGACAACAGCCAAGCGCAGGCAGAGCCAACAGCAACCTGGCAGAGAAGAGCCATTGCCACGGCGAGCTGAGAAGACAGAGCCTGTGAAACCGGGAAACCCCCTCCACCTCAAAGCCACAAGGTCACAAAACCACATCCTGCCAGGTGAAATCCAGAAGACCAACATCTTACCCCAGAGTAGACATTTACTTAAAGATTGTTTAAACTGTTGTAACTGGATCAAATTCTTAACCGAAAAGGACCGAAGTCAGCTTTTTCCTGGTCGTCCAGCAGGTGGAGCCTGCGTTGCAGATCAGATCAGTTTTTAAAAAGGCAAATTTTAGACAAAGGAACTATATTTCCTCTGCATTTCTAACTTGCAAATGAATACAAATATGGCCCAATACAAAAGTATAATTTCTCTTTTAATTGATCCATACATGATATTTTAATGATATCAGACTATTGTCTATTCTCTGTGAACTTTTCCAGTTCCCTCCAACCATAAGCAATCCCTTCCTCTTCTGAATTTTTATACTACATTTGTTCTCAAAATGTGGCCTCTGACCACCCACACTGGTGCCACCTGGGAACTTGTTAGAAATACAAATTATTGGCCCCACTCTGGTACAGCTGTATCAGAAACTCTAGGCGGGAGGAGGGGTCTCTATTTTAATTAATTCCTTAAGTAATTAATTAGATTAATTAATCACCTGATGTTTTCTAAACTCTTAGAACCATTGTCATAATTGTGCCTCTTTTAGAAGATCTAGTAATTCTAGCACTATTGTTTTACTTTTATTGTCCTGTGGCTCTGGAGTTTGAATATTCTGTCATAAATACACACTTCTTGTTTTGTTACAGACATTTATAACTCCTGAGTCATCCTTCTCAACCCCCTGCAAATTTACCTCACAGCTCACTTTTATACTTGCCAACACTGTTCTGGCCATAACTCACGACACTTTACATATCTACATAAATGATATTTCTCATATCCTGGCTTCTCAACCTGTATTTGCAAGGTATTCATTCATCAATGTCACCAAATACCTGAGACGGCCCATGGTCCTCCATGGCTCCATTGCTTTTAGCCCTGTGGCAAGGCAAGAATACCATGGTGGAAGGGTGTGACAGGGGAAAGCTGCTCACCTCATGGCATCCAGGAAACACAGAGAAAAGGAAATGAGCCAGAAGGGAAGAGGCTGAGACCAGCTATCCCAAGGTCCTTGAGTTCCCATGGTCACATCTCCATGGCCCACCTCCTGGCTCCATCACAGCCCAATATTGTTGTGAGCTCATCAGTGGGATAATCCACTGGTGAAAGTAGAGTACTCATCATACAATCACTTCCCAAAAAGCCCACTACAGCAGCCAAGCCTTCCATACAATGAGCCTGGGAAACATATATCCAAGCCATAACATGACCTCACTTCCTTCTCTCTGCTTCCTTCTATTGATCAATAATTGCAACTCACAGTGTCAGTTTCAAAGATTAATCCCTTACTACATTTATGTCTCATCTTTCTACTTGCACTCTCTAAGCGCCCTAACTCCAACAGCTTTCAACCCCCATAACCCCTCTGACTCACTAGTATTAGGTGGTATCCCACCTCTCATGTGCCCTATTTTTCCTTCCTGCTCAGTCTGAGTAGGTGATCGTCATAATCACTCTCATGCACTACCCTCGACTCTCTTTTATCTTCTCCTCGTTTGTATTATTCACCAAGTGAAACTTAGGTAAATCTAATGTTTGGGCTGCTGTACAACTGCCCTCCTAACTAATATTGCTAGAAAAAAATGCAAAGCCATCCTGAACAGCTTCATTCTAAATTCACAAGTACTGAATGAACCTCAAGCAAGTGTGACAGGTAACGCAGTCTCTTATTCCAGTAAATCTACTCGATGATCACTTCATACTTTCTTCCCCCTTCCCTCTCCTTTCCAATCCTTGCTCTCCTGCTGCTGCTGCTGAACTTGTTTTTCCTATTTAATGGAGAAGACAGAGCAATCAAAACAGAACTTCCACAAGGACCTGCTGACGCACCTGCTGGTAGTTCTGCTGATAGTACAATGTCCTCTGCCTTCCATCCTGTTGTTCCACGCAGGAGACTGCAATATTGATTTTACCTGAAGCAGGCTGTAGGCAAGAGACAAATCCCTCAATTGGCTTCTCCGGCCAAAGCCTACATGCTGAGCTCAGAGTAACTCGCATATTCCATTCCCACAATTAAAACCTTCTTAAATAGAAGGACAATGTTCTAATTACAACCATATATTTTGTCTATTCTGTTCCTAATTCAAGAATGCTTTGTCTTGCCCTTTACAAAGCTTGCTTACATTAATTTCCATAGGAACGGCAGGATTGTGCATCCTTCCGCCTAGTTTCACCTTTGCATGTAGCTCACCTTTACCCCAACTGATTATCAATAAAAATCAATGACTTGGACCGGCCAGCTCCTTTGCTTCTTTGCCAGTTGCATTTCTCTCTCTCTCTCTCTCTCTCTCTCTCTCTCTCTCTCTCTCTCTCTCGCTTACATCGTACACTAAGCAGGAGACTGGAGCCTACTACAGAGGTTTCCAGTAATGTGTGAGGGATTCCTAGTACTTATGAACTCCACCCCCAACCTCAAAGGATCTCTGAGAAAAAGTATACATTGTGTTTTCTGTTCCCAGTTTTTCTCTTCGCATTCTTTTTTGAATTCTTTGGCTCTGCCCCTGTTAATCTACTTAAACGTTCCTTGTCAAGGTTACCTATGACCTTCACGGTACTAAATGAATGACCATTTAGGTTGCTGCCTTCATACCACTTGAACTACCAGAAGCATTTTGCACATTTGATGACTCCCCTTTCTTTGCTACCTTTTCTTAGCGTCCAGGACCCCACACTCTTGGTTTTCCTTGTCCTTCACTACTTCCCAGTATTCATTGCTGCTTCCTCCTTACATCTTCAAATCTAAACAATAAAGTATCTGAGAGATGAGACACCAGAAATTTTCTACTCTTAGATTACCATCACTCACAAATTTTCTACTTCAACGTGAACTCCAAAGTCTACCCAATTTCTCAGTCATCTATGCTTATTTATCCAATAAACACCTTTCAGACCTACCGCTCAGCAGCATTTGACTGAAGATTGCTCTTGCTGCTATATGAAGAAAGGATCCAAGTAGAATATGAAATATAAGAGAGATTAGATAGCTACTACATAATAGTGGGTGGGTGTCATATACGGTGTAGAAACACTGACCAGGGGAATAGTTTGTGTCCTGGCCAAGACAGAACAGGACAGGGTAAAGGATTTAATCATACTACTGAAGTGGTATGTCACTTAAAGCTTAGGAATTCTTTATCTCTGGAATTTTCCATTGAACATTTTTAGACTATGGTTGCCCCCAGGAAACTAAAACTGGAACATGAAACTGATACTGGAATAGATAAGGGAAGGGGGCTACTTTATTATTCTATGTAAGAAATAATATTGGTATAAACTCTAGTGGTGGTAGAGATGAAAATACAAACATTCACTGAAAATTAGTTTAAAGGTTAAAATCAAAAGGATTGGTGATAGATTTGATGGGAAAAGGAGGAGAGGAAGGATCAAAGAAAGCTCTCAAGTTACGGGCTTCACCATGGGGAAAAGGATAAATCTACTAAATGAGATGTAAAAAGCAAAGGCAAATAGGCTTGGGATTTTGAAGAGTTAGAAAGACCATTTCAGTTTTGAACTACTTAAGTTTCAGGTGCTTCAGTTTGTAATAGCTAAAACTTGGAAACAGCCCATTTGCCCATCAGTTGGAGACTGGATAAAGAAGATGTGGTTTTTCTATAAAATGGAATAATACTACTCAGCCATAAAGAATGAGAGATTAGAGTTACTTGTAGGAAAACGAATAAATATTGAGGATATACTCCTAAGTGAAATAAATAAGTCACGCATGTATAAATACCAAATAGTTTCTCTGGTGTGAAAAACTATAATGGTACACAAGATCCTAATGGTGTAATTGACTATGTGAAATAGGAAGAAAAGGACTAAAGGTGTAGCAGAAATAGGAAGGGTAGGGGAAAGGTAATAAAGGAAAAGAAAAAAAACATGAAAAAGTGGAAATAAAGTATTTGTAAATAGGGAAGAGATGAGGTGGTGAAGGGAGGGCAGGGATAAGGGGGAAAAATGAGAACCAAGACCTGTTATGTAAAGGTACAAGATCCCAGTAATGAATGTAACTGTACTGTATACCTAGAATGTACCAATAAACTCAATGAGGAAAAAAAAAGTTTCAAGTGCTTGACATAATTGATCTAATTGATAATGTTAATAAATTCATTAAAATGCATAGAACTGAAATTCACTAGATGGAACTGCATTAAAATACAAAATTATATTAAATACTTCTGAAAAATAAAGTCAGGTAAGAACTAAATAGTGTTCTTTAAATGAAGCAACTTGGAGATCATTAACAAAAGCAGTTTTGTGGAATCCTGGGAAAGGTCAGAGGATCCAGAAAATAAGCAAAGGGACAGGTCTTCCAAGAAGGAGAGACATTTCTGTCACTGAAGGAAAAGGCATATGGTGGGCACAGAAACGGTTGTGTTCACGGGGATGTTATGGGAGTCAGAGAGGTAGGTCATTTATGTGCCATTTTGTCCTCAAGGAACTAGGATGAAGGAGAACAGGAGACATTACAAGGAGATGAAAAAATATGCAAAAATAATCATAGAGTTGGGGAAGGGAAACATCAGAAAAAAATCTTATTTATGAAAAGGAAATAAATGCATTGATAACTTCCTCAGAGATTAACACTTGCTATGAGAGGGGGTTAGGATGTTTCTTAGGTAATAAAGTTCAAATTTCATTTCACTTTTATTCAGAATTAAAGGGTCCATGTAAAATTTAGGCATTAAGGACATCATGTAACTATGTAAATAAAATAGATGTAAGCTTTTATATTGAAATGACAAGACTAGATTTATTACCCTGAAGAAAAAATAGTTTCCTATTGCCTGTGAGGGGAACAATAAGGAAAATACTAATCAGCAGGAATTCTGTTAGTTGTTACTTAGGCTAAACTATTTCCTTTCTTTGAAATCCCTCTGCAAGTCTCACAGGGTAAGGAGTTCACTGTGAATCCAAGGTAGGAACACGGGTTTTGAGACAAACAGAGGAAATGTTTCCATCATAAGTCTGTCCGTCAGCAACACGGCCCATTCGGACCATTACAAAGGTCTTATCCGCTCACTGGCTCTCATGTTCTGGCTATTTCTCTTTCCTTTCCACAGGCAGGGATGTTTAGTCATTGGGATGTGGTAAGAAATTGTATATAAATCACAAGGAAGCCATGCACCAGGCTCAGGTGACAGAGAACTCCAAGGGTTCCCATTCCAGGTGAACAGCTCTCCTTTCCAGCCAGCTGAAGTCATCGATATTTCCAGCTCTTTGTGACAAGAAAGAAAGAAAGAAAGCTAGGGATAGAGCACAATTCAAATATCCCCCATCTTCTTTTTTATCTTTATTAAGTTTACTTGTACAATTTAGGTGTACAATACAGTTGTGTTCATCACTGGGATCTTGCGCTTTTTCAAAACTTACCTTGGTTCTTATTTTTCCCCAAGCCCCCTGCCCTTCCTTCACCTCTTTCATTCTTCCCTATTTACAAAGACATTGTTTCCATGTTTTTTTCCTTTTACATATTTTTTATTTTCCCTTTTTCCCTTTCCCCTTCCCCTCCCATTCCACTACTCTTTTAGACCTTTTCTCCCTATTACACAATATCAATTATACATTTTCATCCTTATTTACACTCTTAGCTTTTCACCCCAGAGAAACTGTTCAGTATTTACAGGTGTGTCTTATTAATTTCACTTATGAGTATGGCCTCAATGTGCATCCACTTAGCTATAATTATCTCTAGTTTCTCATTCTTTATGGCTGAGTAGTACTCCATTTTATTAAACACACACACACACACCTTTATCCAGTCTCCAGTTGATGGGAAATTGGGCTGTTTCCAAACATAGCTATTACAAATTGTGCCACTATAAACATGGATGAGCATATATCACTGCGGTATGATTCTTTTAATTCTTTTGGGAAGATACCCGGCAGAGGAATAGCTGGGTCAAATGGGACTTCTAATCCTACTTTGAGGTATCTCCATATTGATTTCCACAGTGGTTACACCAGTCTGCACCCCCACCAACAATGGAGAAGGTTTTCTATCTCCCCACAACACTGCTAGCATTTGTTATTTGTTGATTTCTTGATAGCAGCCATTCTTTCTGAAGTGAGATGGAATCTCAGTGTTGTTTTCGTCTACATATCTCAAATGACCCATGGTGTTAAACATTTTTTTCTTATGGTATTTGCTGCTTTTCCTTTTTTTTTTCTGAGAAATGTCTGATCATTTCAGATGCCCACTTTTGAACTGGGTCTTTATATTTGGGGGGTCTGATTTTTTTAAGTTCTTTATATATTCTAGATAGTAGACCTTTGTCTGAGGGACAGCTGGTAAAAAAAAATTTTCCCACATTGTGGGTTGTCTCTTAGCTCTGCTTGTGATATATCTGGCAATGCAGAAACTTTTTAAAAAGATGAGATTCCAATTGTTGATTCTTTGTGCTAGTTCCTATGCTACTGAGGATTTGTTACAGCATAGTGTTGGATTTTATTTTATTTTATTTTTTTATTTTTTTTGTGGTACCAGGGATCTAACTCAGGTCCTTGTGCTTGTGAGGCAGGCCACTGAACCACTGAGCTAAATCCCCGGCCCTGCATAGTGTTGGATTTTGATTCTTTATCCATTCTACCAGTCTATTTCTTTTGATTGGTGCATTGAGGCCATTGACATTGATAGTTATAACTGATAGGTATTGACTTATCATTGTCATGTTATTTTCCCATTGTTGGTTTGTTTTTATTTTTCTCCCTCTCCCTTTAAATACTTGTCTATTGGATTTGCTCTGTTGGGCCTCATGGAGATGTGACCTTCATTGTCTTTTTTCTAGGATATTTTAAAAATTTTTTGGAGTGTTGGTTTGATATTCATGAAGTTTCTCAGGTGATTTTTGTCATGAAGTATCTTATTTCTCCATCAATTTTGAAAGACAGGTATGCAGGATACATCAGCCTGGGTTGGAGGTTGTGTTCTTTTAAAGCTTGAAATACCTCACTCCAGGCTCCTCTTGACTTGAGGATTTGTGTTGAAAAGTGTGTAGTTTCTCTGGTGTGAAAAACTAAAATAGTACTCAAGATCCTAATGGGACAATTAGCAACATGAAATGGGAAGAAAAGGACAAAAGGTGTAGGGACAGTGAGAAGGATAGGGAAAGGGGAATAAGGGAAAAGGAAAAAAATATGAGAAAATGTAAAAATGGAATTAAAGTGTTTGAAGGTGGGGAGGGGAGGAGGGGTTGGAGGAAGGGTGGGGACAAGGGGAAAAAATGAGAACCAAGACCTGTCATGTAAACGTACAAGATCCCAGTAATGAATGTAACTGTACTGTCTACCTAGAATGCACCAATAAATTCAATTTAAATTTTTAAAAAAAGAAAATTGTGTGGTGATTCTAATGGAATCCTTTGCATGTAACTTGCATGTAATTTGTTTCTTTTCTCTAATTTTGTATGTAATTTGCATGTAATTTGTTTCTTTTCTCTAATTGCTTGTAGTATTTTGTACCTCTGTTGGGTTTCCAGATCTTGATTATTATATGTCTACATGTAGATTTTTTTATCATAACTAGTTGCAGTCCTATATGCCTCACTGATCTGTATATGAAGTTCTTTTGCTCTGTTTGAGAAGTTTTCTGTTATTACTTCTGTGAACAGTTTTTTTTATGTCATATGTGCTTTCTCCTGCTTTTTCTTGGACTCCTATTAATCTTATATTTTTCTTCTTTGCGTCATCTAGGAGCTGATGGATTGACTTCTTACGGTCCCTTACTGTTTTTAAGAGATTTCTCTTTTCATGGTCACTGACCACTATCCTGTCTTCTATATCTGATATACTGTGTTCAGAATGGGTTAGTCTACTATGTATACTTTTAGTAGAGTTTTTAATCTCCTGGATATCAGTTTGAATCTGTTTCATGGATTCCATTTCTTTCTTATGTTGGGCCTTCGTGGTTTCCATTTCTTTCCTACGCTGAACAGTCATGGCTTTCATCATGGTGCTGTACTTATCTATCCTTTTATCTGTTTCTGTTAGAGTCCTCTGTTAGCCACTCCCTGTATTCTTTTCAAGTTCTTAGCTGCACCCTGTGGAAGAGACAGGAAGCATCTACCTTGGAGAGATTTAAATATCGAAGCCTCAATGGGTCAGGAAGTTTCTCCTTACTGCCTCTTTTTCACTCATCCTTAGAAACTGGATTATCAATAGCGAAGAGACTGGAGAAGCAGAATGAGACCAAGAGCATCTGCTGCAGCCACTAAAGGCTGAGGTACTGTGCTGTCCTACAATTCCCTGGCCCCTATCTTTCAAGTGAAATTATGAAAATCATGTTAATTCAACTAAACACATCTAAAGAGGCTATTTTACCTCATGACCACAAAACTATACTCACACCTCCCTCAGTTAACACTATTTTTTATCGCAAGTGCGTGTGCTTCCAATTTTCCCCAATATGTGACTGAATTTTAACATTTTAAAAGATCATGGTAGCATTGTAGAGCCATTCTTTGCTGACATCTCTTCAAAAAAGCCCAGCATCCCCTCCATGTATAATCAAACACAAGCCCAATCTTACTTCTAATCTTAACACCTCTTTCTCTCATGGTGCTCCTCTTTACAAGTACCCTAATGGTTAGCCACATTATAGAACAGAGGAAGCCACAATTTTTTTAAAAAATGTTATAGATAATCAAGAAGCTGATCATATTTTCCTCTAAAACTATTACTAGCAAAAATCTATTATATGTTGAATTAGAAATAGTTCTTTATGGTGGTATTTTCAATCTGCCAATCATAACCCATTCATTGACTGTGAAGTCAATTTATTGCAGCTGGAACAGTGTCTTTGAAAAAAAAAGAATGGCACAGAGACTTTCAAAGCATAATTTCACACAATAAAGTCAGTGCTATTTTATGGCATTTTTGTTTTTAGTTCTATGAATGTAAGTACAGTTATAAGTTGGGGATACTTCTGAGAAATGTGCTGTTGGGGGATTTCTTCATTGTGGGAACATCTAGAGAGTACTCATCATGCAAGGTAAGACTCTACGGTGTCACTAGGTGATATAATCTTATGGGACCACCATCATATTTGCAGTCTGTGGTTGACCGAAACCTCAGTTATGCCACATATGACTGTAGAACAGTAATGAGTTGCAATAGAAAATCATTTCTTCTACTGTGAGGATTCAGAGAAAGAGGAACTCTCGCACAGTGTTTGTGGGAATGTAAATTAGTACAGCCATTATGGAAGACAGTGTCCAAGTTCCTCAAAAACCTAGAACTACCATATAATCCAGTAACCTCATTGCAGGATGTACAAAAGACAACTGCTTCATGCTCTCACTTCTAATGTAGAAGCTAAGAAGTCGATTTCATGCAACTGAAGACTAAAGTAGTGGTTGCTAGAGCCTGACAGGGTGTGAGAGAGGAAGGGATGGAAAGAATGTGTATGATGGGTACAGGGTGCGGTTGAATAGGAGGAATGACTTCTAATATTGACAGCACATTAGGATAACTACAGCTGATAAAAACTGAATATTTCAAAATTCTTAGTAGAAAAGATTTTTAATGTTCCTACACAAAAAAAATAAATATCTGAGGTGATGGATATGCTGGTTACCTGGTTTGATCATGACACATTGCATACATGTATTGAACTATCACACTGCTCCCCATAAATATGCACCATTGTTACCTACCAATTTAAAGTAAAAATATCTTTTAAAAAGAAATATAGTTCTTAAGGTATGTTACAGAAATGAAGCCACAGCTTCACAGAAAATCTGAAATGGTGCTGTATCTTAGGAAGCTAATCCCTTTTCTAAAAACCATAGGGAACGACTAGATCCAGAGGGTCCAGTCTTCCTCCTCTTCTTTTATCTTTGGTTAACATGAGACTTTCTACAGATTCAGATACTGAGACAGTGAGAATCATCAGTGCACTTACCAATCAGCTGAGAAAACAGGCTTGCCCTGATATAGCGTTAGAATATTTTGGAATCAGATGGTGAGATCTCAAGGAGACCATAAGGAAACAAACAGGAAGTCACTACACCAAGCAGAAAGGTGAAGAGGATGTGTGTATGAACATTAGAACATTCATTATGTGTATAAGAAGGCATGCATGAGAGCAAAGAGTAGTCTGACCTCATCTGCAGTGCAACTACCTGAAATCCATGCAGAGACAGTTGAAGTTCCTAAATGACTGGGCCCTGAAGCCCAAATCTAACCCATTCTTTGCTTATTAGTTGGTGGTTTTGGAAAAATGTTAGCCGCTGTTAAGACAGGAGAGCGATTTTTTATTCTGAGCATCACTTTAGACAGAAGACACTCCTGTCTTAACATGATTAAATGAGTCATTGCATAAAGAGAACTTAACACAGTTTCTACGAACGATAAATATTCAGTAAAAGCACTGGTTATTTTCGAGGGATTTATAGAAGTGAGGTGGACAATAAGGAGATCACTAAACCAGGCAAAGACAAAGTACAATGGCTTACACAATAAAATTGTAATATTTTTGTCACATGCTTATGATTCAGTACCAAGATATCTCTTTAAAATGTCATTTTTTTCATCATACTGATTTGGGCATCCACATCATTCAAAGACAAATGACAGATATTGAATAGAGAAATTCAAATGTTGATTTTTTTAAAATTCTGGTGTTTTTATCTAATCTAAAACATCCCTTAGTTTAAAATTGTCTGCTTAGATGTAACTGACTTTTTGGCAAGAAGGAGGGTGGGCTGTGTGGGAGAGATTGCAGCTAGCTCTCTATTACAGATGGACTGGGATCTGGGGACAGGCAGTTCCCAAGCCAGGCCTCAGATTCCATAGAAGAGCACTGGGTTGAGTAGGAAAGGAAAATATGCCTTTCCTAGCAGGCCTGCAAGTCTGCAGGGGAATGCAGCTGTCAAAGTACAGCTGGAGATTAGATGTCATCCCCTCAATTAAGGGAATATCCTTTCACCAGAACTCTGGGACAATTACCATGTTGACCAGCGATGGTGTATTGTCAGTGTTCAACTGCCTCCCAAAGCAAGAGAGGGTAGAGCAAAAGCACACTTTTAATTTCTTTTTTTTTTTTTTAACATCGTCTCTATCTCATTAGCCAAATCACTACAGAAGCCTAAAAAGAAAATGCCTAAAGTCTATAGACAATGTTAACTCCACTTTATTTCTAACTGGTTACAGACTATAATCATGGCCACTTCTAATATGTAGCAGTTATAAACAAATATCCTGAAGTTTAAGTAGGGTTTTGTTTTTGTTTTTGCTTTCTTTTAGTACTGGGGATCAAACCCAGACCCTTGTGCTTGCAAGATAGGCAGGGGAACCACTGAGCCAAATCCCTGGGCCCCTACAGTGGTACTTTAACGTAAAGTAGATCTAGGACTTTTAAGGACATTCTTAGTTTCTGTTTTAGAAATTGGATGATGGTATTTGTATCTCATTTTTGTTTGGTTGTTTGTTGTTTTGTTGTTGTTGCTGTTTGGGGGGGGTACTGGGGATTGAACTCAGGTCCTTGCGCTTGCAAGGCAGGCCACCAAACTGCTGAGCTAAATCCACGGCCTCTCATTTTTAATTTTTACTTTTAAATCTAGTCTAACCATCCAGCCCTCGGGAGAGTTGGATGGATATATTTTAGACTGTCTTTTTCACTCTCCTTTGCAGATATCGCTCAGGGGAGATCTCTGACAATTTTTTACCAGCCCCTATTTCCTTATTATCACCAGCAGCTTCCTGAGAAGTCTGGGTCCAGAAGAAAGAAAAGGTATAGAGGGAATTTTTCACATATGTTTTACTATTTATATATAGCAGGCCCCTAGTATCTGCCTGGAAATATAGCAGCTATGCTCTGATACCCTATTATATATTAAATGTTATTAACAAATACCTAGAAAGAACTAACTTCTAGAAAAATACAAATAAGACAGTTATAGTCTGTCTTTATAATAAATAATGACTTCTCCATCCTCAACAAATATTGGAAGATTGTACTCCAGGCCTGTAACATCTTGCTGGGTTATATAAGCTGAGCCCATTTCATTTACTTTTCACAATATTCTGTCAGTAGGCCTTTGGATAAGATTATTTTCCTTCCTCAAATTACTTATTTCAGGGATAATGGCAAGCCAGAGTGTCCTGTTACATGCTACCCATTTTTGCTGCTAAAGTACATAAAATGTATTGACGTTTTCTTACACTCTGGTTCCACATAATGCATTATCTTGGGTCTTGTCTCTCTTCCCAGCCTCTCAATTTCTGTGCAGAAGCTATTGTCTGGTCAACATTAAAGTTGTGCTTTAGTAAGCTTGCTGGCTCACGATGCCAAGGAGAAAAACAAAAACGTTAATTAGAAGTTGAGTTATAAATTGTAAAAGGTGATCATTAAAGCTTTACTGCTTTAACATAAGAAGACCTTTTCCTAATCATTTCATTTCTCTTGACGGGGATTTCTCCCCCACCAACTCTGGAGGTGCTGAGGATTGCAAGTACTCTTCCACTGTGCTACGTCCCCAGCCCCAGGGTGTTTTTCAAGATCTCCTCTTCTCCTTTCACTTCACTGGAAATGTCTCTACATGATATTCATATGTTCTATCAGTTGGCTGCCCCACTTGTACTCAACCTTTTTTCCCTCAGAAGTTCAAACTGAGTACTGACTTCACTAGCTCAAACTACAAGTTTCAGTTTTTCTCCCAAGTTGAAACAAAATGCTCCCACCAGCTTATCAGCAGTTTTCCTGACAAGCTGAATAGCTTGTGATGGTTCTGTTTCATTCATGTGACCATCTTACCTGTCATTAACTGAGTGAATTGTCCAAGGCTATAAGAATTACCCGTACCTGTCATGAAGGAATTTCTGCTAGGAGTCTGCTATATACAAAAACATTTAAAACATGAATGGAAATCTTTCATCTATAACTAGGGGCTTTGTCTAGATTCATCCCAGTAGTTCGACCCAAAGGTAGCACTGAAAGTCTGATCCTAGAACCTGACCCCATTCAGTGGGAGTAATACAACTGGACCTGTTCTAAAATACCTCCCCTGGGGCTTTTGGCAACTCCATACCTGTCAAGGGAAAGCCTTCTGGAAATCTGAAGTCATCTGTAAGAATGGAGAACTCAACACATGTAGCACAGTGTGTAAGAGCAGATTTTGCAGGCTTCACTCAGCTCCTGGTTCTGACACTTCCTTGGGCCGCTCTGCTTATCCTCTCTGTGCCCCTGTTTCTTCTGAACTGATTCTTCTTAGTTTGTCCTCATAGCCTGTACTGAGCCCCATGGACACTGACTCCGAGCCTGTACTACCCAGACCAGCTCCTTGACCTCAGGCTGCCAGCTGTTTCAGCCAATGGGAAATGGAAGGAACCGGATTCAAGAGAGTAGAACGTGTGCTGCCCCAGTAATTCCCTGAATGTCAGCCCTTCACCTCCCACACCCTGGCGCTCTGGCCACACCTCACTCCACAAGAGGCATGGTGGAGCAGCTCTTCCAGAACAACCCCTCATCAGGATCTAGTTACACCATTTCCTTGGGTTGCCCTCCTGATGAGGGGAGGGGAGAGCTGCTCACTGCTGCTAGTTTTCAGGATGCCTCTGCATCCCTGATTGATTCCTTTCAATTTGCTTACATGTGAAGGATCCTTTCCTTAAACTCTCCTTAGAATTCACCTGTACCTGTTTCTGCTGGTGTCTGGACAAACACACTTTAAGGGGCTGTAGTGAGGATTAAATAAAGTATACACTGCACACGGTACTCAGAACAGTACAGGCCACAGACAAATGCTGTGTACAGATTAGCTGTTGCTATCACGAAGGTTGCCATGCTGTTGTTATCACAGCGGCTTTCCTACCAGTCTTGGAATACACACACTGAGATTGCCAAAAACAGATAAGGCCCTGTTTCTAGGATACCTCGGGTGTCTGAAGGCCTTGGCCAACCTCCCTCATGAGGAAGTCTGCACAGACTTGAATGAGAAAGCCAGCCCTGGCTGGGCAGGGGAGGATGAAGGAAGGATGGGGGCTCTCAACATGCCAATAGGCATAGTGAAGGATCCAGCCCTTCTGGAAAGGTCTGGGCTCCGGCAAGTGAAAGTTACAGGAGTTTCTGGTGGTGAACAGGGTACTCACAGGGTATGGCCTTGTACAGTAGAGAATTAGATAAGCAAGGCAAATGTTTTCCACTTCACAACCTGGCCTAGAGTTAGCCTAGCTATTGTCCAGTTTCTGAAGACCAAGTGAGCGTGCCTGTCTGGGACTAACAAGGTCTTATCTAAAAGGGAGCCAGATGGCTGCATTCACACACACATTTATACTGGTGAAAACTGGCTCGCATCATTTTTTATACTGGTGGAAGTCTCTCTTTTTTAGTTTCTTTTTTTCTTAGGTTTCTTGGTACATTTTAGATATACATAAGGATCACATTAATCGTAAGGAATTTGTACTTGTACATGAGGTATTTTAATTCCTCTTCTTTTCCCATTCCGCTACCCTCCGTTCAACCTCTCTTCCCCTCTTTATTTTTTTTAGCCTTTAGCCTTTCCTTATTTTTCCCCTCCTTATTTACAAAAGCTTTATTTACATTTCTTCCTTCCTTCCTTTCTTTCCCCCTCCCCACTCCCTAGTTGCCCTTTCCAGTTGAGCACTTAAAAAAATTTTTTTTCTATAATGGAGATGGAACCCAAGACCTTTGCAGTTTGCTACTTCCTCAGCCCTTTTAAAATTTCAGGACAGTCTTGCTAAGTTGTGAAACTGACCAGGCTGGGCTCAACTTCATAATCCTCCTATTTCAGACTCCCAGCATGATGGGATTACAAGTGAGCACCACAATGCCTAGCAGAACCCAAACTATCCTGAAGGAGCAGGACCGAGGGCATCCACAGAGGATGAAGAGGACAAACACGGTGGCGTCAACCGTATTGGCTCTCAGGACCTGAGTGGATCCAGAGTAGCTCCCTCTCTTTGCAACTGTGTTGCACTGCAAATCACTCAGACTCTCTAAACCCTGCGATTTTAGTCGGCAAAAATGATGTTAGCAACAGAGCCTACCCTTTGAGAAAGAGTGAAAATTACATGAGGAAATTCAGGTGTAGCACTTCACACAGAGCCTGCATGGTAAGCACTCAATAGAACGTCTGCTCTCATTTACCATCATTATTGTGATCTCCATCAGAGCTCATAAGAGTCAGCAGGAAAGAATCTTATAGGCACAAGTTAATGAAAGGGTATCAAGTCTTGTGAAGATACTGTTGTAAAAGAAGTCAAGTTGTACTGTGCAAATGGGTAGGTTATTAACCAACTTACTCTTTCCTTTTTTCACAAAATCCAGACCCAGGACAATTACAATCATTATATAAACCTACACTCTGTAGCACAGTAGTATAGTGGTTTAAAAGTCAAGCACTGGGGCCAGGGATATAGCTCAGCACTAGAGCACTTGCCCGACATATATGGAACTCTACGTTCAATTTGTAGTACTACTAAAAAAAAAATCGGGTTCTGAAATCAAACTAATCTAGGTTCAAGTCTAAGCTCTTCCAGGAAAGAACTCTTTGATGCCTAGTCAACTTCCTTTATCTTAAGCTTCATTTTTCTCATCTGTAAAATGGAAGAAATCATAGTTCCTGCCCCATATGATAGTTGTATTAAGTGAGATGGTACACGCAAGCATCTTAGCAAGTGTTGGCTCTTTCTGTGATTCTACTTTTAACAAAGGGAAGCTGCAAGAGTTTCATTGTTAAATAAAGTGGATGGTATCCTGAGGAACATTTGGGAACCTTCATAATGGGAGGAGGAGGAGGAGGAAGAGAAATTCTGCCACACTGCAGTGGGATTCACTGGAGGCGGGTATGAGGAATTAGAGCTCTGGCCCAGCATGCTCCAGGCCCTGGGTTCAGTGCCCGGCACTACAAATCCAAAACTACAGCAGTGGTCATGTGGTTGTACAGAATTGTCAAATCTGATTGAATTGTGTACCCTATTATATGAAAATTATTCCTCAGTCCAAAGCAGTTATGCATTCTGTCCTAGATCTACGATTGTAGCTCATCCCACTCCCTGTGTAAAATATCACTGGTAACATTCATTTAGAGGAACGAGGTGGAGGGTGCTGTCCATATCAGGTAAGATTAAAGGCTCTCTGTCACTAAGGGTACAATCACTGCTCAAAACTCATTCACCAAAAGCTAGTAAGGCTCATGAGGAGGGCGTAGTCAAAAGCGTCATTTCATGAGATCCATAGGAATAGTGAGTCCAGCGCTCACCGTCGCTGATCTTACTTCAGGTGTCGTTATAGATGACCAGGTGAATGGCTAGGCTAGAGTCACACCCGCAAACTACCTATTGGCATTACCGGTGGTTGTCGTCTTGTTATAGAGGATTAAGGCATGCAAACTTGATGAAAGAAAAGAAGACCATATGAACGGAAGGATGGATGAATGGACAAGCAAGCATTTACTGAATGGTCATGGTGTACCCCTTGAGTACTTAATTAAATTTAATTTCCACAGAAGTCATATGGACTAGGGAATTTGGCCCTGGGATGCCTAGCACGTGTGAGGCCCTAGATTTAGGATCCGCAGCAACATAAAATAACAACCAAGCAGGGATCCATCTGTGTGATAGAGAGGCTCGCCGTTTTTCAAGTGTCTGGCTGTTTCTCTTGTCCTCCACGGTTTCAGAATCTGACAGTTCTCCTACGCTGTTGGTTGATTGATGATGTCTATTTGGAGCAGATAGTAGTATCACCAGCAGCCAATTTGTTCAAGATGTTTTCTTTGATTTAAAAAAATCCCTTCTGAATGCTTCAAAAGGAGGTCACCCCGAAGGGCACCTCCAGCCTGGGTCCTCAGCTTGCTCTGCAGCAGACTGCTCAGGGAATGCGAAACTGGTGAGTGAGTTACTCATGGTGTCCTAAATGTTCGGTGCAACAACCTCTAAGTTTTCCAACGACTTCTGATTCCACCAATCTGCAACTCAGCAAAGGACGGTCAATGTTCAATGCCAGTGGCGTGAGCCCCTCCCCCTCCCCCGGCCTCCTGCCAATGGACGGGTGAGGACTGAGGACTGAGCCACGCGGGTGTTTCCAGCAACACACCCCAACCCCCTGACCCGCGCCTCTGTCTACTCCTGTTCCTCATCTACACTGCAGAGGTGCAGGGGGTCTTAAAGGCCATCGCCCTGAGCTACGGCAGAAGTGAATAAAAGCAAGAGGTAAAGTCATTATCTTGATCAGTTTATTCATTATAGACATACTATGGGCTGATCTTCGATTCCATTTTATTTCACATGGTTAAAGGTGATAGAATAATAGCTACCACAAATTGTGGCAAAACACGTAACACTGGGGGGACTCACACAGCAGGTAGAGCTTGCTGCGAGTGTGACAGAATGAGGTCGAGGCATAGAGAAGGCCGGTGTCCCAGATTGAAAGGAAGCTGGTAGGAGATGAAATCTGATTGAGAGACAAGGAGGAGGTCTTGGAGGGCTTGATGGATGCTGGGAAGGGTTTTCTCTACAGTGGATCCTGGTAAGGAATTCTGTACGTGGTGAGACGCGGGCACGAAGATCTTTCTCCCAACCTGTTTGTCTCCCTTGTGCGTTACAGAGCAGGAGGATGCCATGGTCTGATTTATATTTTTAAAATATTATCCTGGCTGATGTTTGGGGAAGAGGGCATTGAAAGGGGAGGATGGTAGAGGTAGCGTATCCATTATAAGGTATTGCAGCGGCCGGGAAACAGACATTGATTGAAAATGTCACTAGACTGGGTCCAAGGAGCTTCCAGAAATTGAGATAAGGAATCTAAACAGAATGTTCGCAGGTTCGCTGGCTCTTGAGGTGGAAAAAGACTTTTCGGGATTAGGATTAGGCATGAGAAAGGTTTTTATTAGGCAAAAATTGGAAGTTACATACTCAAATAAAATGCAGACCCTCAACACAGAGAGGCACATTGTGAGCCCCAACTGGGTTTATTTACAGAGCTGGGGGGATTTGATGTGGGTGACCTGGGATGTGTGTTCCTTCTGGCCAGTTGCACATCTGCCAAGCTATGTCAGAATGCAAACCACCCTCACAAGCTCGAAGTTGAGCTCTGCTGCCCACTAACATTGCTGCTGCCTTGAGGATGGAAAAAGCACAATTTACAGATGAAAAGAACAAATCCAGAGCCCAACTGACAGGCTGGCTGTGTCTTGAAGACCTCTAGGAATTTTTTATTTTTTAATGAATTTCCTGAAAGTGAAAAGGGCTTGAATAACTTTTGCATCCTGAAGCTGCATTTTTTTCTTAAAAGTATAACTTTAAAATTCCAATTTCTGCATCTCCTTTCTGTCTCTTTCTAAATATTTCTTCTACCCTATCACAGAATGTGCTTGAATTAGGCATACATTTTGTCTTGCCAGTTAAACCAATGGGATTTAGTGGCAGGGTGTGAGGTAAATAAAAAGGTCAAGTTTACGTCCCATGCAGGTCACAGCTAGCTGGAATCTCCCCTGAATGGATAAAATAAACCGGACGGCGTAGGTTTGAAAACTGGAGTTGGCCATTGTGGAAACAAAACAGGCTCAGGGAGAAGACTTGAGCGAGTATTTTTCTATTTTTTTAAACTTAGTGCAAAGGAAACTTGTCATAGAAAGAAGAATGATAAAACCTTAGCCTAAGTTATTTAATCTTCCAGTAAAGATCCAAACAAGTCATAAAAGTTGCATCTGTTTAAAAAGAGCAGGAGAAGCCAAGCTAATTCTGAAAGCCAGTAGGTTTTCTCCCAAACTGAGTTCAAAATGCAATCACTCGGCTGTAGTCAGCGAGGTCCCCCTGCTGGGGACTAGGAAAATTACGTCTTGATGTACTGTGCTGATAGGTGCTGATTTTGCTGAGCAAAATGTGTGGTAAAAGCCAAATTATCTCCCTTCACTCTTTTTTTCTTTTTTATTGAGGTTATTGGTACAATCTAGGTATACAAATACAACTACATTCATCATTGGGATTCTGTACCTTTACATAATAGGTCTTGATTCTCATTTTTCCCCTTGTCCCTGCCCTCCCTTCACCCCCTCCTCCCCTCCCCATTTACAAACACTTTATTTCCATTTTTTTCAGCTTCTCATATTTTTTTCCTCTCCCTCATTACCTTTCCCCCACCCTTCCCACTTCCTTACACCTTTAGCCCTTTACTTCCTATTTCACATTATTAATTGTCTCATTAGGATCCTGTGTACTATTATAGTTTTTCACACCAAAGAAACTATTCGGTATTTCAGTTAAAGAAATCTCTGTATGAACATTAAAAATAGGGAATCCTAAAATAAAACTAAAAAGGAAAGTAAAAGAGAAAAGGCAATGATGTAACATTAAAATAATCCTTAATTTTGGAGATGAAAATGGTCCCTGAACATATTTAAATTGCTTCTCTTATAGTCTTTTCTTATTCTTTTTTCATTATTTAGAGAATACTTTATTACTTTCTGTAATCAAACCCACATAGATATGACCTTACATATTTAGTACGATGTGTTACCCCTGTACACATGGAAAAAAAATAAAATAAAATAAATTAACATTTCTAGACCAATATGGTTGTCCATTTCTGTACAATGCCAAGTCAACACAGTAAATTGGGATGACTTTTTCCAAAGTTGGCAGCAC
>NW_022900931.1:22118806-22154897 GCF_012274545.1 Fukomys damarensis
GATAGCAGCAACAGCTTTTCCAGGTTCTGCAGTCATCTGAACAAAATTATAGACATTCAACACATTCCATTAAAAAAAAAACCCAAAAAACAAAAAAAGAATAATATCCAGACAACAGCCAAGTTCTGTTGCTGCTGCGGTACCTGGCACAATTTTTTCTATTAGCCTCTTAATCATCATCTGGAAAGAAAACATTCTAGAGTAATATCATTAAATGTAGCTCTGATAAAGCACGGTCCCTACTATGTATCATAAAGCAGGTACTAGATATTTTACATTCATAGAGGTATGATACAGTACTGTCCTACATCAATAATACTAGATTCAGTTTTGGTTTGAAATTTACTTTGTCTGCAAATAAGATTGCTACCCCTGTTTTTTTCTGGGCTCCTGTCACATGGAGAATTGTTTTCTATCTTTTCACTTTCAGTCTATGGGCTTCTTTTTGCACTAGGTGTGTTTCTTGTATACAACATATTATTGGATTTTGCTTCTTATTCCATTTTGCCAGTCTATTTCTCTTGATTGGTGAGTTGAGGCCATTGACATTGCTGGTTATAACTGATATGTACTGACTTATTATTGACATGTTATTGGCCTTTTGTTGACTCTTTTTACTTTTTCACCTTCTCCTTTTAATTTCTTGCCTTGCCTATTTGATTTGCTCTGTTGGGCCTCATGGTGTTGTTGCCTTCATTGTCTTTTTCTAGGATCTTGTTTAGAATTGCTTGTAGTGCTGGTTTGGTATTCATGTAGTTTCTCAGGTGTTCTTTGTCGTGGAAGTGTCTTATTTCCCCATCCATTTTGAAAGAGAGTTTTGCTGGATACATCAGTCTAGGTTGGAGGTTGTTCTCTTTTAGTACTTGAAATATCTCATTCCAGGCTCTCCTTGCCCCAAGGGTTTGTGTTGAAAAGTCTGCTGTGATTCTGATGGGCTTTCCTTTGTATGTGATTTGTTTCTTTTCTCTTACTGCTTGTAGTATTTTGTTCTTCTGTTGGGTTTCTGGGATCTTGATTATTATATGTCTAGGTGTAGATTTTTTTTTTTTTTATTGTAGCTAGTTGGGGTCCTATATGCCTCAGTTATCAGAATGTCAAATTCTTCCCCTCTGTTTGGGAAGTTTTCTGTCATTAATTCTGCAAACAGCTTTTTAAAGTCATTTGTATTTTCTCCTGCTACTTCATGGATTCCTATCAGTCTTATGTTATTCTTCTTTGCATCATCTAGGAGTTTTTGGGTTGATTTCTCATGATCTCTTACTGTTTTTAAGAGACCTCTCTTTTCATGGTCATTGACTGCAATCTTATCTTCTATATCTGAGAGCCTACCTTTGCATTCTTTTATTCTGTTGCGTACACTTTCAATAGGGTGTTTAATCTCCTGGATTTCTGTTTAAATCTGTTTTATGGATTCCCTTTCTTTCCTATGTTGGGCGTTTATTTTTTCCATTTCTTTCTTATGCTGGGCCTACATGGCTTCTATCATGGTCCTGAGCTCATCTATTTTTCTGTCAATTTCTGCTCTAGAGTCTCGAATCATGACTTCCATTTTGCTCACTATCTCTATGGTTATCTGGGAAATTATTTCTGTTTTGAATTTTTCTAGAGCCTGATTGATCTGTTTTGTTACTTCCTGTGCTTTGAGTTCAGGGTGTCCTGGTGGTTCACTATCGGCCTTTTCATCCTCATTTGCCCTACTGTTTGCCATTGGTGAACTGGAAGTCTGTCCTTGTGTCTTGCTTAAGTGATTTCTCATTTTAATTTTTGTTGTTGGACTGTCCTTGGTTTAACCTCTGGATTATCACCCAAATCTTCCTGATATAGTTGCACCCTAGCTTCTGTGTCTCTAATGACCCACGGACATTCTCATCTTCATAACATCAGAGAAAACAGCTCATCAAATCAATGGCAATGCTTTACCCCAACTGATACAATCAGCAACACATTAAGATCAAGCACAACTTGGACACTGACCACCTGTGGTAGTGACTAGTCTATCACCCTTAAATCATTTGAATTAAATTGAAATCAAGAAGCAGTCCAGAACATGTCTGCAGTGAACAAACTTTTCAATATAGTATATTAACCATTTAATGGCTCAGACAGAGCGAGGATGGAAGACCCCTGATCTCAGTTAGCTGATTGCTGAACCCCATGACGCTGACCGACCTCGGGCTGCAAGGCCCAGATTGAGTTCCCCATCCTTCTGAATGGTTGAACTCCACAACGTTCTATTACAGGTTTCCCACGCCCTTTCTTTAAAGATGTTCAAAGTTGGGAACTCAGAAAAATACCCCTGATGACCACCTCTGACTTTGCAGAGTGGGTCCAAAGACTGTGACAGTCAGGAGGTCTGAGAGTGTGGGGGGGTGGTCATGGGGGTTCAGGGGCACCCGCGAGGCTACCTTCCCGGCACTTGAGCGATGACTGCTGGGTCGGGAGCAGGCGTGGTTCTCCTTCCCGCGGTGGATCGGGGCCCGGCCTACCTTCCCGGCGCTTGAGCGATGGCTGCTGGGTCGGAAGCAGGCATGGTTCTCCTTCCCGCGGTCTCCCTTCACTTTCTATCTCTCCTTCCTCCTGGTGCCAACCTCAGCTCCACCAAGACGGTTACCAGCTCCCACGATTCCCACACACCATTATGTATACCGGCTAGATCCCAACAAATAGCATTTTATTTTCATGGGATTCATCAGAATATATTTTCAGGCCAGGGATTTAGCTCAGTGTTTCTGCCACCTGCCTTGAAATGCAAGATCCCAAGTTCGATCCCTGGTACCAATATGTGTAGAACCTAAAGTCTCACTTCCACTCTGCGGAGCATGAATAGCCAAAAGGGCCTCCACGATGCTAGGACCTGTAGCTCAGCGAGGCTCCAGGAGTTTGATGGAGGAACAAGAATCACCAGGAGAGGAACACACCAATTAGAAGGCCTTTATTAGTCTGGCCAGACAGCACTCCCAGAGCCAATTCGCTCAGAGAGGCAACTGCTCAGGGGCTGAGGTCCTTTTTATAGGGTTTTTCTAAACAAAAGGTCAGGGCATTCACAGAACTACCAGAGAACAAGATTCCACACACAGGAAATCTTCTATGGTCACCTTTTGTCATACCATTTGCCCCTGGGCAGGCTGTTAACCAAGTTAGCAATTAGCATATGAAGAAGCACAGTCTAGGCCTATTAGCATGGAGTCACTTTAGCTCAGTCAGGCCATATATATATATACACATATATTTCATATATTTATTTATTTCATATATATATTTCATTTATGTTCCACTTGCTAAGACAATTTTTTTGTGCCTGACAATGGGTACTTAAACCTTAGCTCTCAAAAAGAATGTGATGTTTTAAACTAAAATTTTTTTTCTTTTCACAAGAGAGAATAAAAATAAAATTTTCATATAGGACTAATAAAAAAAGAGTATTATTGAAGGTGTGAAAAAAAGATTTCTCTTGAGACTGGGCTATCCTGGTAATCACTATACCCCCCCAATATTTTCTCCTTAAAGCTAGATTTGCCTGGTTATGGTGGCCCAGGCCTGTAATCTCAGCATCCCAGCACTCTGGGAAACTGAGGCAGGAGCACCACAAGTTCAAGCCCAGCCTGGGCAACTTAGTGACTTAGTGAGACCCTGTCTCAAATAAAAGGGGGCTAGTGATATAGTTCGGTGGAAAGGCCCTGGGGTCAATCCCAGTATCACAGAAGGAAAGAAAGAAAGCAAAATGCTAGGCTTGTCATTGTCACAGGCCACCTGGCCCCCGACATTCCAGAGTTGAGTGGTATTTGCCCAAATCCCATCCAGGGGGCACAGTGCTCAGTGAGTGGATCAAGTGGCCAGGGCCCAAGGGAAACCAGCCTGCCCCAGGCTTCTCCAGGTGAGGTACAGAAGTCCAGAGAGCACAGGAGGGCAGGTTAAAGGTTGTTTCCTGGCACTGTCACCATGGAGACAATTAGCAATCCAATTGTGTGTTTGTGCCCAGAGCTCTGGCAAAGACACACAGGTGCTAACAAGCAAGGAGGACCAGGTGCTCGGGGCAGGGACCCTGGAGCAGGGCATCTGCGCTCAGACAGGGCTCAGAAGGGGTATAGGAAAATGGGCTTTCAGGTGCTTCCACACCTCAACACACCAAACAGGGCATTAAGCTTCCCTTGACTGATATTCCCGATCAAACCCCAACACATCTCCGTGCCAGCGTCTTCCTGCTCATCTGCAAGCCTGTGTGCCCATGGGCTTTTTCCATCTGAGGCTCTGACTCACTTATGTGGCTACGTTACTACTGGGGAGCATGTTCAGAGTTCAAAACAGAAAATGTCAAATAGTTTACACAAGCAATTCATTTGAAAAATAAGGCTTTTGTGACCATGCAACAGGCAATAATTCTATTTTTTAGTTTTGAAAGAAAAATATCCTTCACTTTCTTTTCCCATTCTTGTCTCTACCTGGCCAGAAAATGTACTGATTATCGCTTATAAAACAGCAGATCTTGATGTAAAGTATTCAAAACATCTCTACAAGATAAAAATGGGTCATATAACTATGGTATTTCATCACCATTCCCAGCTACCTTCCCCACCCCAAACTTTCCCTTCTCCAGTGTTGTTTTTATACTAGGGAGACCATTTCTACCATAGGATTTCACTTGCTGCATTGTGATATGGATTATAATTTGAACTAAAGTGTTCAGTGGTTGGCCATTCAATGGAGTGGCTACAGAGACAGTTGAGGTAGCAGCTGCTACCACCCCATCCCTATCACATCAAACTTTCATAAAGGCAGGAAGCTCTTTCTCCTCCTCCAAGAGAGGCCCATGAGCTATGCAAGCAGCAATGGGATTTCTCTTGTTTGCTGTTTTATCTCCAGCAATCAGAAAAATGCTCTAGTGGGCACTCACTAAATTTTTAAAAATTATGATAGAAGTTGTTATTTGTGAGATCATTTGCTGAGGCTTTGTAAACTACTTAACCACCTCTGTCTGACCAGCATTCTCGATAGCCTACTTGGACAGGACTGGTGGGGAAAGGGACAGTCTCACTGGCGGCCAGGAGTTTTCTCCATATGGTGAGAACTCAAGCTCAGCCAACTGCTTTCCCTGAGATGATGGGAGTTGCTGTTAGCAGCCTATAGTAAGCCATAGACATGACAGTAATTTTTAAACAGGAGGAAATTGTGGGTCTACAGAAAACAGAAGCTGACTACGGGATGCCCACCTTTTTGTTGGTTTGGTCCAGGAACTCTCACTACAAAGGCTTCGTTGTGTCTGTAGAGATCGGAACAGGGAGATGGTCATTTGGCTTTCTTCTAGGAACTTTGTGTTTTATCATCTTGTTTTTGGCATTAGGAGTTTTTCCACATGGACTTTCAAGATGAACTATATTTCAGACATGTTCTCAGAAAATAACACCAGTTTTGACCTCAGGACAATTAAGCCAATGCAGAGAACAGGTAAGGCAAGGAGGAGCTTTCTCTGGTGCCAGCACAGCAGTGGGAAGTATACGCCTCCTTTTCCAGTATCAACTACTAGTCACACCCGGAGTGGATCGAGTTACATCAGTATACCTTGTTTACAAACAGTAAGTTACTAGGAGGGACTTCATCCAAGCCCCTTCTGAAATCTTCAAAGTCGGTGATACAGATCTTGGGTATAGTAACTCTGAAAACCAGCCTTGCCAAGATTTATGGGCTAATTTGAGAAATGCAAATTAAAATGACACTGAGATTCCATCTCACTTCAGAAAGTGATTTGTCTATCTTTAAGAAATCAAATAATAACAAATGCTGGAAAGGCTGTGGAAAAAAGAGGAATCCTTCTTTATCATTGGTGGGAGTGTAAACTGGTACAACCACTGTGGAAATCAGTTTGGAGATTCCTTAAAAAAAAAAAAAAAAAAAAAAAAACCTAAAAATAGAAATTCCTTTTATCTTAACTATTACCTTCTAGGTATCTTCCTGAAAGAGTGGTGGCACATGCCTATAATCCCAGCACTCAGGAGGCTGAGGCAATAATCAATAAGTTGAGGGCTGGGGATTTAGCTCAGTGGTTCTGCTACCTGCCTCACAAGCGCCAGGACCCAAGTTTGATCCCCAGTACAAAAAAAAAAATCAGTAAGTTAAGTCATTCAGTGTTTCTGCTTCCCCTGGATATTCTATTTTGGAAATTGCGCTAAAGAGAGGTGGCACCATCGTCACTGGACACAAGCTACCAAATAACCATTGCATCAATGTAGCAAACAGTTCTGAGGGAAGAAAAAGATGCATCTCTAATCTTTATAAACTCAAACCTTCATGAATTTTCCAAGTCATAGATTTTTTTTTTTTTTTTGGTATTGGTATGGCTTTTAGATGTTGCCTAAGAAATGTCCTTTTCTTTTAGAAACGTGTCTTCAATAAGGAAATGGAACTATGAGACCATCTTTCACCTTTTACTTCTTTCATCATCTTGTTTATCAAAAGTAACACAGAATTCAAAACTCTGGAAAGGCCTCCCTTCATTAAGTCTAACTGCTATTTCTTGTTGCAGGGAATAGGAAAAACCCCTACAACTTCTTCATATTTAAATGGATAGTAGCTTTCTAAATGACACAATCCCATATTGTTTTTGTTTTGTTTTGTTTTTATTGAGTTTATTGGTACATTCTAGGTATACAATACAGTTACATTCCTTACTAGGATCTTGTACCTTCACATGACAGGTCTTGGTTCTCATTTTTTTCCCCTTGTCCCTGCCCTCCCTTCACCCCTCCTCCCCTCCCCATTTACAAACACTTTATTTCCATTTTTTCATTTTCTCATATTTTTTTCCTTTCCCTTATTCCCTTTCCCCTACCCTTCCCACTTTTCCTACACCTTTAGCCCTTTTCTTTGTATTTCACATTTTTAATTATCCCATTAGGGACAACCCCATATTCTTACAAAGTACAGGAAACTTGCTTTTAGGACTTTTAACAGTGGGTATGAAGAAATAAAAGCTGAAGTGTTTCTTTTCATCAACCCCTTGTAATCACAGAAGTCTTCTCTTGAGCCTGAATATTCGTGTTCCCCTCACCTTCATGTGTTGGAATCCTCACTTCCAATGGGATGGCACTAGCGCCTGGCATCTCCGGGTGGTGATTAGGTAATAAGGCAACGTCCTAATGACTGAGGTTACTGGTGAAAGAGATAACTTATGAGACAGCCCTTGTGCAGGGAGAAAGGGGACCTAGGATGGGAGGAGGAGGGAAGTGAGGGGTGCGGGAAGAAAAAAGGATTAAAATGTGATATATATATGTGTACAAACTCCCCACGATGAATCACTCGTTATGTGTAGCAAGCATGTACGGGGTGGGGGGGAACCTGGTAAAAGATGACCCAGAGAGCTCCCTGCCCCTTGCCCTATGCACTATGGGTAGACACAGTGAGAAGCCATCTATGAACCACAACGTGCACCATCACCAGAACCCACATCTGCCAGCACCTTGATCTTGGACTTCCCAGCCTTCAGAGCTGTGAGAAACAGCTTTCAAGTGCTAGTAAGTCACCCACTGTATGGTAATTCATTACCACAGCTTCCGTGTATAAAAAGAGCTTCCAACCTGAAAGTCAAGCAAGCGACGGTAATTACTTCTGTTAATTCTTGGATGATTGTCACAAGGGAGGATGATGTAATTAAATTAAGTTCCTGACATCTATAACTGGAGAATCATAAAATGCAAGTGGGATATGGGGAGCTTCTACTTTGACCTTCTCTAATGTAACAACTGCAAAACCTGACACGCAGAGAGAAGAAATAATTTCTCCAAGGTGTCCTAGTTAGATCATTGAAAGGAGGGTGAGAACCCAGGTCTCCTAACTTCCCCTAATTGATAGATCTTCCCGTGCCCTCTACCACTTTCCATCTATCGTTCTGTTAGTAAAGCATTCAATTGCCTGTGAAGAGGACAAACAGTTAACTGGAAAGAGCCTTCTATTTTTGAGATGATGGCTTCTAGCTTTCTTGGGTCATTTTCCCCAAGCCACTGCAGTGAAAAAATGGCCATTTGTCCAGAACCACATCCACACCCGGAGACACAGACACACCCTCTGCTGGTACCGTCCTTCCTTTCAAAGACTGGGCCTCAGCAGAAGTGGTGGTGTCTCTCTCTCCTTCTTCCTCAAGGCAGCTTCTCACATACGGATTCACACTTTATTACACTGTTTCTCCAGTGATCTTCGAAGTGAAATGGTCTTTTTGTATGTCGGCAAGATGAAACCCATCTTAGAACCTACTTTTACTTTCTTTGAGTGAAAGAATGTTGGAGGAACTAAAACCAGGCTAAGAAGCTAAATGAAGTGGGTGAGAGGAAGGGAAATTAAAGAATTAGATGTAAAAGATGGAAATAAAATGTTTGTAGATGGGGAGCGGAGGAGGGAGTGAAGGGAGGGCAGGGGTAAGGGGAAGAAATGAGAATCAAGACTTGTCATGTGGAGGTACAAGATCCCACCAATGAATGTAACTTACTGTATCCCTGAAATGTACCAATAAACTCAAAGCTGAAAAAAAAAAAAAAGAATTAGATGTGTTCTGCGCCAGTGGCGATTCTCCATCAGGAATGTGATCATTACGTTCTGCAAACGTGTACTCGTAAAAGTTCTTGAATTTTGTTTAAAAATTAAAGGAATGAGAAGAAGATTTCTCTATAGGAATCCAATGAGGTGGGAATGTTTAACCCAGAAAGAGACAGGGAAGTGGAGATGTAGGTGCCCTAAAAAGACGCATTAAGAGATTTTGGAAGGAGGGATTGCCTTAGGAAAAATCAACTGCTACTCTTTGAGATAACTTCAGATTTGAGGCTCTGTGATGCTATATTATCTCCAAAAGTAATTTAAAAATGGATATATATGATAAGGTCTATAAATGCAATCAACTTCATAAGAAACTGTTTAATCTCTTTTTCAAAGTTAGTTGCCTTAGTTTTTCTGCCATTTCCAGCACTTGATATTGTCAGCTTAAAAATAACCATCCTAGTAACTATGCCACTTTTTATATCCTACTTAAGAATTCTTTGCAAAGTCCAGGTTCATAAAGTTTTCTTCTCTTAGTCTTACAGCCTAATTGTTGCACTAAGGTATAACCTCTGATTTTTCCAATCTGAAATTAAAATGTAAGGCAAAAAATCAGGGAATGGTGTTGGAATCCTTCAGCAGAAAAAATGGAAAGCTTTGCACAATAGCTGTTAGGGTGAGTTTTTTTTTTTTTTTTACAATTTATAAATAAAGCCAATAATCATTTCAATATTTCTTGGGATTCTGTGTGCATAATATACAATCAGGAATTATGGGCAGGCAATGAGGTCAAGTAGTGATAGGCTTACTTCTTTCTGAAGCATTCCATTTATTAAAAAGGCAAGGCATGAAAATTTAATTAATATAGAATTGTTAAACAGCAGCTTTTTGTTTGTTTGTTTGTTTGTTTGAGAGAGGGTCTCACTAGGTAGTTGAATTTGTGTGTCATCCTTGCACAGGGGCCATGCTATTCTTCTCTGTATCGTTCCAATTTTAGCATATGTGCTGCCAAAGTGGGCACCTCACTAGGCAGTTGAGACTGACCTGGAACTCACTATGTAGCCCAGGCTGGTCTCGAACTCACAGAGATCCTCCTGCCTCAGCTTCCCGAGTGCTGGGATTACAGGCGTGCACCCCCACACCCAGCAAGCAGTATGTATTTAAATGAGAAGCGTACGGCATAGACCAGTGATTCTCACCAGAGTATGGGGAAAGCACCAAGGAGCCAGTCCCCTGGATGGAGACAGACCAGAATCACTGGGGAGACTCTCTGAGACTATTCTTGTCCCCGTGCCTTGGTGCTGAGATCCTGGTAAAAATACTTCCTTTATTAGCTGAGAATCAATGTATAGTGAATTACTGCTACCAGAGGGCATGGTTAACTTTCAGCTAAGTTGCTGTTAGAAAAGGCTGTGTATCAATGTTGTAAGAAGCACTCTAGTGTTGTCTACTGAGAATTCATAGGTGGATTGAAACTGAGTCTTGGAGAAAGCATTAGACGTGGGCAGACAGAGAAGGTGAAATCATTCCAGGTGGGATAATTTGTAGTGAGGCCGGAAAACAAAACAAAACAAAACATTACCACATTCAGTTATCCCAAGAGTACAAGCCGAGGAAGAGAGATAAATCTGGAAGATTATATTAGGGTTAAAAGATATTAGTTTAAATTATGAAGTTATATTAGGTTAAATTGTAGACTGTAAACTCTATAACAGTAGAGTAGGACTTTGCCTATCTTTTGTTTGCTCAACACTGGAACACTGTCTCAAGCATTATAGACCTTTACGGATATTGAGAAGTCTTGACTGTTAAAGCAAAATCAAAAAAATTAATCGCTTCTCGGCCTTTTGGCTAAGATCAAGTGTAAAATCAAAAAAATTAAAAATTATCTTCCAGCATCTGCCCAGGACAGGATAAATGATGAGGGGGTGAAGGTGTGGGCCTAGGGTTCCAGTAAGAGATTGAGAGGAAGCAATAGATAGAAAGTCAAGGACCAACCTCCTCCTGAGAATGTTCAGAAAGAAAGTTAGATGAAAGAAAGCCTATCGAAGATATTTTAAAATGCAGCGTCAGATAATAAATATGACAAACATATCACCTTATAATTTAAAAAACTCTTCCATACAACATTAGGTAAAACAGGTGTAATTTCTGACATTTTACATAGACTTCAGAGGGATGATGATGATGATGATGATGATGATGATATAAAGGTAAGACAAGAACTAAGCCAGTCAGAAACCAAGAGTTGAGGCACGATAAAAGTGATGGCTCTGCGGTACAGTGTGTGCCTAGAGTATGTGGGGCCCGAGTTCAGTATCTGATACTAAAGAAAAGATTAAGCACCCAGTAGTATTTTGAACAGAAGTACCAACCTAGAAGAGGGGAGTAACCCAAAAAGATGTAGAGAGAACTCCAAAGGGTATCAGAGGTGATAGTTGGAAGGGAAAAGGAAGGAAAAAGTTGGCAGAGGGCCCATTCCCCAAAGGTGGGGTTAATACTTCATTAGAAAAAGTGTGGCTGCAGCCCAGTGTGGCAGGGAAGTTTCCTGGGTTGCCTGGGCCACCACTGGTCCACAGTCACCAGGAAGCAGGGAACAGCCATGTGGGGCACAGATGAGCAAGGCAGGTGGGCACGTGTCCTGAGTGAGTTAGAGCCCTCAGCCAACGTGAGGGCTGGAAGGCGCCGGCATGGAGGTCAGCCTCATGGCCAAGTGGTCAGTTGGACCTGGACTGGGCCACAAGGGCACCGGGGAGTGTGTGTCTGGGGCAGAGTGACACCAGGTGTCCCCTGCACACAGTTCAGGCATGCTGAAAACCAGGAGACTTCTTTCTCCCTCGGGGTCTCCCATCGTCCCCGCCTGGCCAATCTCAGCATTGTGTTCATCCACAAAAAGACACGCTGCTTTGGAAGAACTATTGGCTTGTGCCCTAGGAAGGGTTTTTTGTTTTGTTTTGTTTTTAATAAAGGTAGTACTTTAGGGTGCCAACATCTTAGACTCCCTCTGAGTACAATTTGAATGATTTTCAATTTTTAAAATGCTAAGGGATCAAGATGTCCCTCAAATTCTTGTGAAAAAAATTTCTTCCCAGCAACTGTGAGCACACTTAGAACAGAATCACCGGCCTTTAAGTCGAAGCTGTTGGGAGACAGCATCGCTCATAAATCACTCCACTTCCGGGCAGTCTGCCTCCTCCATCTTGGAAACAACCTGGTTACCCAGCAGTGGGTTGTTCTCTCGTACATCTTCGGGAAGCTCAACGATGACCCAGTTCCCAACTCACTGCATGCACAAGCCTGCCAAGGATGCTGTCCGCCATAGTTTGACTCTCCCTTTTCTTTTACACATATGTGGTACATGATTAAATAAATTATAATTTAAAGATCCATTACAGGTAGCTGGAATCTTTATTATTATTTTTTTTTTCTTTTCTTTTTTGGCACTGGGAATCGAATTTGGGTCCATGCGCTTGCAAAGCGGGCGCTGGAACCACTGAGCTAAATCCCCCGCCCTTGGAATCTTTCTTGATTATCATGAAGGGATTAACATTTTCACTTGCAGGACCTTAGCCAGTCTGACCAGAGCTCCTTCCGTCAACTGCAACGCCGTCCCCTACAATTAGCAGTTGGGGAGATACATTAGCACAGTACCCCACAACCCCACAGGAGGGCTGCGCCCCTACAGCTTCTGTGCTTTAAATCTGGCTCACAGAGCCAGTCTTTCCTGAGCTTTGAGGGCTGCCGCAGCAAGGTCAGCAGAACGATCCGGGGTTGGGTTTTCTGTTAAGATGCTTAGGAGCATTGTCTCTCTGCAGGGCACAGGATGACGGGCAGATGAACCTTTGCGGGGTGTAACCGGGTTTTCAGATCGGGGTTTATTTTCAGCATTAATAACTCAAGCATTGTGCTCTAGGGCACATTTTCCCTCCTTATGAAATTTGCGGAGGAAAAAATGTAGTTTAATAATTAAATCAGACTGGGGAAAAAGTTAAATGCTATAAGCTAGTCCATTATTACATCAGGGATACAGGAGCTAAGAGGCAATGAACGGAACACCGGTACAAATGGTTATCGGACATTTTTAAGAGTGCCCGTATATGGCTGGATTTTCCCAGAGCGTGTGAAGCTGCACTTGGGGCACTGGGAGGGATCTGAGGCCGAATGGACAGCGGAAGTCCTGCTGCGCATTGAGAGCAGCAGTGATGACCCCGGTTATCACAGTACATCTTAGCTACCCTAGAGGAAACTGAAAGACATGTGCCAGCATCTCTTCAAGTCCAGAAAAGGAGTGGTCCTCCCTGCCTGGTCTCCTAACTGAGCATGCAACTGGGCAGGCCTGAGTCACCGCTCACTTCCCCGGGCCAGAGAGGCGGATGGCTGTGGGGGGCAGCTTGGTCAGATGACCACGAGGGAGGAGAGGGAAATGCTCGCAAAGGGAGGGTCCCCGCTGAAAATGGGAGTCAGACTGACACTGAGGGGAGTTTTGGATGTTCTGTGTTCTATTGTACATGTGAAATGTACTATTACATAATTAATTGTTGAGGAATGCATATTAACTCTAACTGTAGACGGGTGTAGGAACTGCGTCACCAAAGGAAGGGATGAAAGGCAGATTCCCAGGCTGACATGCAGCAGTAGCCTCTCTCTTGCTCATTTTATGGTCACCACCAAGCAGTGATAATTTGAGGTAGTGACAGCTTGCAACTCTTCATTAGCGGATGCAAATGACATATGAAAACAAAAGGGTTCTAAACTTTAAATATTGCTTTGAAGGCAAATAAAAGCTTTTTCCCCCTCCCAGGAAATATGATTAAGTGCAGATGTTGCCATTTTTGTTTTTAAGCAGTTTGAGGTGCGATAAATGATAAAGTGATCCCCAATTACCCTAAGCTGAGCTACCTTACATGAGTAAGTGCCTGGTGGGGGACAGCTGTCACTGGCACCCCTTTGTCCCTGGATTGGATCTGTAGTTTCAGTAATACCAAGCTTGTGCCGATGCTGAGTTGGGTCCCCATGAATACTCTGGGACAACTCTGTTCTTCATGGCACACCAGACAAGTCCTGTCACTGGGAAATTACTCTGTTATCTACTTTTTCCATATGCCTTCCAGGGGGCCATAAGTCAGCTTCTGATAAGCACCTAAGTATCTCATCTCTGATCTATCTGTTCAGCATTATGTTCTTATGGAGAGTAAAATAAAGAGGGCTCAAATTTTCCAAGTTGTTCCCTGTGATAATTCATATAAAGACACCTCAGAGCACTAACAGAAAAAAGTGTTTTAAACATTCAGATACTCAAATACTAGAAGGAATCAGTCTAAGAAAAAAAAAAGCCCAATATTTTAATTTACTAGATTGTAGCATTTTAAGAGCAAGCTTATCAGTCGTATTAAGTACTGTATTTACTAGATTTGGGTGTTATATTTTTAGTAAAATGCTTAGCTAAGTATTTTAATGATCCTAATGGTTATTTTGTGATTTCTATTTAAAGTTTGTATCTTCTAGAACCCGGGATTTAGCTCAGTGGTTCTGCTGCCTGCCTGACAAACACAAGGACCCAAGTTTGATCCCTGGTACTAACCCCCACCCCGCAAAAAAAATCCTAAGGTTTTTTTTATAAGGACTTTATAAACCCAAGGTGAAGAAAATGTCTGGTGTTTAGGGTTAAAAACTTGGTTAATGAGGACATTTGACATTTATACCACAGGAGAGATCTCTAGCTGTTAGGATCAATGCTCTGCCACAGGGAGAGAGCAAGCAAATGCCAAACCTCTTCCCAAAAGCAATTTCAGAGGTTCTCTTTCATGTACATGTGAACAGGTTACACTGGCTCCTGGTGTCCAACTGCCGAGATGTCTGGACATCAGTCTATCAGGACGGTGCAAGGACTGCCCTCGGAAGACAAGGTGGACCTGACCCCATCACGGTGCTCACCTCCGGGATTTCTGTTTTCAGCCAACACAGGCAGCCGTCACCATCTGTACCCTTCCCAAGCTGGCTGCAATGAGGCAGGTGAACCTGGAGCAGCTGAGTGTGGTGCTAGGCTCAGTAAAAAGCAAGGGTAGGTGGGCAGAAGAAGGAAGGAATGAAAACTATTACAGAGAGTGGAGGTGTTTTCACAATGTTGCTAATCAGTAGGAATTTAAAATAAAAATTAGAGGAATCCCTTGAGCTGGAAAACAAACACACTGTAAATGAAGTTTTGAGAACTAAGTTTTTCTTTCTTGCGCCATTTTTATACTCACAGACCATGCAGTGATTCTCTACTTCAAAAGGCAGCTTCTTGTATGCGTGTTTGTCTATAAATGCATATAATGTATTGGCATATTCTAATGGTAAGGGGAGTTTTTGGGAAATTAAGCAGCCAGGATGTTGTATTCTTTGAATTTTATATTGTGGTCCTATATAATCTATTAAGAAGGTTAAAAGACTTCTACATAGCGCAATAATTCACATTTCAAGTATTTTTATCTTCTCAAATTATTATTATTATTATTATTTAGTGCCCCAGGGATTGAACTCGGGTCCTTGCGCTTGCAAGGCAGGCCACCGAACCGCTGAGCTAACTCCCTGGCCCTTCAAATTATTTTAAGTATAGCAATAATCATTTACTATCTTCTTCCACCTGTCTTTGAAGATTTTTTTGTAGAAAGTTGCCTCTAACTTCTAAAAAACTTACATGTAAAATTGTAGACAGATGACACCAACTGCGGATTGAACTCGGGTCCTTGCGCTTGCAAGGCAGGCCACCGAACCGCTGAGCTAACTCCCTGGCCCTTCAAATTATTTTAAGTATAGCAATAATCATTTACTATCTTCTTCCACCTGTCTTTGAAGATTTTTTTGTAGAAAGTTGCCTCTAACTTCTAAAAAACTTACATGTAAAATTGTAGACAGATGACACCAACTGCTCTGACACAGCCATTCAGAATTTATAAAGTACTTACACATCTATCATTTTTGTATTTATTCTTATTCATTCACTAAGAATCTGGAGAGTGCTTTTTGACAGATTCCTGGACCAAGAGTGGAAGATAATGTGAATAAGCAGCTGTCATGGAATTCAGTAAGGTATGCAGGAGTTTTAAAAAATGAAAAGTATAATATAGTATAATGGATGCAATAGCAGAACCACACATTGTATAGATGCTAAAAAGTAGCTTTAACACTTTTTCGGAAGAGCATATACATAATGTCTATGTTGGATTTCTGAAATTGAAGAAGCTTACTCTCTAGAAAGACAGAAAAGGCACTATAAAGGCGCAAAGACAGCAGAGTGCACAGGTTACCAAGACACTGAACAGCACGATGTGTTTGGGAGCTAGTTAACCTTCCAGCGCTAGGGACCATATAAGCTAAGAAGCGGCAGGACATGAAGCTGAAGAGGTGAGCTGAACTTGAACTTTGAAAACCCTTGTGGATCTCATGGCAGTTACTATATTTGAAAATCTTAACAGATGGGATATGAAACAAATGAAAGTCCTGGAACAATGCACTAAAAATAGAATCTCTTCATTTCACTCTATTTTCCTTTTCTTCAAAGACCTAGGATTATTTTCATACTTTCTTAGACTTAACTTTTTGGCTTAGCATGCCAGTATATTTCAAATATAAACTAGGATCATCTCATCCTCAAAATCTGTCTGGACCCAAGAGAGCTATTACTTTGGTTTCCATTCAGCAAAGCTATGCTTTGCTAGACTCTGGCCTTGGGACTCCAGCTCTGACTCGTAGGCCACCTGCAGGCTGCTATGTAAAAGCACATGTAGTGACTACTGGGGCCATGAGCCAGTACTGTGCTTCCTTCTGAGGGACCCACTCATGATCTGGATGCAAGGAAGGGATGTAAAAATGGGAACAAGGCAAAAAAAAGGGAATGAAGAGAGGAAGCAAAGCATACAGAAAGATGAAAAGAAAGAGGATTCGGGGAAAGAGAGGACAAGAGGCAAGAAGAAAAGAATGTAGGAAAAAGCAAGAGGAAGGAAAGAACGGGAAAGGTGAGAGAAGGGAAATAAAAGAACAGAAATGGCTGAGATAACACTCAGGACAGCTGCAAGTTCAAGAGCGTCTGCTTTTGGTATGCACACTGGCAGATGATTTCCACTTGGATCTTTTAGTGACTATGACCCCATTCAGAAGGAAAATAAACAAGCACCTATGAAAATTTCCAGCACTGGCTGAAGATCCCGACATGTCATCATGTTACAGGGCCACTCTGTGCAGTTCCACCTGCCTATGGAATGTGACGCTTGTACAGTATTGTCAGAACTAACGCCCATATGTCAGAGCCTAAGAGTGCAGCCTGCAGATAACTTCAGAAATCTGACAGATGACCTGGGTGGTGAAGGGCTATCCCAACTGTGATGGGATCAACCACGATTACAGCAAAACTAAGCCATGTTTTCTTTCTTTACTACTGAGGGACTCAGTGACTTACTGGATGCCAGAGGACACACCACCAATTTCCAGACTATTTGCTAACTTTGGGCAGATCACTCCTAACCCTGATCCTGATTTTACTTCAAATGTTTTGCTCCAGAAGCACAGAAAGATTACAAGGCCACAGAGCATAGTAGTACCACAGAATTCATTAAGGAAATGTCCTTGACAACCACCCTTGATGTTCTTTTACCCTGCCCAGTCATTCCTTCCATGGTAGTTGGCTGTAACAACTACTTCATTCACATACTCTAACTTCCCTTGGGTAGAACTTCTGCAGTATCAGTATTAGGGGGAAAAAAAACCCTACAGACTCTCTGTTGTCCAGAGGGTTAGAGACTGCACAGAGCCACACTCTAATCCACAGAACAAAGATACAAAAACATCCTTTTTTACCTGGCCTTGTTTCAGAATCAATTGGTCATGCTTGGCATTTAGAAGCCCTCCTTTCATTAACCAAGCACTCTCAGCTCCTGGTCCTCAATCACTGAGGCAGTAAGACAGAAGAGGGGACACCATCAGCACTACGTTCAATACAGTGGCTCTGTTCTGATCTCCCTGAAAGGATCTGTAGTAATCTAATGGATCCTGACACCTTCACTATCGGCAAGAGACACAGGCTGCCTCTCATTTTCCCTTTGAGTTCAGTCAACAACCTATGTCAAGCCTGTTAAATCAACAGCACCTTGATGAGCACAACAAGATGTCAGATTCCTGAAGTTTCTCAACAGATTCACTGATTTACCATTTCTCCGCTAACAGTTTGACCCTTGGCTTGAGTCAGATGGAATATTATATCTGACTCAATTCCTTTGCCTTTATGAACTTAGTTCACCAGCAACCTTATAAAGGTTCAGTATGTGATATGACTACAAAAATTCAATTGTTCTAAGGAGATCTCATCATTTACTCAATTACATGATTTATCTGAATCATTCCTTTCTAGGCTGCCCAAATTTACAAATCCATTTAGATTTGAAAGAATAGGCTCCAAGACTATAATGAATTTTTTAAAGTAACTGAACACAGACATGGAACTTTCTTGTTTTCAGTGAATTCTCAAAAACTGGCCAAAATTTTCCAGGCAGCACAGTTTAACCTGGATTCTACTGAAATAGTGGTACGTTACTCACACATCTCCACGAATGTATTGACAGACAACTATGGGACTATTTCGGCCTTAACCAACATGTAGGGTAAGACAGTGCTAGTTCAGTTTTCTCTTTGCCAGGATTTTCACTGAGTCTTTATACCAACAAGCAATAACCAACTAGATGATTAAAACTGAGTACCTAGTCTTCCTTGTATTTTCCAGTATTTTTACAAGGAACATAGCGATTTGGGAGAGGAAGAAATTTTTAAAGACTGTATCATGTAAGAAAATTTACCAAAACACAATACTCATCTTATGCAACATTAAATACAATATCTAGTTTCATCACAGATTCAGATCTGGTAGGAAGCTGTCACTTAGACCATGATCTATTATTATCCCTACATTATCTCAGACACTAGCCATCTGTTGCAGTTTTATGGGCCACCATGAGCAGAAAATGCTAACAGTGTCAGTCTCTACTGCTAAAGACCATTCTCTTTCGTTTGGCTGACATATCTCATACTGCAAACAGAGGATAGTGATTAGGAACTCACTGTATCAGTGATGTGGTTTGATTTCTATTTTCTAGCTCTATAATTCACTATGTGTGGCCCCGGGTACTACTGATTATTTTTTCATATTTATGCTCGTTTCAAATTAAAGAATATGTATGGCAACCTTCATGGGAAATTTCAGTTTTAAGTTGGTGAGGTTTTTTAAAAATTTTTATTTTTTTATGCTTGAGATAAACGTTTAAGTGCTCACCGACCTTAGAACCCACCAGTTTTCAAAAACATTATGTAGGCAAACAAGACCAGCTCGTCTTTTTACTAAGTATGAACTGCTTCAGCTAACCGATTTTGATAGCAGATGCTCCGCATTCTGAGTCTCAGAAACCTGAGGACATGTTCCTCCCAGGTGAGTAAGCCTATGACCCGGTAATGGAAGACTGATGAAACTTGAGCCTGTTTGAAATTCAGCAGAAATTCTTCTCCCTGGTAGTTAGAACTTACACCAGATAAAACAATCCCATAAACACGCAACAGTACCTAGATCTCACTCTTAAATAGTCTTTCTGTTCATCGAGTGATTGCCTGTCCGTCTCCTTGGTTCACTATTTTTTTCCTCTTGTTTACAGTAGTGTGACAATCTTCCTTTCCAACACTCTGCCACCCACAATACCTAAAGCCACCTGACTTTGTTAAACTGTGTCACAGCCCTGTTTGTGAAAATCTGCCACCTCATCTTCCCTTCTCAGAAAACATCAAACTGTCTATGCAAAGCGTCGATTGTTTATTTGGAATTTTAAATTTAAGCACTAATTACTTACTATGTTTGTTCAATTGTAATTTTAGTCTTCAGCTTTGAAATTTTCTGTTGAGCTTCTAAACACACACACACACACACACACACACACACACACACACACACACACACAGTTTCTAAAGCCCCCTAACTCAGACTTGTTGGTTGGTACGACTACTGAGCAAATTGCAAGCTCTTTTTCCATACAATTAAGGATTAGGAAACTTGGAAACAAACGCCATGCATATTTAGAATCAGTATTAAGGCTGTAATGCAAAATCTACCAGATGAGAATGGAAGGAAAGATGAGAAAGGGAGGAGGAAGACGCAGGCAGAAAACTGAAGGGCAGGGCCACTCAAAAAGAAAACTGAAGGGTGACAGCACTTTGTATCAACAGTCAAACTCTTGAATAAATGTAGTATCTCCAAGATGACAGACTGCCCCTTCACTCCTCTGGAGTTACTTATGTGGTATCTAATATCAGGAAGGCCTCCTAAGGCATACACACAGCCATTGAGTATTGACAGCCATTTTCCCACTTCCCTATGCAAATCAGATCAAAACATGAGGGCCAGGGATTTAGCTCAGTGGTTCCACCACCTGCCTCACAAGCACAAGGACCTGAGTTCAATCTCCGAGACCAAAAAAACAAACAAACAAAAAAAAGAATTCAAACAATTGGTGATGATCCTCCAAAAATGAAGCTGTGTACTGTTTAAGCTTTTAAAACTTACAGAAAGCAGCCGGGGATTTAGCTCAGTGGTGCCACCACCTGCCTCCCAAGCACAAGGTCCAGAGTTTGATCCCCGGTACCGAAAAAACAAAACAATAAAAAAAACTTACAGAAAGCATCGGTGTCAATCAATCCATATACTGATAATTCTATAAATCGTAAATAATGATTGTATATGTCCATATGATGATCCTAAATAATGTTCAAATATACTGGAACTTTTTTGGGTAAAATCTGAGTGTTTATGGCTGTGAATAATGGTTTGTCAAACATACCATGTGTTAAGATGACAATAAACATTTTGCCTGTTAGTTACAATTACAAAAACAAATTAGCTTTTAGTATAATCTCTTAATATAATGAAAGTCCATTTATTCTCTATGGGATCACTTTGATTCCTGCAAATAAAACTGGACTTAAGATTGCAAAATAGATGAATGATACAAAAAGTTTTTCCTTTCTCTAATAAACAATAAAGGGGGAAAAATGACAAACCTAGAAATAGTGTTTAACATTGGAATAATATGTTCTTACATGTTATAAGCTTTCATATGAAAAGCATAGAAAGAAGGCTCACAACATGTACCAGAAACTATAACATTTGTGAGAAATGAGGAAACCAAAATTTTATCCAAGGATAAAAATAGCCTAGTAACTTTCTTTTCTTCTAAGTCTGTGAAATCATCTCTTTTATGCTTCCCTTTTAATATGAAAAATTAATGTACAGAAAATTTTTAGCAGAAAGAACTAGCAAATTTAAATTTACACCAACTATCTGAAAATTCTGCTTTTAAGTAACACACAAACCCAATTAGCCAAAGGCAAATAATTAAAAACAAAGAAACAAAAGCTTTATTTTTAGAAAAGTACTCTCTGTCTCTCTGTCTCTCTGTCTCTCTCTCTCTCTATATATATATATATCACCTAAACTCTGATAACTTTTAAAAATTTCTGAAAGGTGTTATTAGCCATTAAATGAATAATACCCTTTTATCTAAAGTAAATACTCCAATATTAAGCATTTCAGATATTTTAATATTTTTATTTGGCAAAGAGAAGCCTAAGAATTTTTTAAAAAACATTTCCAGAGGCAACACCTTTTACCATAAAATAAACTTATGTGATTTGGGAGGACAAATCTCAAACGTATGCTTTTGTTTATGTGCCAATTTTATAATTAGTACAAAAAAATTTGTTGAAATATTTTAAAAATGTAAAAACCAGTCCAGGCAACATAGCTATACAATCTTGCTGTAAAAGTACTTGTATCAAATCTGCCCAAAATATTTTTGTAATATACTAAATTGCGTTCCTTAACTTCCTTCTCACTGCCGGCTGGCTTTTCCATTTTCTGCTGCTTCCATCCTGAAAATATTAAAGGGAAAAAATGAGTAGGTAAATTAAAATATTTTAACTATCCACATTTCTTCTACTTAATTATCTACCTTGCATATGGAAACTAAAATCTAATATAGTTATAGAACAGAACATGAACAATCCAGGAAATGATTAAGTCTTCTATTTACTCCAACTTCCTAATTTTACAGACAAGTTATAACTGAGCCCCAAGAGAACGAGTGACTTTCCCAAACTTACACTGTGGTTTTTGTTCACTATACCACTCTCCCTTCTCCAAGCAAAATATGGGAAAAAATCTCTACCATTTAGTCAAGATTTCTTTTCCAGTAAAGATACTCTAAGCATTATATTTTCCTCTAAAGATTTCTTCTAAAAAAATCATTAAAATAATCAGATCTAAGATTTATTCTATTATAATCAATATTTAACTGTACTCTTTGACTGTGTTATTTTGACTGATTATTCATTACACAATAGGAAAACATTTGACTCTTGTTATTTTATACAGATTCAGTGTTGCCTTCTAAGTGTTCTCTATGATTTTCCCTCAGTGATGATTACAAAGCATTGAAAAAACAATGTCATAAGTGGTAAATACTTTCAGGATTATAATCAATATAATTGGTCCCTTTATGAGTACTAAGAATCAAACAAGTTAATTTTTTTGCCTCACAGGTGTCATGCATTAAGTAATAAAAACTTGCTGAGCACAGCAAGCAGTGTTTATCAAGATCTCATCCAGGCAATTAACAAAACCAACTTCTACAACAAATAACACAAACCCATTTTCTTCCTTGAGATGTTGATACAATTCAGCTCTGTTATTAACAGAGTTCAAACGTCCAGCAAACTCTTGATGTTTTCTGGAATTGGCAGTATTGATCCTATTACACCACAGTGATAATAAGGACACTGGCCCTAGTGTTGTATTAGAAAGAAAAGAAACAAAGGTAAGAAAATTTATTACTTGGAAATTCACAAATTTAATAAACTTCCATTTAATTTTATTGTTCATCTTATACCAGTAAGGTAATAACATCTCTTATTTTAAAATGTATATATTTCAGGGTCCCCATGAGTATTCAGTAGTCTCACTGCTTTTCTGAAAGGATTTAAATGACTTTAAATTAAAGTTACACTGCTGACTAAGAATTAGCAACGCCTAGATGAATCCACATTTACAATTTCCTTGTTCTCTGCCTTCAATGACAGCTCACAGAAAGTACATACTCCTTCTAGAGATAAAAATGCAGGTGTGTGTGTGTGTGTGTGTGTGTGTGTGTGTGTGTGTGTGTGTGTTTGTGTGTGTGTGTGTGTGTGTGTGTGTGTGTGTGTGTCAGTTCTGCCAAGAACACCTGTTTGAGACTCACTCAGAATCCAGTGTTTTTACTGGGGACTAACTGTAGGCATTCTTGGCTTAACCAAATAACCTGAGTTCCAGACTTCCAAAGTGCAAGCTTTGTACAGTTCAGATGAGTCAAAATTACTTCACTTCATCATTTACAGAACTTTTCAAATGCTAAGTTCCCAGATGCCAGCCAAATGCCAAGCTTAAAGCAAGCTTTTCTGATAACAGCTTCAAGCCTGTAAAGTTTAAATTCTTTCCTACACAAGATAAGGCAAAAGAACTACAACAGCCAAAACATTTTGAGAAGGAAAACAACAAGGAGGAGAAGGTGTGTGTGTGGGAAGGGAGCAGTAGCAGCAGTAGGGTAGTAGTAGTAGTAGTCAGAGGACTTTCTACTACCTGATTTCAAGACTTAACTTGATTATAACTATATGCTACTGATGAAAGGACAGAGCAACAGACCCACAGGACATATGATAGAAACCAGGCACAGACTCTCATATACACAGTTAAATGACTTGTAATAGATACATAAGAGCAATTCAATGAAGAAGAGGGATATCCAAATACTTCACCAAATTACCTATTCCAGTTTTTAAAATATTTTAATGTATGTTAATTTGATTCATTTATACTACTAGTTTTTTTAGTTTGCTGAAAATAAGTTTCATGTTATTATCTGTTTCTTCTTTGTAAGAATGTTCCAGTCTATGTCTTGTAATCTGAGTAACTACTTTAAAGATACTGACACACAGTTTATTAAAAAATGGACAAGATGTTTGACTGGAACCTTCACCAATGAAAATAGACAGATGGCAAATAAACAAATGGAAGTCTTGTCATCATTAGACATGCAAGAAATGTAAATTAAAACAACAATAAATTACTTATTAGAAGAGCTAAAACAACAACTAATAACCCTGACAACACAAGGGCAGATGAGAATACACAACAACCAGAACTCACCAGTAGGAATATAAACTGGCACAAGCAATTTGGAAAAATAAGCTTGCAGCCATACACTTTATAAATAAATAATGGGAAAAAAGAACAAAGTATAAATACACACAACAGAGATGAATCTGAAATGCACTATGCCATGCGACAATCTCAAAGGACATAATATTAGATTTCATTTAAAAGATACTCTGAAAAAGGCACGACTATAGGAAGAGAAAACACACCAGTGATTTCCAGGGATTGGGGGCAGGGTGAGTGCAGGATGACGACAAATGTGCAGAACAAAAGAATCTGGGATGGACTGTTCTTGGAAAAAATTTTTACCAGCTGTTCTTCAGACAAAGCTCCTCTAGAATATATAAAGAACTAAAAATCAGACCCCACAAATATAAAGATCCAATTCAAAAATAGGCATCTGAAATGAACAGACATTTCTTAGACAAAGAAGTAAAAGCAGCAAATAAGCATAAGAAAAAACGTTCAGCACCACTGGTCATTCGAGGGATGCAGATGAAAACAGCACTGAGATTCCATCTCACCCCAGTAAGAATGGCTGCTATCAAGAAATCAACCAGGGGCTGGGGATTTAGCTCAGTGGTTCTGCTGCCTGCCTCACAAGTGCAAGGACCCAAGTTTGATCCCCAGTACCCCCACCAAAAAGAAATCAACCAATAACAAATGCTAGCAGGGCTGTGGGGCGATAGGAACCCTTCTTCATTGTTGGTGGGAATGCAGACTGGTGCAACCACTGTGGAAATCAATATGGAGATACCTCAAACTAGGATTAGAAGTCCCATTTGACCCAGCTATTCCTCTGCCGGGTATCTTCCAAAGAATTAAAAGAATCATACCACAATGATATATACTCACCCATGTTTATAGCAGCAGTTTGTAATAGCTAAAATTTGGAAACAGCCCAATTGCCCATCAATTGGAGACTGGATAAAAAAGATTTTTTAAAAAATAAAACAGACTACTACTCAGCCATAAAGAATGAGAAACTAGAGATATTTATAACTAAGTGGATGCATATTGAGACCATACTCTTAAGTGAAATTAGTAAGTCACACATGTGTAAATACCGAACAGTTTCTCTGGTGTGAAAAACTAAGTCTAAATAAGGATCAAAATGTATACTTGATATTGTGAAACAGAAGAAAAGGTCTAAAAGAATAGAGGAAGTGGGAGGGGTATAGGAAAGGTAAATAGGGAAAAGAAAAAATGTCTTTGTAAACAGGGAAGGGTGGAGGGGGTGAAGGAAGGGCAGGGGAATGGGGAATAATAAGAACCAAGATAACTCATGTAAAGGTAGAAGATCCCAATGATGAATGTAACTGTATTGTACACCTAAAATGTACCAATAAACTTAATAAAGATAAAAAGAATAAGCTGTGGGCGAGGATTTAGCTCAGTGGTTCCACCGCTTGCCTTGCAAGTGCAAGGACCCGAGTTTGATCCCCAATACCAAAAGAATAAGCTGAAACTTGAAGTGATACACAGATATCATCAGGAGAGAAGAGTGGGCATTTGTGGCAATAATCACTATTTTTTTGGTACTGGGGACTGAACCTAGGGATTTTGTGCTAAGCTTTTGAAACAGGGTCTTGCTAAGCTGCTAAACTGCCCATGCTGGGCTTGAACTTGTGATTCTTCTGCCTCAGCCTCAATGAGTGCTGGGATTACAATGGGGTGCTACAGCACCCACTATGCCAATACTTATTCTTGAGCTACATGAATCTGACCTAGTGGTAATCAGTTAGGTAATTTTTGTTTTAGGTATCATTTAGGTAATTTTTGTTTTATTTTACTAGTATATATTTTGGCTATTTGCAGTTTTTGCTAGTAGAAATAATACTTTTTAGGGTTGCATTTCCCATGTAATGCTTGTGAATTATTTAGAGCACACCTTAATATCTCATTCTAGTCAAAAGTGGCATATTCTGGCATGTGAGAAATAAAACAGTGTATCAGATATTTATTTCAATCCTATTATTTTCTAGACGCAGTAGCAAATGAATGAAAGGCAGATATGACAAGACCACCTCAAGGGTAGTCTCTGATTTCAAAGGAACCTGTGAAGGGAAGAATGTGACATGTATTTCTATGATGAGAGCATTATTGAAGAGTTATCAGCAAGACATCAGTCCATGATGGCACACCATTTCCCACATATCCTTCACTAAGTTCTAGAATGATTTCAGGAGCTCACAATTCCAAATCATATTGTTAATGCCTAGAATTCCCACAAGAGGAAATTAAACTTAGGCTATAAATATGAGATTAAAGGTTTATAGTGAATTATTGTTATTAACAATACCTTCCTTTAAGCTCATGAAAATCAATTTTAAATGACTGTTCTTATATTCCTCCGAGTTCAGTGTTTCAGAAAGAGCTTTTTTTTTTTTTTCCAACAACCTGGCACTTAATGTAGTATCAGGAATGTAAGCAAATTAACTTTTACACACTCACAATTTCTAAAAGGTCAGACTTTATAGTAAAAGTGCTTATTTTCCGATGGTTTCCTTCATGGAGGTAAAAAACCTACTTTTTTTTTTTTTAATGCTGACAAATATATTTACTGCCTGTATCTTCCCATACTGTAAACACAGAATCCCTTAAATGATATCCAGGGAACAATTAGGAGCTCGGATTCATGCAACCAGTATTAAATTGTACTGTACCAAAGAAAGCTTCACTGGAAAAATATTTCCAAACACAATTGCAATGGCTGCACCTCACCTTTTGATTTCTCCACTTGTTGAGTTTCATCCATTTCAACAAGGGGCTTTTTGTTTGGAGGTTCAGGGGAATCAGGCGAATCTTTTATAATCTCAGCTTCAGCCAACTCTTCTTTCCCATGTTCTAAAATTCCTTTCAGTCTTTTACAGGAACGAATAAGTGAAAGGTACAGTTACAATTTTTAGAAGTTTACAAACACTGTCTTCGCATGTCAGTCTTATATTTATAAGACAGCTTATTGCACAAGTGAGCCTAGGGATTAATCAGATGTTTCCATCTAAAATAAGACAGTTTAATGAATTAAACACAAATTTCTCTTTTCCTTCATAAAAATAATGTAATGATTTAGGAATTCATCAGCTATAAAATAGGCGAAATTAAAGGAAAACTTAAGGTGCAATTAAAAAGGTGAGAATGTGATCTTTAGATCACAATTTTGATGATATGGGCAAACTACTACTCCGAATTACAAAGATTACGTTTACCATCACTATCATAGAAAAGTCTGTGTACTGTGAAAATGTATTTAGGTTCCACTAGTTAGGAGCATAACTAGAAAGTTTTTACTGAGTTTTATCAGGGAACAAAAACACTTTAAAATATGCAGAAGTATACTTGAAGGTCAGTGGGAGCTGAGAACCTTTTTTACTATTTTTATAGTGAGCCAATTTTGTTTCAGAAGCAGTAACCCTGAGGAAAATGTGAACTTCTAAAGTCAAAGTGAATAAAAGTAGGTCTACTTATTTATGGATAGAATTAAATTTCAAAATAAAGGAGAGGTGGTGAGGATATTGAGTGTATTCATATATGCATAAACCGGGATCTGCCATGAGTGGAAGTTGCTGAAGGGAGATGATGGGTATCTATTTCTTCGGTTATAAACGTTTCAAATTTTCTATAAGAAAAGTTACTTTGCTTTTATGGGACTGACTACAGTGCCATCATAGTATTTACCTAGTTGTCTGCTTGATTTCTGGCAAGGTAGTAGAAAATGTAGCCAACTGTGCTATGATATTTTTATTTACTGATCTTTATTACTTTTCATGGTTTTTTTTCAAACTTAACCCTGACATCACTATAGAAATCATGAACTAGATGAAAAGGGAAAGAGTGTGTACTACTGAGGGATGTTTTCAGAGTTAGGACTGTATGCTCTTCCTCTGTGCTCCCAAAGGCCTCTGGTGCCTAATTCTACAAAGGCACCTTCCACACTTCACTCCAATTGCTCACCTGCTTGCCTGTTTCTACCACAGCACCCTACACCCTACCCAGGCGGGAATATTGTGCCAAATGACTGGCACATTACAGGCATTAAGAATTTACTGGATTTGTTTTGAAATTCCTAACATATAAAGCACATACTGATACCAAACATCACGTACTATGATTTTTGGAAGCTAGTTAGGAAAAAGTAATGCTGTCTTTGTCCCAAGAGTAAAAACTTATACCTTTTTAAGTTCAAGGAAGATTTTCTAGATTTTAAGAATGATAAAATTAGTTATATAATAAACACACGTTAAATGAAACTTGAATTGTCTGCACATGCTCTATTAGAATGTGATACGCCACAAAGCCCTGAGCTGCTATATTTAGGCCAAGAGGTTACCTCTCTGAATCCTGCCAAGATTTTTCTTGTTCATACTCTTTCATCACTTTTTCTGACTTGTCTTCTTTGTCCTCCCGCTTTCTCCCTCGTTTCTTTCGTTCTTCTTCTTCGGGGGGTTTGCTTCTACATGCCATTAGACATTCCAAGACTCTCTGGTGTTTCTCTGAGTTGTTGATATGGGCTCTGACAAGGGTTTCTAATTCATTCCACATGATACGATATTGTTCATCTCTGCAGTAGAGATTTAAAATAACACTCAGAAATACTCTTTAAATAAATATTTAAACATTAAATCATAGTGACGTGCTACTTGCTATTTGCAAAGTAAAAAAAAATAAATAATGGACTTTACTTAACAAATTACTGGTGGAATTCTAAGTTATAATGTATCCATGTCGACCATTCTGTATCTCTATCATATGTACATATGTATACATACAAACCCTCAAGTTAAATCTTCACATGTGGAATAAGTTATCCTTTTTTCTTTTTGTCTTTGTATTTTTCAGACAGGGTCTCACTATGTAGTTCAGGCTAACCTTGAACTCACTATGTAGCCCAGGCTGGCCTCGAACTCACAGCGATCCTCCTGCCTTAGTCTCCCAAGTGCTGGGATTACAGGTGTGTGCCACCACGCCTGGCTTGGAATAAATTATTTTAAGAAACAATATGTATCAAGTAAATGTTATGTATAAAGAAAGTAAGAAAAAACTACCTTTTAGGGCCCTTTCCTCTTGTACCAACTGTGGAAATAGGTAGAGGATCATTTTTTCTTTCCATATCAACTAAGTTGTATATTGTTTTTTGACAGTTTAACACATCTTCTTCTGTCAAAGATTCTTTCACAATAACACTGGCTAATGGAACTACCTGTTAGATTTTTTTTAAAAGAAAAAAGAAAATCTGTCTTGAAAAACAAATATCAAAGCATCTAGGCAGAGTTGATTTTAATACTGACTTTCAAGATCACCATGGTGAAGAAATCTGTAACTAATACCTCCCTACTTAACTACTAATTCTGTAACTATAGCAAATATATATTTCATTCTGTGCTTCAGAACTGTTATCAATTACAAATTTTCTAATTTGTTTCTACAAAAAAATATATAACTCATCTGGAAGAAACTTTTTATACTCACCGCCTGCATGTTGAAAATGGTGGTTTGTGAAATAATCATAGGCCAGTAACGGGTGTGTTTTTCTAACTGATCTTTTGCTCGTTCCAAAGGGATCTCAAGACTTCCATCGATTTTATATCTGGGGTCTAGAAAAGGAGTTAATCTGTTTTCCCTCATAAATTCACCAAAATCCTAATGATAACCAAATAAGATAAAATTAGAAAATATTTCTAATGTTTCAAGGTGGAATACATGTAATAGTCTGTTCCCCTCACCTCTCCTGTGATTTTCAACCAATCATTTTCTCTTAATAATATCCCCCAAATCATTACTTTTTCCCCTTTTCGAACTTGAAACCTATCAGCTTTTATAGAATGGAAATGAAGAAAGCCTCAAACATACATCCATTCATGCTACTTTTTCCATTTGAAAAACTGAAGAATATTCACTTTATTTCACTCCTGCAATTAAAGTTTTTTTTAACCAAATGGAAGAAGGAGTCAATCACATCAGAAGACCAACTTGCTTAGTTACTCAGAAAGTAACCTGACAGAACATCAAAGTGTTAGCATGGGTTATCTTTGAATGATGGAATTACAGGTAATTTACAGGTTTTTCTTTTTTTTTAGCATGTTCTAAATTTTCCACAATGAATACCAATTAGCTTTCTCCTTACTAAAATAATTTTTGAAAGAAAGATATGTGTAGTCAAGAACAAGTACTTTAAATGTATAATATGCAATTTACAAAGTATACTTACATAGGTATGTCACACTTGTGGTATAGTTTTTATACAGATAAATCACACTTAATTTTGTAACCACCTTAAAAAGTAGAGTCACAAAATACCAAATATAAAAGGAGGAGGGAGAATGAAAAATTAAAATAAAAACAACAGGATTTCTACCAAAAACACACACTAATTTCTTGTATATTCCTTCCAATAACATAAAAGTTAATTTATTTAAAAGTAGCAACCATCAAAATATTTAAACATTTTTGCCTACCATTTGTTACTAGAAACTATATTCCATTAAAAATATTAGCTCAGATAAATTTTCCTTCTCTTAAAATCCGTGTGTTCATACACTTCTTGGTACACACTGAATATGTAACATGGAAGGTAAGTGACACACAGGTCCTTTAAGTAAGTACTACAAAACATTCACTTAAAATAAAAAATAATATTCTTCCAAACCTACTTTTTTCCACATCTTAGTATACAACAGGAACTCAGAAACTACTTGCTGACAGACTCGAAACAAAATTTATAGCAAAGGCTTACTGTAATCCGGTAGTCTGTAACTCTTCCTCCACATCCTTCACTAATTGAAGGTGGATCCTCCAGAATGGATCGAGAACTGCTAAGGACATGCAAAAAAATCTCTCCTCCATGGCTACTGAGCATATGACTAATAACTTTGGAACCTGATTTTCGTGGTTGCTCCAATAAAACAGAACGACCTGTCAAAAGCAAGGTTATGCTATCAGTAATGAAAATCAAATGGGTTCTTACAATTCCCCACTACTGCAAAATCCAAAAAGGCTATGTTTAGATTTTTTCATTTTATTTACTGATTCCCATATTTTAAGCAATACTGCTAATATAGTATGCTTACATTTCAATTTCTAAAAGTATGAATTCTAGCCTGAGCTTACTGTCAGACACCTCAAGGTTACACAGTAAATGGGACAGTTTTCAAGAAAAAAAAAAAAAAAAAAACTAGATCTGGTATGTTTACTGTATAGTTTACTCAAGTTCAAGTTCCCCCCAAAAATCTTTTTTTCTGAACTTTCAAGGTGAGACAACTGGATAATTATCTGGTTCCTACTACTCCAAAATATTTTGGGAGGAGGCAGTCTCAATTTACTTCTATAACACTGCATCTTCAGCACTGTTATGAGTATGAATGTTCTTTTTCATGGGTAAAATGTTGTTAAATTTGCATTTTAGGGCTGGGGATTTAGTTCAGTGGTTCCGGTGCCTGCCTTGCAAGCACAAGGGCCCAAGTTCGATCCCCTGTACCAAAAAAAAAAAAAAACCCCAAAAAACAACAACAAAAACACATTTTACATAATCTGATATTCCAAGTGTGGGATTTATTAATTTTTTTTCACACAAAAAAACAGATAAAAATTACATGCTGTAATGCTGAAAATGTACTTACATATAATGAAGCGCTCAAAGAGAAATACATTCATATACTTTGTAATTTAAAATTTGGTGGGCCAAAATAAACGGTATATATATTATTCTAGCTTCCAAAAGAAATCAAGTTAGACTCTAAAGGTCAAATGATTTTAATAAAAATACTTACTATAGTAAATAAAACTCATTTAGATATAATAATCTGAAAACCAGTCATAGTCATCCTACCTTTAAATCTTAATAAACCTTTTAAAGGACATTTCCAATTATGTAATTTTAAAACAGCTTTGACAAATGGACTACACTGACACAAACAACTTTACACAGCTCATGTTCACACTTACAATAATCTCAGTAAAATCATTAAATTATGAAAGTTACCATTTAGAAGAAAGTTAGTAAGGCAGGAAGAAGGTCTACTATTTACATCTACAGGTGAAATTCGATAAGCTCCAGTACAATAGTGTAATTCTGAAATAGAAGAAAACACTGATTTGAAAGAATATAAAGAAATATTCCCACAATTAAAAAGAAAATAGCTTATATATTGAGCCTGTAAAACAATGAAAAAAAGAAATTAGTTAATCCTCATAGAATACTCTAAGAACCTTTGCTCTATTCTTCCCTCTTTCGATTATTTTACAATACCTACCAATGTTATTTGTCCTTGGCGTGCACCACTTTAAGGTTATCGTCTCTTTAAATGGGCCTTCTCTATTGCTGCCACCCAAGTGGGTATCACCTTTAAAAATATGTCAGAGAAAAATTAACAAGATTATATAGATCACAACTTCAAACAAGTTGTTTACATAAGATTTCAGAGTAAGTACGAGCTCTGTAAGAGAAAATAATTCTGGGAAAACATCTTTCTTTACAAAGTACCCTAGAAAAATGCTAAAAAGAGTAAGGATATTCACTATTAAAAGTAGCATGTAATTTCCCTCCAATTTTTTCATTAATTAATAGTTTAGGAGGCCGGGGATTTAGCTCAGTGGTTCTACTGCCTGCCTCGCAAGCTCAAGGTCCTGAGTTCAATCCCTGGTACCAGAAAAAAAAGAAGTTTAGGACACTGTGTTAACAGCAAAATTTCTGTTTGAATCAGACATCTCCAATGATTTCTCCCTGCCCATGCCATTAAATGATATAACAGCATAGATAGATACTTTGAGCAAACTTAAGAAATTCAAAATGTACAAAAAATTATACTACTGAATTCTAAAGAATATATTTAGAAAAAAACATAAGCAAAGGAATCTAGGAAGGAAGTCTGTAAAGAGATACTATAGTGAGCACTTTTTGTTTTTACTTAACGAAATCTGCAGCAGCACATGTTATGCATAGTCATGCATTAATACATGTTAATGAACAATAAATGTAAAATTACTAAGTTGACAATGTTCTCAAGGAGATAATACACAAACATCTGTAACAGACATCAGCCTATTGATTCACCAGGAAAAACAAAAAGCAAAGCAAGCTTCTTCGAGAAGTGGATTAGTCTGAATCCTAAGAGAATATGTAGAAGTTATCTTTTTAAAAAGGAGGAAAAAGTATTAAGGCAAAGGAAATTGCAGCAGATGCCAAGATCCTGTGGCAGGAGGGGTAACATGAGGACCATCAGGTCTGCATGGCGAAAATGTGTGAAACGAGAATAGAAAGGAGAAGGAGCCAGATGATGCATGGCTCTGTAGGACATTTAAAGAATTCTGTCTTTATCCTAAGGGCAACAAAAAAGTGTGGAAGGTTTAAGCTAAAGGTAACAGGGTTGAGATCAGCATTCTGAAAGTTCATCTAGCAGTAGGGTAAAGAGCAACTACAGACATCAGGAGGCAATCCTGGGATGCTAGGTCAAAAAACAGCAAGGCTTCATTAGGGAAATGATAATGGTAGTAGGGATGCAGATGAGAATATATTTGAGAGACACTTAGATGAAATCAAGAAAATGTGATAATGACTTAGATATGCAGACGGACAAACATGTTTCAAAGATGATTCTGAGGTTTCTGCCTTATATGACTGCATAGACAACAGGATGGTTCACAAAAAAGGAACAATAAAAGACCAGTTCAAAGGACAAAGCTCCTAAATTGTGCCGGGCATGCTGAGTTTAAATCCTCAGCAACATCGACGAAGTAGAACCAGGCACTGGAAGATACCGATCAGGAACTACATCTGGGCTCTAGTATAAGTCCACCACTTGCCAAGATCCAGCTGTGCCGCCAGCTCCTCAGGGAGGCCTGACCAACGCTTAGAGACATACTCAAGCACGTGGCGCCTCCTCTACAAATCAAGCTAACTACTACTTTAAGGAAATATTTTGCATTAATGAGGATTTTTAAAAAACATTTTGAGTTTCAAAATTAAATAAAAATCACCCCACAGGTTCTTAGCAATAGATTTCCATAAATTATACTTTCAAAAAAAAAGTTTTTCTCCATTCCTTTATTAAACATAAAAGATGCACTTATCACAACAGTTTACCCTCTGTTAGCAACTAACTCCTCAGGTGAATTCCAAAATTCCTTAGACATGTAAGAGATGTTGGGACTAGCTCTTAATTATAATTCAGAATAGATGCACACAACATAACTAAAGTTGACCATTTAATTTTGTGATAACATCAATCTCTGTAGAAAACATCATAAAGGGTTTAACCAAATGTTAAAATCTCAAAGGCTCTGAAAATAAACTTCAAATTTTAAAATTTCTTTGAATTTGAGGATTGAAAGGAGTATAAGAATTCATCTAATCCATCATCTTTCATTTCAAGAACCCAAACCAAAGTATAGAAACATGGAACTTGCCAGCTGGTAGCAAAGCTTTAGCTAAAGCTCTTATACCCTAACTCTAGAGTCTTCTCCCCCAAGCCATGCCAGTATGGTTATAGAAACCGTAGTTCTGGGGATGAGACATACGGGTTGAAAAAAATTTTACAGGAAAAAAACTAATTTAAATTTCAAAATTTTCATACAGTTTAGCTGTAATTCATTCAAAGCTATTTCCACTCTTTCCCTGTGTTTGCTTAAAGGAGATAAACTTTATGTGAGTCTGAAAAACTCTTACGTTTGACAAAATCATGGTGATCCTTCTTAACACAGTGGTACCTTAGTTACAGAAAGCTTTTGTTTGCAAATAATTTGGTTTACAAATAGAAGCGTTTGGCAAAATTTTGTTTTGGTTTGTGAACTCTGCATCGGGTGACAAACACAACTGGCCATCTTTCTCAAACAAACAGGAATGTGACCATCTTTTCCAGGATCGTGGAACAAATTAAATTCATGAACTGAGGTACACCTAGTCTTCCCCAAAGTACTGTAAATCATGTAGAACCCTAGTTCTGCCACCATTAATAGATGATACTGTCAGATAGGTTTGGAGAGAATGACTAAAGTCATTCAGGTTTGTTTATGAAGAACTCAGAAGTGTTAATATACTTTTACATGTTAGAACTTACAAAAAACATTACTTTCAAATGTCTCTTACCACTCTTCAGGAAATCTACATGTGCATCTTTGTGATGAAGCAGTTCCACATCATAATTGGCAGATGTGTTAGCATGTTGTTCTTCCTTTAAGCAAAATTGAAAACATTCAAAATAACTTGGTTTTGCTTTCAAAATAATGAAATTAATTATTCATTTTGCTTTTTTGCTTAAACTGAGGTCAAATACATTCAACCATAATTAACTAAACTAATGGGATAGTTTATTCAGTAATTAATTTATTTAAAGATGCAACAGGTTTCAACAGCACTATATTACTTAAAAACTATTGGCAACACACATATGTAAAATATTTAATTATTTTCTTACATTATGTCAGAATTAACGTAACTGACTAATCCAAATATTCTGGAAGTTATTTTTAACTCCAAATGTATTGTCTTGCCATTACTTTCTATATATTAATAGAGTATAAGTGAAATAATGTATTTAAATTGAATGTAAATAGTGTTAAAAAGAGGAAAGCATCTTTAAATACCTGCAGTGAAGCAATTAACATCAATGATACAAAATAGCAAATACAAACTAATAGACAAGTTTAACTTGTTTTCACAAATAGAAACTTCAAAGTTATGTTTACTAAAAACACAAAGATTGAACAGTCACACCAGAACAAATTCAACAAGCAAGTCATCTATGACCCTCATTACATTTTTCTTCTAGCTCATTAAAGTAATAAATTATATACATTAAAGTACACCTACAATAGCACACAGTATATTATTTTCTTTGTTAATTGCTTCTGCATTGAAAGGTTTAAAACATAAGCCTAGGGCTGGGGATTTGGCTCAGTGGTTCTGCTGCCTGCCTCGCAAGCGCAAGGACCCGAGTTCGATCCCCAGTACCAAAAAATAAATAAATTAATAATAATAAAAAAAACCATAGGCCTAAAATTCCTAGTAAACAACCAGCCAATGAAATTAAAAGGAAATAGGTAATGAAATAGCTGTATTTATCCTGTAATTTAGTGTTCATGGTGTAGTAGCAAAAAATTCAAACTGGACTATAGGAAAGCCAATGTAAACTTTTAGGTATAGTAGTTACTTGTTTTAGATATAATCAATATAATTATATTTGGGCCGGGGATTTAGCTCAGTGGTTCCACCACCTGTCTTGCAAGCGCAGGAACCCAAGTTCAATCCTCAGTACCAAAAAAAAAAAAAAAAAAAAAACAAAAAAAAAAAGAACAAACAAGAACAAAAAAAAAAAAAAAAAAGGA
>NW_022900931.1:22155186-22184779 GCF_012274545.1 Fukomys damarensis
AAAAAAAAAAAATATATATATATATATCAATTCTGCTCAGTAACAATTCATCTGAAGCTCACTATGGACCAGGCATTGTGCTGATATTAGATAGCTCAATAATACAATGAAAATGAATAGGCAGCAACAGATTCCTAAGAAAATCCATTTGTTAAAAGTCATAGGACTGGGCCAGGGGTTTGGCTCAGTGGTTCTGCTGCCTGCCTTGCAAACACAAGGGCCCAAGTTCCATCCCTGGTACCCCCCCAAAAAAGTAAAAGTCATAGGACTGGGCCAGGGATTTAGCTCAGTGGTTCCACCACCTGCCTTGCAAGCACAAGGACCGAGTTCGATCCCCCGTACCAAAAAAAAAAAGTCATAGGATTCACATCTATGGTTTTTCAGCTATCTATGGCTTTTTGTGATAAATTAATTGAAAGCTAGAGTGATTTTTCTATAGTTAGACCTATTAGTTATAAACACTGTTATGGGCGGGCAGGAACAAGGGTATAGAAAATAAAAGATCTACTAGAATATACAAAGTAAGTATAATATAATACCACAAGTGTTATGAAAAGAATCACAGAAAAGTAATTTAAAACACAGGTTACATTTTGATGAAAATAACTAGTACATAATTCTTTTTAAAAAACCTCCTATAGCATTTTATTAGAAATAAAAATGAATTTGTTCTGTGATCCTTTTTTGTTGCTTTTCTGTATTACTGACCTGGTCAAAGACACTGAATGTGGGCTAGCAAAACAGAAAATATGGTATGGGAAGAAAAAGTAAAGTTCAATTAAAATAAATAACAGATGTCTAAACAAATATTTACAAAGCAAAGTAAAGCTTTCAAAACAGCAAGGACAATACTGCCTACCTTCATCGGGATATTTGTAATAGTAGTTGAAGCCAAATCAAAATGTTGCTGTACTAAAATATTCAATTTGGTAGCAAGATGCCGTCCAGCACGAACACTATGAACTTCGCTGGTTAAAACTGGAGACAACTACAGAAAAGAATGCAAGAAAAATAACTCATAAAACATTAATTCATTGTAACTTAGTACTAAATATCTTAGTATAATTCATTTAAAAATGGGTACTTTGGGCCAGGGATTTAGCTCAGTGGTTCTGCTGCCTGCCTTTCAAGCACAAGGTCCCGAGTTGAATACTCAGTACCAAAAAAATAAAAATGGGTATTTTTACTTTTTACACTTTTTGAGAGTGGGTCCACAAATTAACCATAATTATTTTCAGAAAATATTTTTATAATATTCATTTGGTGAACATATACATATTAATCAGAGTTTACTAAATTATAAGCCAGAAACTGTGTGAAACTTAGGGTAGAATAGTCTCTGATATAAACATTTTTTAAATTTAGATTTTGTACTTCTATTTATCTATATGCAAAATGGATTTGAAGTAGCTTAAAGAAAATACTATAGAAAAATTCATTTTTTTGGAGGGTATAAAACACTTCAGATAAAAATTAAAGAATGTGAAAATCAACAGAAACATCTTATTTTATCACCAATAAACAAAATAAGGTAGCCAAAAATTACTTATAAGATAAAAATTTCCTCATTCCACAATATTTATCATAAATAAACTTAAAACACAATGGCAATGACTTAAAATATCACCTACCTATAAAGCTTCACAGACTAATATTGCATGTTTACATTAAAAAGTACAAAATGAAATCCCAGAGCATAAAGAAAATATACATTTGATATAACTACAAAAATAGATATATTTATATTTTTCTTTTTCTTTTTTTCAGTACTAGGGATTGAACTCATGACAGGCAAGCATTATACCACTGGGCTATATCCCTACCCCCTTTAAAACAGAAAATGTATGGGGAGAAAAAGTAAAGGTTCAATTAAAATAAATAATAGATATCAAAATAAATATTTACAAAGAAAAGTAGAGATTTCAAATTAGGAGAGCCAAGAATTGCCTGCCTTCAATGGAATATGTGTAATAGTAGTTGAAGCCAAGTCAAAATATTACTGTACTAAAATATTCAATTTGGTAGCAAGATGCCGTCCTGCACAAACACTATGAACTTAGCTGGCCAAAACTGGAGACAGCTTTGTTTTGAGACAGGTTCATACTAAGTTCTCTAGGCTGACCTCAAACTTGCCATCTTCTTCCCTGAGCCTCCCAAGTTCCTGAGATTACAGGAGTGTGTCACTGCACCTGGATGTATTTCATCACCTAGACTACTGAAAGAATATGTGATCCCTTACACAATCAACAGAATCACCTGCTTTAGACTGTTTAAATCTATTTAAAAAGTAAAAAGTAAGATTGAAAACTCTCTCCCCATCCCTGAAGTGCATAAAAATTAGTTTCTTTGTGATAAAAGATCTATATATAATTTTAAAAGGTGTTAAAATAACTGAAATTCAGTAAACTACTTAGGAAGAATACAGACTAGCTAAGAATGGTGTTGCATACCTGAAATCCCAGCTACTTGAGAGGCAGAGGCAGGAGGATTACAAGCTAGAGACCAGTTTAGAATTACCAGTTAGAGGCAATTTAGCAAGACCTTATACTAAAAAAAAAAAAAAAGAAAAGAAAAAAGAAAAAAAAGGCTGGGGATGTAGCTCAGTAGTAGAGTGCTCTTGGATTTGATTGCTAGCAGTGTAAAAACAGGCTGTGTATGGTTTTGCAACACATAATTATTAAAATAAATACCAATAGCCAAGCAAAACAGAAAACACTTTGAAAACTATTAGCTGTAAGTCTTCATCACCCTAAAAGTTTCTCATGTTTGCTTTGAAATTTTTAAATATTTTCTTAACAGAAAACATTGGCAATGTGATCATTTAAATATTAACCTTTCTCAGTATTCATTAATTATAATTTACTAATATCTGTTCTTTAATACTTCTACACTTACTTCTTTTTTAGGACGGTCAGATACAAGACTGTCTTCACCAACTGGGTAGGTATGGATCAAGACCAACTCACATTTTTGAATCTGCATTAGACTTAGAGAGAAAATTTTCACTTAATATATAGCATATAAACAATTCAGGCAGGTAAACTATTAAGAACTTACTATACCAGAATAGTATATTGCTAAAATTAGCTGTTACTGTTAACATAAAAGCTGTGTAGTATATAACTGCTGTATTCTGATGAACACTTAACAAATAAATATATAAATTTAATTCAAATGGAAAGATAATTCTATGTGTGCTCAAAGGGTAAAGGGGATTTTTATTACTATATTCAATAATTATCACAGACAATGAATATATCATGCACTAATTTCCCTTGTATTAATAATTTTTTAAGGACAAAGGCAACAATAACCTAAAGAGCTGGAGAACTGTTTGGCATAGGAAAAATTCACACATTTGATCACAAACAAATACTTGTATGAATATAGAGGAAAAAAGTTTTCCTTTTCAATATTTTTTATTTTTTAGACAGTGTCTTGCTCTGTAGTTCTGGTTGCCCTTGATCTGATTCTGTAGCCCAGGCTGGCCTCAAACTTGTGGCAATCCTCCTGCTTTAGCCTCTAGTGTACTGGAATTACAGACATGTGCCACCACAACTGACCCACCCTTTTCAATAGTTTTTAAACTCACAATAATGTTTTCATTTGGTATACACTGAAAAATGCCACCTACAAGGGGCATACTTTATGAAATTATGATACAGATTATAAGAATAAATCATCAAAACAAATGTATTATAAACTTATTTTTTACTTTATCATTGGATCATCTATTTATTTATTTGTTTGTTTATTTTGCACTACTAGGGACTCAACTCAAGGCCTTAAAACTGAGCTCATGTTTGTGGGGGGCAGGTACCAGAGATCAAACTCCGATCCTTATGCTTGTGAGGCAGGCAGTGGAACCACTGAGCTAAATCCCTGAACCTGAGCTCATTTTTTATTTTGAGACAGGATCTCACTAAGTCACTAAGTTGCCTAGGCTTGGCTTGTACTTGTGATCTTCCTGCTGCAGCCTCCTAGAGTGCCAGGATCACATGTTTGCACCATTACACGTGGTTCGGATCACCTTTTCTCTGGGGACAAAAAGTAAAATTCTAAAGTACAAGGGAAAAATGGAAAAAAGTTTCTAATCAAACTTACACTTTTAGTCAAATTTGTTGAGTCAGTAGAAAGTTTAAGGAACCATAAAGTCACATTAAAGTTATTTGAAATAATTCTAATAAACATATATAATATGAAGTTGAAGACATTTACTTCAGTTATGGACTGTACTCACTGATCTGAATTTGCAGCAAGCTTGTTATGTTCATGAATTGTTTCCTGGACACAGTCTTCAAGCATGCGTACATGACTATCACTATGGTGTAAAAAAGACATAGCAAACTTAAAAGGAATAAATAAGGCACTATTCAGTTGTACACCTTAGTACAGACATTTAAAATTACTTTAGTAAGGACTGTCTCTATTGTGCTTATTCACAATACCAAATGACTAGCTGAAAATTAGAAAAAAAAGTAGCATTGATTTACATGACAATAATCTTAAAGTTTTCACTGAGATGATTCTTTAGAAGTGATAAACACCATCTCGATATTAAAGGGAAAAAAAACCAGAAAGGCCACTTGGAATATGCTTAATGTTTCATCTTGTTCTGCTTTGTAAAATAAAAAATCACAAGAGGAATTTAAAAATTCCATCAGTGAAAGAATTACTGTGATTAACATCTCACCTTTTTGCATTTGTAATACAGATTATTCGCCCTCTATTTCCAACACGTTCTGCATTCTCCATGAGTAAAGTTCGGGCTTCATGCTGGTATTCGGTGATTTTGCAAAGAGTTTCCACCGCTGCAACAAGCCCATGCAGAATACTACAGCACTCTGGATCTGCCCGAGGGTTAGGAGGCCCGACAGCTGCTAACGCTGCCATGAGCTAAGCAGAAGCAAAGACAGTTATGCTGACAAAACAGTCACGCCTTAGATAAAACATAACAGAAAACTATAAACTGTGCATCTTAAGAATATGGGCACAAACAACCTGAAGAAAATGCTGGCCAACCAAATCTAGCAACACACAATTATACTCAGTCAAATTATATGCCACAACCAAATGGGATCTGACTCAGGAATGCAAAGTTGATTTCATATCCCAAAATCAATTAAGACATCATATCAAAGGAATAAAAAATAAAAGGCAAATAATCATCTCCATAAATACAAAAAAAATTTGACAAAATCTAAAATTAGCTGGATGTGGTAATACATGTTTGTAATCCCAGCATTCTGGGAGACGGAGGCAGGAGAACTGCAAGTTCAAGCCCAGCCTGGGCAATTTAGCTAGACTCTACCTCAAAAAAAACACAAACAAAAGCCGGGCGTGGTGGCGCACGCCTGTAATCCCAGCACTGAGGCTGAGGCAGGAGGATCACTGTGAGTTGAGACCAGCCTGGGCTACACAGTGAGGTCCAGGTCAATTTCAACTACACAGTAAGACCCTGTCAAAACAAACAAACAAACAAACAAAAAAACACACACACAAACAAAACAAAAAAATCTAAAATACTTCATGATTTAAAAAAAGCAAAAAAACTCAATAAACTAGAAATAAAAGGGAATTTCACTGAGCAGACTGATAAAGCGCACCTATAAAAGTCCTATAGATAATATCATATATAATGGTGAAAGACCAGATGTGTTCTCCCTAATAGTAGATATAAATACCTGAAGAAAATCCTGGCAAACCAAACCTAACAACACCCAATTACATTCAGTGGAATTATAACTATGACCAAATGGTATTTGACTCAGGAATACAAAGTTAATTTCATATCCCAAAATTAATTAAGACATCATATTAAAGGAATAAAAAATAATAGCAAACAATCATCTCCTTGTCCATTCTTACCACTTTATTGAACACTACACTGTGGGTTCCAGCCAGAACAATTAGGAAAGAAAAATAAAAAGAACCCAGACTATTAAAGAAGAAGCAAAACTCCCTGTTACAGACAACATGATCTTATATAAAGAAAATCCTGAAGAAACCACTATTTTAGAGGGCCGGGGTTAGGGTTAGCTCAGTGGTGCTGCCACCTGACTCACAAGTGCAAGGTCCTGAGTTCGATCACTGGTACCAAAAAAAACAAAAACAAACAACAACAACAAAAAACTATTAGAATTCAACAAGGTAATAAGTGAACCATACTAAAATATTAATTGAGTAATTCCATTTGCAATAGCCCCCCCCAAATATAAAATACTTGGGAATAAATTTAATAAAAGAAACACAAAACATTCCGAAAACTGTAAAACACTGTTGAAATTAAAGATCTAAATAAACATAAATTTCCCATGTTCATGGATTGAAAGACAATATTAAGACAGTAATACCACTCAAATTATAGATTCAACATAGTTCCTATCAGAATCCAGCTGACTTCCTTGTAGATTTCTACAAAGCTGACTCTGCTGATCAGCTAGCAAATTGATTATAAAGTTCCTATGCACTACATGGGACTCAGAAAGGCCAAAACAATCTCAAAAAGAACACAAGGTATGAGGAATCACATTATCTAACTAACTTAAACACTTACTATAAAGCAATGGGGACCAAGGTGTGGGACTAGCACAGGATAGATAAGTGAAATAGAACTAAAGGTTTAGAAATCATCTATGGTAGGGCTGGGGATTTAGCTTAGTGGCACTGCACCTGCCTTGTAAGCAGAAGATCCTGAGTTCAATCCCCAGTACAAAAAAAAAAGAAGTCATCTATGGTCAACTGATTTTCAGCAAGAATACCAAGACCACTCAATGGAGCAAAGAATAGTTTGATTTTGTCCTTAACAAAATCATGGTGAGGGAACAATTAAATAGCCAAATGCAAAAGAATAAAACTGAACTCTTGCCTCAAATTTTGTACAAAAGTTAAAGTAGATCAAACTAAACTTAAGAGCTACAACTATAAACTCAAAGGAAAAACATAGGGTTAAATCTTTATCATCTTGGATCTGACTAGATTATCAACTATGACACCAAAGCCATGAAGGACAAAATAAAAATAGATAATTTGGACTTGATCTAAATGAAAAGATTTTGTACTTGAAAGGATACTATCAAGATAGTAAAAACAATTCAAAAAATTGAGAATATATGGAAATCAAAGATTTAAACAGGGATTTGTTATCCACAATATATAAATAATTCTTCCATCTCAATTATAAAAAGACAAACCAACTAAAAAATGAGTAAAGGGTGTGAGCAGACATTTTCCCAATGAAGATACAAACAGTAAGTGCACGAAGCTCAACATCATTAACTACTAGGGAAATGCAAATTAAAAACCACAATGAGGTAACACTGTATCCACTAGGTTGTTTAGAATTTAAAAATTGGATAATAAGTACTGTTAAGGATATGGAGAAATACAAATCTTCACTGACTGCTGGTAGGCATGTTAAAATGGTGGACCACATGAGCAAACAGTTTGGCAGTTCCTCAAATATTAAACACGGGTCACCATAATGCCCAGTAATACCACCAAGCATACACCCCAAAGAAATGAGACAGAATTTTCACACAAATACCTGTATATATGAATGTTTATAGCTGCATTATTCATAAGAGACAAAACATAGAAACAATCCAAATGTCTATCAACTGACAAAAAGATAAAATGTGATGTAACTATGCAATGTAGTGTTTTTCAGTCATAAAAAGAACACGGCTGAACAGTGAAAACATTGTGAATGCTAAGTCAAAGAAGTCAGTCATAAAAGACCCCATACTGTATGAATTCCATTCATATGAAATGACTCAAATGGAGAAAATCTACACAGTGGTTGCTTTTATCTGAATAGTATGGGAATATAAAGTGTGATAGCTAAAGTATATGGGGACTTTTAAGGTGGAAATTTATTAAAAAATGTGCTGTGGTGACTGATTCACTTATCTGTGAATATATTAAAAACTGCTGAATTACACGGTATGTCCATTACAATCAAGAAAGTTGTTTAAAAAAAAAAAAAAAAGGATGTATGCAAGGCACAGTGGCTTGTATCTGTAGACTCAGCCTCTTAGGAGGCTGGACAGAAGGATTGCTTGAGTCAGAGCTCACAGCCAGCCTAGGCAACATAGTGAGATTAGGTATGGGGTGGGGACAGTGAAAGAATAGAGGGAGAGTGACGGAGGGGGGGATGCTTTATGAATTTCAAAACACTTAGAAGACTGAGGCAGGAGGATTTTGAGTTCAAGCCCCGCCTAAGCTACATAGTAAGGTCCTGTCTCAAACAACAACCAAACCAACCACTATAGTCTCATGTTATTTTTGCCTCTTACTCTCCTATCCACATATTCTCATGAATGAAAACGGACATACAGAATTCTCATGGAATATATAGCATTAACATGAAGTTTATAAATTTATCTGATGATATTCTGAATATCCATGAGATACAATATTACAGCAGAATACCATAAAACAAAATGTTCAAACAATTTATAAAATGTCAAGATAAGGCATAATGAGCAATATATCCCTAGCCTACCAATTGTCTTAGTCCATATTAAATGATTTTCAAAAACATATCTGACAACAAGATGACCGTGGAGCCCTCCAACAAACTCTCCCAACAGAATCATCAATGTGGATGCAAGAACCAAGGAAACCACGTGACAGTTCACTGCAGCTAGTTTTAGCACAAAAACAAAACAAGCACTGAAGAAGCCAGGAAGAAAGTTGCCCACATCACCCTTCCATCAACTTAATACACACAGGAGAAAGATTCTTCCCACTTGAGAAAATTAAGTACAGGCCTCAGACTTGGAACCCAGTACCAGGCAGTCACCTGGTTCCTGATGTAGGCCAGTGTCTGAGAGCAGAGCTGATCCTCCTGCATTAGCTTGATTAATGAGTACTAAGTTATAGCTAGATAGGAGCAAGACATTTGAGTGTTCTACTGCTCACTAGAAAGACTACCAGTGATTATGATATAATATAGCATAATATATATGTATCTAGAACAAAAGGATTTTGAATATTTTCATCATAAAGAAATGGTTAAATGAGGACATAGATATGTTCAGCCTGAGTTGCACATCATTTATCAAAACATCACATGGTATCCCATTAAATATAAACAATTTTCATTTATCAGTTAAAAAACAATAAATATTTTTAAAACTTTTAAGCATTGATCTATAGTGTTGTCAATTTCTAGTATTCCCATCACAGCCCATTTCTCACTACTAATGCTGAATCACTAATGTGATGCTGGTTAAGTGCTGCACAGACTCAACTCTCAGACTGGTCTGAGCACCACTAACTGGGGATGAGTAGGAAACATTTCAAGCTACACCTTGAGTGCACACACTTGTAGGCATGTATGGATACTAAAAAAAAATGTATTTGTAAGCTGGTATTATTTATCCATAAAAAAGTAACAAAAAGGTACTGTTTATAAAGTACTATGTAAAGACCCTGTTATATAGGAGAAGCTCAATAAAAATGTATTTTTTTCGGAGAGGAAGTATTGTGTTCCTAGGGAGAGCAGCAGAAAGACTAACTTTTGGAGTTAGAAAGATTTGGATTAAAATCCTAGCTCTGACTTTTATTATCTGGTCAATCACTTCTGTCCTCTTTCCTAATCTGAAAATTTAAAAATCCTAACAGAACCTGTCCCACATTATTGTGAAATTTTCAAACTTTAATTTAAATCTATAAAAACAAGGCCAAAACTCCTACTAAAGTGTGCCAATGTTTTGTAATAAAATCTAAGGCGTACAGAACAGAGTTGTATGCTGTAATGTCAAGAGCCTTGGACCAAGAGCCTCAGTTTCTTCACACACGAGGAACGAACTGGTGCAGAGGATGTCTAAGATCCCTCCAACCCGAATGTTCTGAAATCAGTGTAATTATTTGTGACTAAATACTGCTGATAACTAGGGAAAGCTGTGCCATGAATAATCAAGGCTAACATTTACTTCACATAATTTACATAAAATTTCAGTTTTTTTGTATGTTCTTTAACTCCAGTGACTTGCTATATAGTTGCATGTGTAAGTGGAGCATCCTTTTCTGTTCACAATTAGAGCAATGAGTGTGATATGTGTCTTTACCTCAAAAGTAGTAGTACTTATTTTATGATCACACTTATCTTTATTGCAAAGATGGGTGCAGAAAAGAACATTTGTAGAAATTTGTGCTTATTTTTATTCACATGCAACAAAAAAGGCCTCAAGCTTCTTTCACAGCATTTCCAAAAGACAGTACATGAAAAAATGTATGGAGTCCTTAAAATTATTTTTTCAAAGAATGAAAGAATATTAATATTCCGGAATGATAAGCAATACAGAGCCAAGCCAGTAAAAACCTACAACCATGAATGATTTTTTGAAAAAGAATGAAAGGCTGGGTATATTTACAGGTTATAATACTAATGACAAACGTCTTAAGACCAAACACTGTAGTAAAAACATTTGCCTTAAAAGCATTCTAAACTGCCTCCGCTGGGAGGCCTGGGAGTTCCAGGAAGCCCAGGCTGTAGGTGGGATCCCTGCAGGCGCTGCACAGCAGGTGAGGGCAGGGATGGAGCCAGCCAGAGGGGCCTGGGATGAGCGGGTACTGACCACCGGCAGGTCCATGGGCCACAGACATGGCTCACTTCCGCGGCTTCCGAACCAGCATTCAAGGAACCCTGAGGAGCTCTTCACCAAGTGTGACCACACTGACGAGGATGCTTTTGGGGAGGTGTACAGAAGCACTGACAACCACTCCAGAAAGGTGGTGGCCATTAAAATCATCAACCTGGAAGAGGCTGAGGACAAGATCAAGGACATCCAGCAGAGCACCATGCTCAGCCACTGCAACAGCCCCTACATTGCAGCTATTTTGGCTCCTATCTGAAAAGCACCACGCTGTGGATTACCATGAGTAGCTGGGCAGTGGCTCTGCACTGGACCTGCTGAAATCAAGCCTCCTGGAAGAGACCTACATCACCATCATCCTGTGGGAGATCCTGAAGGGCCGCCTAAAGTACCTGCACTCACAGAACAAGATCCACCATGACATCAAAGCCGCCAATGTGCTGCCCTTGGAGCAGGTAGACATGAAGGTGGCAGACTTCGGGTTGGCCGGGCAGCTCATCCACATGCAGATGAAGAGGAGCACGTCTGTGGGCTTTGGGATGGCACCAGAGGTCATCAAACAGTGGGCCCCCAACTTCAAGGCCGAAAGGGCCATTGAACTGGCCAAGGGGAAGCTGCCAAACTCTGACCTGCACCCCACACATGTCCTGTTCCTGATCCTCAAGAACAGTCCACCACCACAATGCAGGGCCACCACAGCAGGTCCTTCCTGCCTCGACAAGGACCCCTGATTTTGGCGCACAGGCAAGAAGCTCCTGAAGCACAAGTTCATCCCGCACTACACCAAGAAGACCTCCCTCTTCACAGAGCTCGTCAACTGCTACAAGTGCTGGCACTCAGAGAGGCATGGCAAGGAGTCCGGCTCCGAGGACGTGGACACAGATGGCGAGGCTGAGGAAGAGGAACAGGGCCCTATTCGAACATCACCCCCACTCAAGTGTCTGGCCAAGTCCATACAACAAGCTGCTCCAAAGACTGTAGACACTATCAAGACACAGCCATGCTCCCAGTGCCCATCCACACTGGTCTGGCCCATCTCTGGAGAGCTTAAGGGGAAGGCAGAACAAGGACCGCAGGTGTGCTGGAGGAGATGAAAAACATCTCAGCCTGGCCCAGGATCCTGCCCTGGCATCTCAGACCAGCTCGTGGTGCACGTGGTGAAGGTTCTCACACAGCAGGAACCACATGAGGCCCAGCCACTGAGTGGGCTGCTGTTTGTGGAGTATGTTCTGCGGCTGTGCTGAGCGTGGGAAGAACTATGACTTGAAGTTTCCCACCCCATACTCTTCAGCCCAGGACCTCGAGAGCTGGGTCACCTTCTCACCCGGCACAGTATTCAGTGTCCTTCTCCCCACTGGCCGGAGCTGCACCGGCAGCAGAGCCCATGAACAAGAATCCACTGGAAGCCACAGGGCTGTCTCAGGCTCCCCACAAAAGCAGCCCCATAGCTGCCAGGCCAAGGAGCAGACTGTCTGAGCAGTTACTCTTTGGGTGGATTGGGGCAACAAGGCATTCCCCAGAGAGGCACCCCAGCCCGTCTTCCTCTCCCTCCCACCTGACACTGTCTACCGTGGCCCAGGATGGTCTTCGATCTGCCCTATGGTGTCAGATCAGGTACTGTGTTTTCTCATAAGTACTTGTGTCGTCCCAAATGTGTCTGTATGAAAACTGAGCTGTTTCAAAGAAAAAAAAAAGTATTCTAATAAACTCACTTTTTGATGGAGTTATTTCCACTGAAGAGCATCCATTAATGGATAAATTTTAACATGAAATAATTGAAATAGCGCATTTAAAAATTTCATTGATTCCTACCTCTCTCTCATCAATGAAGACTCCAGTACACTGAAGTCTTCAACACACAACAGCAAGTGTAAACTATCAGAGGGTCAATATTCTTAAATAGTATTAACAAAATATAAACATAAAAAATTGAGCTTATTTCTGCTCCCTTCACTAAGACCACAGTAAAATAATTTTTTTTTTTTTTTTTTTTTGGTACCAGGGATCAAACTCAGGACCTTGCACCTGCAAGGCAGGCACGGTGCCACTGAGCAAAGTCCCTGGCCCCATAGAAAAATAATTTTAAAAAGCAAAACCCACAGATGAAGCAAATGGAAGAGGTGACAATAGCAGATATGAGAGATGAATGAAATGTCAACAAGAATTATAAAAATGAATGAGGAAATGGTAATGAACTTAATAAGACCTAACATTCTAAGTCCAAGTACCAATAGAAGAAAAAAAAGGCAAGAAGATATGCCAAATGGAATCTAAGATAAGTCTGAGAACTGGAAGCACCAAGTACTTTACAAAACAAGAGTAGAATAAGATACAGAAAACTATAAATAGCTTGAAGTCAAAATGAGGCACGACTTCACTGCACATCTTACATCCTAAACCATGCATAATTACCTGCTCCTGACTGCAAGACACAGAATCCCAATACTTGAACCAGAAAGGTACCAAGCATGGCATTACAAAGCACAGCAGAGCATAAGGTTAAGATACAAGGCTAGCACTGCCCAAGAGAACTTTCTACGACACTGGAAATGTTCTCTATCCTATCCAGTACAACAACCACCATCTTTGTGGCTTGTTGAGCGTCCGAAACAGGGCTAGTACTAGAAAGAAAGTAAACTTTAATTATATTTAACTTTTAAATGTAAATACCCACATTTGGCTAGTCACTACTATAATAGACAGCAAAGTATTAGACCAGAAGCAGAAAGATTAAATACAATCTGATTATCTGCCTGCTGAAAGGAGAACCTACCCTAGCCTTTCCCTCCCAGAAGGCAAACAACCAAGCTTACAGAATACAGGTAGAAGAGTGAAAGATCTTCTCTGGAGACCCCGGACAATCCCAGAGGGATGATCTGCTGACTCTGACATCAGGCACTTCCTCAGTGAAAATAAGTGGTTTGAAACACAGTGAAGCCCAGTCAGCAATGCCTAACCCAAAACATAGATTTTCTAATCTGTTATTTAGTGTCTTGCTTTTAGATAAGATTGCACAGCCAAATGTCAGAGGCATTTTTTAAAAAGCCTCAACACAAAAAGAATTTTGAGAAAAGAGGAATCAAAAGAAAATTTCAAAAACACCCTTGGGTATAAAAAAATTCCACCCATGAATCAAAAAAAGGACACAACAAAAATGATACAATTAGAGAATAAGTTCATGTTCTTACAGATTAAACATACAATCAAATCAAACTTACATATAAGGGTTTAAAAACTAGAACAAAAAGATGCTCAATGATAAAATTAAGAAATTTAATCCACAAAGTCAAACATATCACCAATAGGTATTCTAGAAAGAGACAGGACAGAAAAGATCATTACCACAAACACAACATGAAAATTATTTTCTGAACTAAATTTTCTAGTACAACGAAAGAAGAAAGATCCACTAAAGTTTATCAGTGAAAACTCTCAGAACATAAGAGAAAAGAAAAGATGCTAAAAGCTTTCAGAAATCATGAAGAAGACTGACAGTGGACTTCTCAACAATACTACTGGAATCTATAACACCATGGAATGATCCCTTACAATAAGAAAAAGTTACTTCCAAGGTGGAACTTCTGTGCTCAAAATATCAAAAAGAAGACCTGAAAAACAGAGAAGGATGACAGCAGTCAGTGGGCCTAGAAAGCAACCAGTACTGACTGTGCTCCAAAAGCCTATTTTCACTGTTAAATTATCTAATATAGCTGAGATCAAAATACTGAGACCTTTTGTAGAGACATCAAGAAAAGCACTAATAGATATTCAGAAAACTAAGCCCATGTTGACAAAAAAGGAAATGGTAAATTCTAGTAATAAATTAAAATTTGAGCAGAGAAGTATTCACATATACTGTCAATAATGCGGCACAGCTATCAATAATACTTTATATGACCATTATAATGCACATATGGAATTCTGAACAAACCGAATATTCTGATACAATTTTGAGAAAAGTAGGGAAAGGGGAAAATATAAAAGCAGTAAATTCTCATTAACAATAATGATAAACAGGAATAAAAGCATGTTTAGAAGTCATATTTAATATGGAAATACTGGGACAGCTAGAGTTAAAAGTTTACTTGGGAATGAGGGAGAGACAACAAAGAAAACAGATATTTTTCTTAATGTAATGGGACTTTTAAAACTATGTGCAAATACTACGTGGATAAAAAATGCTTTAAATCATTTTTAGAGGTATTATGACATTTAGAAAATTTTCAAAAATAGCCACAGCTTAAAAATTAACCATACCTCCTGTAAATTTTGGTCTTCTTGAGTCCAAGAATTTAAAACATGTGCTCCAGAGTCACTCACAATGAAATTCACCTAATAAATGTCAAAGGGACAATTAGTATTCAACTCTAATTTTACTTAAACACCATCATATTTAAAAATAATATGCAATTTCTAACACTGGTTTGTTGTTTGATGCATTCAGTTTATATTTACAGAATGCCCAGTACATGACAGGTACTATTCTAAGAACGGCACTGGGGCTACAGGGATGCAGTTATGAGTGAAACAGTTCTGTCACAAGGTACTCCTGTACCTTGTCTGGGGTGGGGAGTGTGATAACACAGAGGGCAGTGTAGGAAGAAACCGAATAAATCAATAGGATCATTTCGGAGAGTGATAAATGATATTAAAAATAAATTGGTTTTGGTTTTCTCTATAAAAGAGGCATTGAGAGACTCCAAAATGACCATAGGAAATCTGCCACTGAAAAGGTCAGGGACAGAGGACTAAGATACAACAAAAGCAGATGCAAAGGCCACCAAGTGTAAACCTGTAAAGGGGTAAAAATCAGAGCAAGCAGAGAGGGAGGAGTTAAGCTCAAAGGGTATTAAAAACCACAGAGAACACTGAAAAGCACATAATGGATACAGACTGTATTCTAATTTTTAAGGTAAAGTCCAAATAAATAATACTATCAGGGTTGGAAAAAAATTGGTACAGTGCTTGCTTAGCATGTGTGAGGCCCTGGGTTGGATCCCCAGCACCACAATAAATAAATAAACAAATAACCCCACCAGGTAAGATGATAATGATGATAAGGAATATATTAGAAAATATATCAAATGATGATGATGACTATGTTGCTTTTTGGGAAAAGGAATAAATTTCTTTCTTTACCCTAAACAATATGATCTAATTCATGATTATTTTTCCTCATATCCATGAAATACTACCTCACTTTCCACAAGGAAAAAAATTTGGTAAGGATCTTGTCTATCAAGGCTTATCTGACAGGGATATACTTTACTAGCTACTTTATTTGGATTATCTCATTTAAATCTTACAACAAGGAAGTAGTTGTATGTTTACATGGACAGATAATGAGGCCTGGAAAGATGAAGAAATACCATCGGAGTCACACTGCTGGCAGCTAAAGATGTGAGAATCTGAACCCAAGCCCGTGCCTCAAATCACATTACCCTTCCCCTCACGCTATACTTTTTCACCATATTTAGAATGCACAAAAATTTCAAAAGGTACTTATACTTTAACTTGGAATATAGCTGAATATGTAATATTGGCCTCTTCTGTTCACCTTTGCTGTTACTGCCTGCTCTATCTTTCCCACCTATGAACTTGCTAGGTCCCAGCACAGGCAAGTAAGATGAGAAGCATGTCACCCACTTGAAGCTAATCAAATGACTTCCAAAATAAATTATCAAAGATACTGAAACCTAAAGGGTACTTTAATACTTGAATTTCTACCAATCATCACTTTCTCTTATTGACAAAACAAGACAAAAAACTCTTGCTTAGATTTATTTTATTTATTTATTTATTGGTGCTGAAGATTGAACTCAGACCTCTGTGCATGCTAAGCATGCCCTCCACTGCTGAATCTCAGCCCTCACTATGTAACTCAGATTAGGTTTCTCTTCTTTCCCCCAGTTTCTGTGTCAAGGGTATGGCAGTAAAAACCAAGACTGATATTCAGCTAGCACACACCACCACAAGTCAGCAAACTGCTTTATAACCAACCTTTCTTCTGCTTGGACTACCAACAGTTCTCAATGGTCAGTGTCTGTTCCATATTAGTTGTTCATACCTGTGAATGTTGCCCCAAAACATACAATACCTACCTTATAAGAATTAGAAAAGCTAATAATATAAAATACTTTGAAACATGCCTTGCACATGTAAGTGTTCAACAACTATTACTGCCCCCAATTAAATCCTATAACATATTAATTCCAAAGGGCAACTCTAAAATGGGCATGGTGGTGAATATCTGTAATCCCAGGTTGGGTCACTTGGGAGGCTGAGACAGGAAAATTGCTGTGAGTTCAAGGCCAGCTTGGAATACATAGAGAATCTATCTCAAAACAAAAAATAAACACAATCCCCCCCAAACCCAAAGAAACCATGTACATTTTTAAGTAAACAGAGTTCTAAGCCAGATTATATTTTTCCAATACTGGAGATTGAAGCCTGGGTCTTTGTACTGAGGTACATCCCTAACCTTATTTATTTATTTTGAGACAGGGTCTTGTAGGTTGTTTGGGCTGAGCACAGATTGGCCATCCCCTGCCTCAGCCTCCTAGACCACTGGCATTACAGGCATGCACCACCACGCCCAGCTCTAGGCCAAATTTATATAAAAATTATGATTGCTATTAAGGATACCTCCCCAAACACCGTAATTTTGCTTGTAATCCATACTTACCAGCTTTTTGAAAGGGAATATATCATACATTATTCTACAATATTCCATGGAAGACTCTACTGAACAAGTCCACAAGGATTTAGAGATGGGTGCCAAAGGAATGATGCCTTGGGTCCTATTCTTCACCAGCATATCAAACTCAACGTGCTGTCTGCAGGATTCTGCCATGTAAGGGCAGTGATCAACAACAAACACTGTTTTATGTGACTCAGAAAAAATCTTCATTTTGTTTTAACCTATACGAAGAAAAATACACTAGTCAAATGTTGATACATAACATTCACTCTCTTATTCCTAATGAATGTGTCTTTCGAAACCTCTTGATTTGATAGGAAACATGAACACCTTCAGAGAGAAAATATGTCCAACCTATGACAAGGTTTACGGGGGTCATGACCAGAAAACAGCTGTGTCGAGGCATGAGCTACACCGTACTTGGCTGCCACCTTTCCAGACACATGCAAAATCGGTCTTCTTCTTGCTTTTGAAAGAACTTAAAATTGTCAAAAAAAAAATTTTTTTTTTTACATATAGTTGTACTTGATTCCATTACACATTCGAAATGAAATAGTTTCTTTAAATACACTTTTGATGATTCTTGCTGACATCAATTACATATAAACTTCCAAGCCAGCATTTCTGGACTTCCCTCAAGAAAGAAAGAAAGAAAGAAAGAAAGCAAGCAAGCAAGCAAGCATTCCAAGACTTTTGAAAAATGCAAGTGAGATGGAGTGAAGAAAAATTAACAGCAAAGAGGGACAGCAAACGTAAAAACCAAAACATAACATCTCTAACATAACTGCATATTGGGTCTGAGCATTAGGATAAGGACCCCAAACTCACACTCTTCCCCTTAACTTTTGATACACGACATAATTTAGCATGTAGAACAGAAAAACTTAAGTTACTACCTTCACAGCGGTGAGGAGAAACTTTTAAAACTTTTCCTAATAAAATCAGAGCATATGGTACTCCCTTGCTTCCGCTAATAAAATCTTATTCCGAAGAGACAAATCCACATTCTACAAGCACATGGGAAGCAGAGCAAGTGTACATCAAAACGAACTGTCTTTTCATGATCCCGCTATTTTGTTCTGTTCTCAAAGGCATCTCCCCCTCATGCAAAACTCTCTTTAAGAAACCTTCTAGACGCACTTTGCTGTAGGGTGGGGGTGGAAAGTACAAGGTGAGTGGATAGGGAAGACCTCAGGATTGAGGTTCGCTTACTTTCGTGCCTGGTCCTGCAGTGAAAACGAACAGAGGCTGCCAGCCACAGCCTCTCTGGCAAAGGCTGCTGCCTGGGTGGGTGGGGAGAGTCAGCGCACAGTCAGGCGCGTCTGGTACCAAAGACAGAGTGCTAAGCTTTCCTCCCTCATCTCCCCGTACACAGGTCCTTCCCAGGTTTCCTAAAAGCAGGAGCGCGCGCGTGCGGGTGCACAAACACACTCGCACACTGGGGCTCGCGCGTGCGCAGGGCGCTCTTCGGCTGGGCCGCCGAGCGTCCCTTCCCCCGCGACGGGCTACCGTACCAGTCGCAGAACAGGAAGAGGGCGGAGCCAAAACGAAAAAAGATTCCTCCGCCTCTCGAGATTTTGTACCCGCTAATTTTCCCAATCACCCTTTGGGAAGAACGATCCGGGCGATCTGAGAGTCTTCCCCAAAGCCGAGTACCACCACACAGCACTGGCGACAACGGCCAAGGACCCCCTGGCGTAAGGCCCACCCAGCAGCCTCCCTGTCTCGGCCTCTGTTCCCGGGCCGGTTTCCCTGGGAAAAACACGCGAGACTTCGCGAGAGGCCGAACGAAAGCCGGGCAGTGCATACGGCGGGAGGGGCAGAGGGGGGCCCCGCCCCTAGCGGGAGGAAGTCTCGCGAGGCTGGGCCGCTCTGGGAGGCGAGCGGGAGGCGGTCAGCTGAGGCTAACCCCTGGCTGGGCGTGTGGCTGAGCCCAGCCGAGTCCGAGGCGGTCACCCTCGTGGCCGGGCACCGCGTCTGCTCGCTGAAGAGGCTGAACGAGGGTGCGGAGGCCCTTCCTTTGCGTGCACAGGCCCCGCTCGGCGAACGCTTTCGGTCCGCGTCGCCCCAGCTGACGGCTGTGAGGCACTGCGTGGAGCGAGTAAGTGGGAGAAATCCGGGGACGGAGCGGCAGTGGGGGCTCGGCCGCCTCCTACCCCAGTGCAGCCCCGGTGCCGGCCGCTCCCGGGAGCCGCACCTCCTCCCGCGGTCAGCGCGAGCTCCCTCTCCGGAACCGAGCTGCAGAGTCTCAGGAGCAGCCTGACCCTGAGGACACTCCTTCCGTGTTTGTTCTCTACCTGCCTTACCAACCCGAACCTCACCACGAAGGGTGGGCGAGGACGGACGCTGCTCAGTCTTCAGTTTACCCCTTTGCAGCATTTGACACGGAGAGCCATTCCGTCTTTCTTCAAACTGCCCTCCGCAAGGTATTTTTTTTCCTCCTGTTTTTCTTCTCTGATAATGACTTAAGTATCTGAGCTGCTACTCAGACTACGAGCCTAGGAATAGTCCTTGCAACATCCACCCTGCACAGGATCGTTTCATCTTTGACCAGAACCGTTGCAGTTGCCCAAACCCCACCCCAAATTGGTTTCCCTACCAGCATCGTTCTACAGAGTTTGCATTCTGAAATACTTGTTTTTATCTCCCCTCAAACTTTTTCAGTAACAGTGTTACTGACTGAATCAAGTTCTGATGTAAAGCATATCAGTCATTTTAGGACCTCTTACAGTCTGTCTCAATCACATTGTACATTTTTAGTAGTCATCTTGTTTCTTTCGCAAATAATCTGATCTCCAGCCATACCGGACTGTTTCCCAAATAATCTGATCTCCAGCCATACCAGACTGTTTCCCCAGACGTGCCCGGCATTTTCACAACTGTGCTTCGTAGGTGGCTATATCCACCTGTCCAGAGTACTTCCCTGTGTGTTTCACCAATTGTCAAAACCCAGCGCATAGGTGATTATCTTCTCAGACTCCTGCCAGTGACAATATTACAGCCGTGCCCAAAGCACTGGAGGTAGTCCTGCAGTATTTATTAGGATGTATTGTTTGCTTATTTAATTGTGTCTTCTGCCAGCTTAAACTTGAGCCTAGAGTCATGTCTTATTCATCTTTGAAACACAAGGTAGGCCAATGCTTGGCCTATAGCAAGCATTATATATCCATATATATTTATATTTATATATGTGTGTGTACATGTAAAAAAAAATTACCATAGGAATTTCTAGTCCCTTAAAAGCATAGACTTTCAGAACCAGATGGAACCCCATATATTAGTTTAACAGCCCTTATCTGTATTGAATACGAGCAACCTTGCACTCCTAACTCGTGTGCAACTAACTGTACTTTTAGTATTTGGGATTATATACAGCAGGAAAAAAAAAAGTCCCTTTAAATGATTTTGCATTGTAGGCTATAGGCAATGCTTTGTGTATGTGCATTCCTGCTGCACCTCACAGACTATAGCCTGTAGGTTAGAAATAATTGGTTTAGATTAGATAAGATCCTTCTTGAGTATTTGAAGATATGTATATGCAGTTTATATTTAGCCACAGTTCTAAGTGAACATGTGCAATTTTTTTTTTTAAGTCCTCCAGCGTCAGCTGGATGCGGAGGCGCTTGCCTGTAATCCCAGCACTGAGGGAGGCTGAGGTAGGAGCATCTCAGGTTCCAGTCCCACCTGGGCAACCCAGACCCTTTATACTAAAAGGGCTGCGGATGTAGCTCAGTGGTAGATCCCCCCAGGGTTCTTGATCTTCAATAATGGAAAAAAAAAAAAATAGAAATCCTCTGGGTTCTTCCAAATTCTACTCCTTGCAACTTTAAAAAATCCATCATCTCTAGAAAGCTACTTCATAAAGCTCTGGATACATGGCAGTCCACCATTTTTAAAGACTGAAAATTTCCAGTGCTCCTGTTATGTAAAGGTACAAGATCCCAATGATGAATGTAACTGTACCGTATACCTAAAATGTACCAATAAACTCAATGAGGAAAAAGAAAAAAGAAAATTTTCAGTGCTTTCAAATAGTGGTATGCCTGTATAAGATTTTTTTTTTTTTTTTTTTTTTTTGGTCAAACTGGGGTCCTTGAAGATGCTTATTTTTATGTGCAATATATGTGTACTCTTTCTCAACTTACTAAGGTTGTAAGCTTCTCTGAAAGACAGACTGTGCCTTTCATTTTTCTATTTTCATGTGTTGGTTGATATTGTTTACTAGTTAACATTAGAGGGACTTGCCTGGATAATACAATTTTTTAAACAAAACTAAACTGTTAACAACTAAAAACACATCTGTGCTGAGTTAGTAGTCACAACATTTTTCTGGGGGTCCAGCTAGCTATAGCATAGTGGATTTGTAGATAAAGGAAACACATGGTTCAAGGGACTTTAATTCCTTTAAAATTTTCTTAACTAAAATCTAAAACTAAACATCTGGCAGTTGCTGTCTTGGGTGGGCGGTGGGTTCTTTTTTATCCGCAGCGGAATGTTCTGAACCATCTGTCAGGAGTCTGACAAAATGGGTGGAGTGGGGCTATACAGGGGAAAAAATAAAAGCTTGTTTTACAAAGTTCTGTAATTTGGACCTACCTATAGAAAATTATGGAAGCATATTGTGACCATTTAAGACAGACATTATAAAAATAAGCAGATAAACTGAAAATACAGGTACTCCCCCCCACACACCGGAGTCTGTTTTTAAGAATTTGAAACCTAGAGTTTGGAAAACCATACTTCTCCTACTCCAGTTATTAGTCAGAAAGAGTAGGGGGGAGCATTTTTCAAAAATGATGGCAAAGTAAATTCATGCTATAAAATATTTTGAACTTTTTGTGTGTGGTTTCACATACAGGAAATGAACATGCAAATACTTAGAAACTGTGTCACGGGTTTTCTGAAATGTTAAAAAATTATGTTTTGAGTTACCTGTTGTTATAATTCCTTTTCCTGAATAGATAAGTCTTCATAGTTACAAAATAAATTTTACCTGTAGTTTATTTTGGTAGTTGTGTTTCTTTATGCAACCTAGAGAATGTTTTGTAAAGCAGATGTTAACAATTTTTTTTAAAGCCTAAGGATAATCATCCATTGCTTAACTAACTGATGCCTTGTTAAAAATAGTTGGCGGCGTTTTATTAGTTATATGAAAAAATATTTGAAATTTTGTTACCTTTAAAATTTTCTCCGTATACATTTCCATTTACGTCCTGTGGCTGGCTTGAAATGAAAATTTTTTTAATATCTTGGAGGTTTCATTCTGGGGTAGGGTCAGGAAAATTGCTTTGTTTTTCCATCCAGGGAGGTCAAGATCCTTTTCCTGTAGATGAAAGCAAATAGGGCCCTGGAGATCAAGTTTGGCTCAAGAATAAAATGCTAGACTGGGGATCAGAAGTTCTATTTCTGGTACTAGCTTGGCTCCGTCATTCAGCTCCATTTATTTGGAATCCCTGAATCTATTTTCTCATTTGTTAAAAGGGAATAACACTAGTTCTCATGCCTAAATGACAAAGTAAGAAAGCTACCACTGTTTTTGAATTAATCAAAATTATTACCTAGCACATTGATTTTTATTCTAGACTACTGTAAAGGGCTATTTAGGTTCAGTTAGGTTGGAGAGAAGGCTAAAAATAGGTCAAACAATTTTGGAGAAAAAGTGACTTGCTATATCACATAGCAGGAGTTTATTTTACAACTATTAAAATTGAGGCAGGGTGGGATCAATGAAGAAATAGGTAAATAGCCATTTTAATGAGGTTAAGATGGATCTTATCACAGTTTTAGTTGCATTTCTTTAATGGCTAATGATGTTGAGCATCTTTCCATGTCCTTATTCACCATCCATATATCTTGTTTTGTTTTGTTTTGTTTTTTGTGTTTTTGACACAGGGTCTCACTGTGTAGTTGAGACTGACCTGGAACTCACTATGTAGCCCAGGCTGGTCTTGAACTCACAGCGATCCTCCTGCCTCAGCTTCACGAGTGCTGGGATTACAGGCATGCATCATCACGCCCAATGGTATATCTTTTTAGTTAAGTGTTAAGGTCTTTTGCTCATTTAAAAACTTCAGTTATTATTGTTAGTTTTGAGAGATTTTTATATTCTAGGTGCAAGTCCTTTGTTGGATATTATGATTTGAAAACATTTTATCCCACTCTTTAGCTTGTCTTTTCAAACATCTTAGCAGTATTTATCCCTGAGCAAGTTTATTGTTGATGAAGTCCAGTTTATCAAATTTTTCTTTTTTTAGTCATGATTTTGGTATCTTTAAAAAATCTTTGCCTTACTCCAGGTTGTAAACATTATCTCCTAGTTTTTTCTTACATAAGTGTTATATCTTTTAATTTTACATTTAGATCTGTGGTGAATTTTGAGTTAATCTTTGTATAAAGGGTACAAATTGCATTGAGATAGGTTTTCTGGCATACAGATGTCCAGTTCTTTGTACACCATTTATTGACAGAATCTAATGTGTCTCCTCTAACTCTAACAGGTGCCTTTGCACCTGTCCAAAAATCACTGGGCCGGTTTCAGGATCTCTGTTCTGCCTATCACCACCACAACTGTCTTCACTACTGTGGCTTTAAGTCTTGAAAACTGGTAGTGTGATTTCTCCAACTTTATTTTCAGAGTTGCCTGTCTATTCTAGTTTCTTTAGGTTCCCATAGAAATTTTTAAATTGCCTTGTGAATTTCTGTAAAAAGTGCTGCTGAGTTCTGATTGGAAAGTGCATGAAATCTGTTAAGTAGGTCAGTTGTAGAAAACTCCAATCTCTATTATGTTGAGTCTCCAGTCTTTGAATTTAATGTTTCTTTATTTAGGGTCACTTTAGTTTCTTTCATTATCATTTCAGTTATCAGCATGCAAATCCTGGTTCAAAGGTCCTCTCTCTTTTTTTTTTGCTATTATAAATGTGTTTTTTGTTTGGGGAGTTTTTTGGTTTCCAGTTTTTCATTGCTAGTTTACAGAAAACAATTGGTGGGCGGAGGTTCAGTGGCCTGCCTTGCAAGCTCAAAGACCCGAGTTCAATCCCCGGTACCAAAAAAAAAAAAAGAAAAAAGAAAACAATTGGTTTGTGTGCTTGTATCTTACAGAATTGCTAAAATCATATATTATTATTTATAAGATTTTTCAAAAATTTGTTTCCAATTTATATCCCCTCTTCTTTCCTTCCTTCCTACCTTCCATCTTTCCTTCCTTTTTCTGTTACACTAGTATGTTGACTGGCAGTTGGGGCATCCTTTCCTAGTTCTAATTTTAGTGGGAAAGTATTTAATCTTCCATCAAGTGAGTGTTTGCTGTAGGTTTTTTGTAACTGCCCCAAGAAAGTTTGAGGAAATTCTAGTCCAGGTTTTCAGAAAGTTTTTATGAAAGGATGTTGAATTTTTCCTAGTGGACCAGTTGTTAACAATCAAGTATTTTTTCTTCTTTGGACTACAGTGATATGGAGGCAGACATGTATTCAGGGATAAACCCCACTTGGTCATGATGTTTTGTTTTGTTTTTTTAATTTATGGCCAAATATGAGTTGCTAATATTTTCTTGATTTTTTTTTTTTTTTTTGCATTTATACTCATAAGAGATAGCGGTCTGTGATTTTTTTTTTTCTTGTATTGCCTTTGTGTGGTTTTGGTATCAATGCTGATACCATTTTATAAGTTTGAAAATACTGTATTCCTTTTTATTGAATAAATTGTGTAATTCTGATTTTATTTCCTTTATAATATACTTTAGAATCTGCCTTTGAAACTATCTGAGTATGGAGACTTTTTGTAGAATTTTTTAACTGCAAACTCAATTTCTTTAATAATTATAGGGTTATTATGGGACTATAATAGTTAAATAGGACTTTAGTAGTTAACCCCAATAAATACAATGAATATCTATAGGACTATTAATAATTATCTATTCTTGTGTGACTTTATGTGGTTTTGGGATTTTGAAGAATTCATTTAAGTTACTCACTTCATGTGTGTGGGATTTTTTTACTGTATACCCTTATGCTTTGGATGAAGTAGGGATATGCAGTGTTATCCTGTCTTTTATTCCTGACGTTGGTAATTTAAGTCTTTTTTCCTCCCTTGGTCATTTTTGTTACAGATGTACAAACTTTATTGATCTTTTTACAGAACTAGCTTTTGATTTCATTGGGTTGTCTGTTGCTTTCCTGTTTTTAATTTTGTGGATGTTATTTTGCTGTTCCTTATCATTATTATTTATTTCCATTTACTTTGGGTTTATCTCACCGTTAATTTCTAAGGGTTGATGCTCAGGTAAATGATTTGATATTTTTCTAATTTTCTAGTATATAGCTTTTAATGCTATGGATTTTATTCATGCCAAAATTTTTGAGATCTTGTATTTTCACATTTATATCAAAATGTCTTACAATTGCCAGAAGTTTCCTTTTTTGAGACATAGTTTATTTAGAAGTTTCTTGTTTAACTTCCAGATTTTGAAGGTTTTATCATCTTTCTGTTATCTGTTTTAGCCTAATTCTAATATGACCAGAGAACATAATTTGCATGGTTACAATCCTTACAGATTTGTTAATGTTTCTTTATAATCTATCCTAGTGAGTGAATATTCCATGTACACTTCAAAATAATGTGTCTAATAGTCCCTCCTTACCTGTGGGAAATATGTACCAAGAACCCCTGTGCCTGAAACTGCAAATATATTTATATTATGTTCTTTCCTGTACATATCTATTTGGCTCATGATTTTAGAGGTCTCAGCCCATAGTTGGCTGGCTCCATTGCTTTTAGGCCTGTGGCAAGGCAGAATATCATGGCAAGGAGTACATTGTAGGGCATAGCTGCTCATCTCCTGGCAGCAAAGAGAGGAAGAGCCTGGACACAGAGTGTACCCTTCAAGGGCACAACCCCAGTGACCTGCTTCCTCCAGCCAAGCCCACCTCCTAAAGTTTCCACCACCTCCTAACAGCTCTCCTGAGCAATCACCTCCCAGAGGCCTCACCTCTGAATACTACTGAATTAAGGACAAACCCTTCACACAGGAATTTTGGGGGGAGACATTTAATGCCAAACCATACCAGGATTGGAAAAAAAGTATTTAATGCTTTTGGTTTTTGTTTATTCGGTGGTACAGGGATTGAACCCAGGGCCTCACATACACAAAAGCATGCACTCCATCCCTGAGCCACTCCTCAAGATTCCTCTTCCATTTTAACTAAGCACTTATTGCATACTGTGCCTGTAACTTCTGTGTAGTTAGGTATGACAGTAATGCAAGTACACATTTCTTTCTCCATCACAATTCTGCAGAGAGAACATTCATTTTTATTGCAGATCTTAGCCACCTATGCATATAATTAAATAAGGATTACTTGAACTATAGCACTGCAATACTGTGACACTCAATCTGATAATTTAGTGATACTGTCACTAGCAGGTGGGTGGCTACCCAGCATGGGCACACTGGACAAAGCGTTGATTCATGACCTGAGCAGGAACGGGTCAAGATTTCAACACACTGCTTACAATGGTGTGTAACTTTAAACTTATGAATTGTTTATTTCTAGGTTTTCCATTTAATATTTTTGGATCACAGTTGCTTATAACTGAAACCATGGGAAGTGAAACCATAGACAAAGGGAGGCTGCTGTATTGTGCTATTACTGGTTTTAGCATTTCATAAGTGCCAGTTCAATTACTGTAGTTGATGGTGTTAATTTCATCTATATCCTTGTTGGTTTTCTGTGTACAAGTTCTATGAATTACTAAGAAAGTAGTGTTGACATTTTTAGCAGAAAGTGTGGATGTGTCTGCTGATCCTTTTAGTTTTTGCTTCTGTATTTGAAGCTCTCTAGCCAGATGAATGTACATTTAGGATTCTTAGGTCCTCTTGCTAAAATGGTCCTTTTATCTTTATGTAATACTCCTGTTTCCAGTAATTTTCACTGAGGTCTACTTTTTCTAGTATTTATGTAGCCACTCCAGCTTTAACAACAACAAAAAACTTTATTGAGATACATAATTCAAACTATTCACCTATTCAAAGTGTAAAATTTTATGGGTTTTAATGTATTCCCAGAGTTGTACAGTCTCCACTGAAATAAATTTTAGGACATGTTTATCACTCCATAAAGAAGTCATAGGCTGTTAATCACTTCCCATCCCCTTGCTTCTTCTCAACCTTCCTACCCCCTGCCACACCTCAGCCCTAGACATTCACTAAGCTGTTTTCAGATTCTGTGGCTTTAATATAAATGGCATTATATAACATGTGGTCATCATCTGTGACTGGCTTCTGTGACTTAGCCTAATTTATCAGTTATCATCTGTGTGGTTGCATCAAGACATTATTCCTCCTCTTTTCTGTCAAAAATTCCACTGTTTTATTTATTCATGAATCATTTGAGTGGTGTTTGAGTTAATTCTTTGCACATTGTGAATAATGTTTTCATTTTCTAGTTGTGTACTTATGAGTGAAATGGTTGGGTCACACGTTTAACCTTTTGAGAAACTACCACACTGTTTTCCAAAGCTGCTGCACCACCCTGGTGCACACCTTGGTGTTACACACCTGTAATCCCAGCACTTTTAGAGGCTGAGGCAGGAAGATCACAGGTTCAAGCCCAGGCTGGGCAACTTAAGTCACTTGTGGAGACATTGCCTTGATATTTAAGAGAGGATAGGTGGGGGCTAGGGATATAGCAAAGGCTTTGGCTTCAAATCCCAGTACTGCAAAGTGACTGGATTATATTGCAAAGTTCTGTCTTTGCAAAGTTCGTTTATTTATAGTTCTATACTGTAGTTTTAACTTCTGTAGACCTGCCTTGAGGCCTAGGGATTTTATTTTTTGAGAAAATCCTAAAGAAAGGGTGGCTCATCAAAGGTTAGGTAAAATTTAGTAGAAAGAGGAAAAAAAAAATCAAGGAGGGTTTCAGAAAATTATAAGTTCTTTCAAGTCCTTTATTTATTTGTTTGTTTATTTATTTTTGGTGCTGGCGATTGAACTTGGAACCTTGCACTTGCAAGGCAGGCAGTAGCACCACTGAGCTAAATCCCCAGCTCAAGGCCTTATTTTAAAATTGGCCTTTTGAAAGGGGGTAAAGGGAGGCTAGGGGTATGGGGAAAAAACAAGAACCAAGATACATCTTGTAAAGGTACAAGATCCCAATGATAAATGTAACTGTATTGTTTAATTTAAATGTACCAATAAACTCAATAGAAAAAAAAAATTGAAATTTTGAGGTCTCCAAATACCAAAACAAGAAGTTCACTATGGTCTATGGAGTTTTTTCCTGGCATCTCTGTTCTGTTCCCTGGGTTTACATATCTGCTTTTATACCAGGGCCATGCTGGCTATTTTGGTTACTATGGCCCTGTAGTATGTGTTGAAATCAGGAGTTTTGAGCCTCCATCTTGGCTTTTTGCTCAAAATTCTGTTGCCTACTTGGATTTGTTCTTACATGCTTCCATATGGATTGCAGGATTGTTTTTCCTAATTCTGTGAAGAATGTCATTGGTATGTTGGTAGGGATTAGGTTGAATATGTACATCATTTTGGAATTATGGACTTACAGTTTTAAGTCTTTGCATCCATGTACATGGTAGAGTTTTCCTTCTTGAACTTTTCAGTATCTTTCACCAGTGTTCTATGATTTTCATTGTAAAGGTCTTTTACTTCTTTAGTTAAATATATATCGTGTGTGTGTCTGTTGTGAATAGGATTAATTTCATGATTTCTTTCTCAGCAAATTCATACTAGATGTATGGAAGAGCTACTCATTTTTGTATCCTGGTGAGTTTATCGGTTTCTATAGTCTTCTGTGCTTTCTTTTTTGTTGTTGTGTCTTTTTTCAGATTTTGGTAATACAGTAATGCTTGCGGTGAGTGAACAATCAAGAAGCATATCTGTGTTTACATGAAGTTAAAATAAAGCAGTATGCTGACTTTGTTTGGAGTCTTGATTTTAATTTTAATTACAGGTATTCCTTTAGAAATGAGTTGCACAATTGAGAAGGCACTTGCTGATGCTAAAGCCCTTGTTGAAAGACTGCGAGATCATGACGATGCAGCAGAATCTCTAATTGAGCAAACCACAGCTCTTAACAAGCGAGTGGAAGCAATGAAGCAGGTTTGGTTTTTCTCATTGATTCCATTTAACAAAAGCAGTCACCATCCTTTATGTATTGTTTGAATTGTAAACTACTGCTAGATTGGGAATTTATAAAAGTTCTCTTAAGATTTTAAGTAACTTCACTTGTACATTTTACTTTAGGATATAATTTTGTCATGTTCAGGTGGCATATATATA
>NW_022900931.1:22184868-22186009 GCF_012274545.1 Fukomys damarensis
ATATATATACATTCTAAAACCTGTAGGATTTTTGTTTTGTTTTGTTTTACATTACTGGGAATTAAACCCAAGGGTGCTTTCTGTATCTCTAACCCTTTTTATTGTTTAGTTGGAGTTAGGGTCTCACTAAGTTGTTCAGGCTGGCCTTAAACTTGAGACTTCCTCTGTCAGTGTCCCAAATAGCTCAGATTACAGGTATGTGCCACTGTACCCAGCTAAATTTGATCACTTTTCTGACAGAGATGCACATTTGATTATAGAAAATAATTTTTTAAGCCTAAATACGTTTGACAGACCAGATACCTATTACTAATGTTAATACACATTTTACTCTGTATTAATGTAGAAATGTTTATGATTTTTCTTTGTAAAAGGTGTCACATGATTCTATTTAATGTTCAAATTATTTTTTTAAATAATGTAAGGCAGTATCAGGTGGCCTACACCTTCTGCAGTTATTGTAGCTATACTTTCTACCTTATTTGTAATTTAATGTTGTCAATTAACAAAGAAATAATGGGTTTCACTTCTTGTTAAATGTTTGCGAAATGCTTCTTGCTCTGCTGCATATAACAGAATATTCTAGTGGGCCATGGAGTGTAGCTATCATTTTAAGCCTTCCTCTCTTCAACTCTTAAGAAAACTGTGCGACCTTTGATACTGTAATAGAAGTTAGATAGGAAAATGTATACTCACAGCTAATGCTCCTGATACTCATTTTATACAGGAAGCAACCCTGGGATTAACGCTACTGACAAAGCTATGGAAATAGTGAAACAAGCTTACTTGGTCTGTTTTGTAATTGTATTGTCCTAAACAGATTGCTCGCCTCTGTAACTACAGTTCAGCTCAGACCATCAGATAGACATATGCCTGGCACTGACTGACTTTTTTAAAGAAAAAGTAGAGCCTGACACCTGACATTAAGAACTAGGAGTGTGCTGGCTGCAGTGGCACATGCCTATAATCCCATACACTCCAGAGCTGATGCAGGATTGCAACTTTGAGGCCAGCCTAAGCAATTTAGTGAGCTCCTGTCTCAAAATAAAAAAACAAATAAATAGGGCTGGGGATTTAGCTCAGTGGCTCTGCCGCCTCGCCTGCCTCACAAGCCCAAGGTCCTGAGTTCTATCCCTGGTAC
>NW_022900931.1:22186039-22203400 GCF_012274545.1 Fukomys damarensis
ATAAATAAATAAATAAATAAATAAAAGGCCAAAAATATATTTTGGACTCTGGGTTTAATCCCCCAGTCAGCCAAAGGGAAAAAAAAAAGTTTTACAATGAATCCATTGCTAAGTGTCTCATAAGAGTGCCTTGAAAGTAAATAAGTGCAATTTTAAAGTTAGATTTTCTCTTATTTTTGAAGCAAAATCTTTGCATTTTTGCACTTACTCTTTTATTATTAGTAGTAAAATTCACATAGTATTAAATTCATTGGATTTTAATATATTCACAGGTTGTACATGACTATCCAATATATTTTCATCATCCCAAATCTTTACCTGTTAGCAGGCTTTTCTAGCTGTGCTCCCCATACCCCAGCAACCACTATTCTTTCTCTCTCTGGATTTGCCCATTCTGGATTTTTCATATGAAAAATATATAATCATATAATACAGTGTTGTGTCGCTTCTTGTGATTGGCTTCTTAACATAGTGTTTTTAAGATTCACCAATGTATCAGTATTATTGTTTATTGCCCCATAATACTGCATTGGAAGGATGCAGCACATTGTAATTATGCGTTATGCTCTAATGAACAGTGCTGCTCAATATTTACTTATAGGGATTCGTGCAGACATGTTTTCAATTCTCCTGGGTTTATACATAGGAATAGAACGGATGGGTCATGTAATACCTCTTTGTTTAACTTTTGAAGAGCCTGTTCATTTATTTATATTTATTCATAGATCAGGTAAAAATTTGCAAATATTTTCTCCCCTCATATTCTTTTTTAATGTTTTCATTAGTATCAGGAAGAAATTCAAGAACTTAATGAAGTTGCAAGACATCGACCACGGTCTACATTAGTAATGGGAATCCAGCAAGAGAATAGACAAATCAGAGAACTGCAGCAAGAAAACAAAGGCAAGAATATTATCATTAAGTATAGCAATTAAAGAGAGAACTTTAATCTGCAATTGTTCCATTGGTTTGGGACTAATTAATATTTTCAAAAGTAGAAAAACAGCCATCTGAAGTTTAATATTAATCTCATTTCTATTCCATATGCCTAAATCTTATTTACCACTATTTTTTCCTGTCCTTATACATGAATGCCTGCCTTGCTTGGCATCATCTTAGATTCTAACCCTGAATATCCAGTTTATACCTTTGCTTCATTTTCTGCAGTCCCATTGCTTTGCACTCATAATTTTTTGTCCTAACTGTCCTCCTTGATTCTGGTCCCTTACCTCCTTCCATCAACCTTCAACACAAGCATCTGATTGATATTTTAAAAATAAATCAGTCATAGGGCCGGGGATTTAGCTCAGCGGTTCAGTGGCCTGCTTCGCAAGCGCAAGGACCCGAGTTCGATACCCAGTACCAAAAATAAATAAATAATTAAATCAGTCATGCTGCTCTTTTGCTTAAGAACTTTCATTGTATCCTATTTCCTTACACAAATGCCATCAGAGTCAGTGCTCAGCCTTCTTTCCTTATTCCCACAGCTCTCCTCCATGAAACCTTTGCTCTTGGCATCCTTAACACATCATCCACTTTCATCCCTCCCTGTGTAGAATAGTTATTCCTTCCTTTTTCAGCCCAAGGAATGTAAGGTCATCTCTTCTCAGAACTATACATCTATGAAGTTTTCACCAACTTTTCTCCCCAGCCCCTAGACTTCTTAAATGTATTTGAGTAGCTCTTCACTCTGCACTTACCACGTGTGTTTTCTTTGCTAGATTCTAAACTTTATGGCCTTTAATATTCTTAATGAGCAGGAGCACTGTCTGATATTTAATGGTTTTTCTGTAAATGTTGAAATGATTCTTTAAAAGTGTGTATAAATCAGATGTGGTGATGTATTCCTGTAACCCCAGCACCTAGGAGGCTGAGGTAGGAGGATAGTGAATCTGAGGACAGTCTAATCTACATAGCCAGGCCCACATTAATAAATAAAATGACCATTTAAAAAAACTAATTAGGGAATTAATTTAATGACTTTACGTTATATGGCTAGGCTTTTGTGCATCTTGTTTTCTGTTTAAAAACAGTTGATGTTTTGATAAATATACATGGAAAATAATATACTATGTATCCATAACTCAGGTTTGAATACAATACACTGTTATTCTTGATAGAATTGCGTACATCCCTGGAAGAACATCAGTCTGCCTTGGAACTTATAATGAGCAAGTATCGAGAACAAATGTTTAGATTGCTAATGGCTAGCAAAAAAGATGATCCGGGTATAATAATGAAGCTAAAAGAACATCACTCCAAGGTAATACATTCTATAAATGAGAGTTTGAGATGGAAAAGAGGCCAGTTGCTTAATCTGTGATCAGATTTTTTAAAAAATCACACATGTAGTAATACTGTTTTAACCTGATACTGAACACTTCATCCTTTTAATTGACATTTCTCCTTTTTCTTTTAATCATTTCTTACTCATTCCATGTCATTTTGTTTGATTTATTCTTCTAACTTATTGTTAGTGACTTTAATGTATACATTGTATATTAAGAAATAAACTTTTGGAAATAAAGGTAAGTTTTCAATTTCAATTTATTTTTATAAGACTATCTGCTTTTAAGAAGTATTTCTTCTAATAAATTTATGTAATGATAACAGTTGCAGAAACAAAAACTAAAATACAAAAAATTTTTTTTAAATCTGAAAGACAATGTAGATTTTTTTTTTCTTAACACAATTTTCTAGATGAAGCTAATTTATGCAGATAATTAATGATCCTGATTACAGTGGAATAATCAAGAGGTAGAAGAGAGGAAAACAAGCAGCCTGTTAAAATTTGCCCCAACAGTATATACCAGTTGACAATGTTTTTAGACACAGCTGACATGGTTAGAAAATACCAGCATTTTTCCTACCCCTCATTGTCTTTCCTGTATCTGTTTCCTTCGGTGTGTCCTGTGTTTGTTAGCAACTGTTAGGAAGATGACAAGTAGAGTAATCATTTCCAGTTACATTTTAAACTGAATTTTAATTGCTGGCACGAAATAAAAATGTTGGACTAGATTTCAGTGATAACTAGGCCATCATCTGAATGGATAATGGAGAGTTATTACTAATATTAAATCGTGATTGTTATAAGATAGAGTTTAATCTTTCTCAATTATTGAAACATTTTACATCAATGCCCCCTCTCTGTCTTTGTCTCTCCTTCCTCTTCTTTGCAGTGCTGGGTCAGACCTAGGGCCTCACACATACTAGGCAAGTGTTCTTCCACAGAGCTACATCCTTGCCCATGTTTTAGATTATTTAAAATGTCTTCCATTTTGCTCTTGTAGTTTTTAAATTATTATGAATGCTTTTAGAATTAAATATCTAGGAAATAGCCCTTTGTGTGACAACTTTACATATTAGGGAACTTAATAGGTGCCTCTTTTCTCAACTATTAAAATAATAAGTTATTAAAATTGGATTTAATGATTGATTTTATCTATTTATAATATTCATCTCTTTACCAAATGAAAGTTCTTGAGTATTTAAGTAGTGATCTTTTGAATATAAAAATATTATTAATGCGACCATTGTAAACCATTTAAATTTAAATGTATAACCAAGAATTTTTTTAAAAAGTTATATACAGGAACTGACTTAAATTATTACTAGGATAAATGTAATCTTTAGATATTTCAAAAGGCCCTTATAACTTGAAAAATAAAAATTTAAAATTTAAAGGGAAGAACAGACTGACTAAATAAAGTGCTTAAAATAAGATAATGCAGCTTGTTAGTCCCATTTGGCAGCAACTGGGACAGAGAAAATGTTTTCTAAAACACATTAGGGGTCCAGGGTGTAGCTCAGTGATAGAGCAAGTGCTTAGCTTGCATGAGGCCCCCCCCCCAGCACTAGAAATAATGAATAATTAAATAAAATGCATAGATGGTATATTCACCAGAGCTGTTCTATAATTAGCAAAGTTAAACATTTCCTAAGATAGCTAAAAGCCATCCATTTCATCATGTAGACTGAATTTTCCTTGCCTTCCATAAAATGACTATTCAGTTACTTGTTATTAATTCTAACTAATACATATTAATGTTTGTGATTTTGATTTTTCCCAAAAAGGAGATACTTTGGCTTAGTTAAACATTTATTAACACTTGCACTGCGTTAGTTGTTATGGGTGATTATAAGGTGAATAAGTTGTGTTACTATACAGGCAAGTGGTGTAATAGGAGGTAGAGACATAAACTGATTTGAGGTAGACTGGCAGAAATATAAATTGCTACTACAATGTAGTATTAAGGTAGCAGTATTGGTTCTCATGAGGAAAAGCTGGAAAGGTGTCAGGGAAAGAAAGAAAATCCAGCCTCTAATTAATTACAGGGACTAGGTTTAGTAGCAGAAATGATTAAATAGAAACAAGGTAAAGGCACAAAAATGTGGGATTCCAGGATATGTTTAGGTACTAGAACTCTGATAAGCCTAAGCACAGCAATTTTATACCACTCTTTAAGGTAACAATAGAGTTACACATAGTGCCAATTTGGAGTAAGAGGTGCTTTGAAACTACGGTAATACAGAATTTTGTACTCACCTAGAACTTTTTGAGTTCACACTTTAAAATTAATAGAACTCATTTTTATCCCAGTGCCTATTTTTACATAATTTTTAACAGATACCTTTTTGGAAATCTTAAAAAAACAAACATTTTGAACAGTTGGCTAACACGCATGAACTAACACTCATTCAGTTCTTAAATTACGGATAATATCCGTATTAACATTATAATGACTCTGTACTACAGATTGACATGGTACATCGTAACAACTCCGAAGGATTCTTCCTTGCTGCATCTCGACACATCTTTGAAGCACCTCAGCATGGACTCGAGAGGAGGCACTTGGAAGCAAATCAGAATGTACCCTAAATAAAACAGTCAACTTTGGGGTGTGGATGGAAGGGGGGGCTCCATTTAAAAAGTTCTTTTATCTCGAAGTTCTGCCCCAGATTAGATTAGCAAATAAATCAGAGAATGCTGTGCTATTGATACCCTTGCCTATTCAGTGTGGAAACTTTAGATTTGTCATTAATTCTCTGTGTCTTATATAATCTGATATGTGACCACAGATTTTAAAGGACATGTAGCCCAGCTTTTCATTTACTAGTTCTTGTTAGCTCTTGCTGTAAATTTTATGTCTGCGAAACAGTTATTCGCCTTCTTGACATCAGTGATATTTTCTTGGCATTAATTTTAACCTGAATCATAAAAATGTTGGTCCACAAACTATTGAAATGTTTTCATTTAGATTTTTTTTAATCCTTTAGTTTGAGTTTATACATAAAGCAAAAATGCCTTTTGTTTAGACATTTTAGTTGAATATGGTATTGCTCTTTCTCTTGTGTCTTAAAAAATATTTAGGTATGGTAGGTCTTTTACTGAGTACAGTAGAAATCAACTTAGACAAAAGTTATAAATTAAAAATTTTAATACAGTTCAAGGATTATGTTGCTGACACCTCTTACCTTCATGACAGTTTTGAAATCACAGTTCTTGCCTTTTGTTCCCATTAAAAATTCTCTTAATTCTTCTCTAAAGATTTTATATTTATTAATAAATGAATCATTAACTAGGCCCATAAAAATATCATTGCATTTGAAATATTAGATTTTTTTCATGTGTTGATCTTGTTAGAACAGATTCTTTCCTAAAAAATAATAGTTCTGTTTTCTTCCATTTTAAAAACAAAGAAGTACTTGCTGCTTACGTAGTTTTCTAACCTGTTTTTCAGCCACAGGACTACCAAATCATAAATTAAGAAAGCTGTTGGTATTTAAAATTTTAATTCATTACACATTCAGTTTGCTACTGTGGGTATCTGTATTTATATACTATTAAGTGTTATGTTCCCATTACAGTAAAAGAAAGTTTGATTTTTAACTGTTACAGAACATGGCAAATTTTATCTTGAGATCACTTTTGCTATTCTACTCCACAGCTGTCTGATGTAACTTCCTGGAAAGAGGGAAATGTTCTTGAGATGTGCCCCTGGAGCACTAGCAGGTGTCACTAGTGCGACTGAAGGATGGAATTTTAAAAATGTATTTGATATTAATGTTGATAGCACTGTACTGCGCAGCACAGATATCTTCTCTTATGCCTGCTTCCTAAGTCCTCCAATTATGTAGGTTTCTCCTGGGGGATAGTGCAGTGGTACAGTGTGTGCTTAGCATACTCAAGTCCCTGGGTTCAATCCCCAGCATCAAAAGAAGTAAAATATGGACTGGCAGTTCTGTTCCAAATTATTAAATAGGAGGGCTGGGGATTTAGTTCAGTGATTCTGCCACCTGCCTCACAAGCACAAGGTCCCAAGTTTGATCTCCGGTGCCAACAAAAAAAAAAAAAAAAAAAAAAAAATTTTAAATAGGGCTATGTGGTAGAGTTCTTGCCTAGCATATGCAAGGTCCTGGGTTTGATCCCTAGCACCACAAAAAAAAAAAAAGTTTTTTTTCTCTATTTCTTCCAGTGTAAGAGTTTTGTAGGTCTTTAGAGGGCTTGTCCCAATTCTTTTTACAAGGAGAGAATATGACTGTCTCTCACTAAACTATATGCTCCATTAGGTCAGAGAATATTTCTTAATAGGCTTCATATCCTGATGCCTGGCACACAGCCTAACATATCATAGGGGTGCAAAAAGCAAGGATTGAGAGTGGAAAAATGTATACACCTAGCAGACTGAAATTATATTTTCAACAGTTAGAAAGAAAGCCATTTAATATTTTACTACATCAAAACAATTCTGTTCATCTTACTCAATTTATTACATACCAAACATTAAATAATAGGCAAATATAAATGGGATATACTTCCTCTCTCAGGGAGTATTAGTAGAAAAGGTTCTAGGTTGGACTGGGATTAATTTATAGTCATGGGTAATATAGAAGAGATTTGTAAACCGTGAAGACTTCAGAGAAGAAAAGAGATTAAATTTGTCAATAATCCTTATCTCTCCCATTATTGTATGTTTAGTACATTTAGGTATTAAAAAAAAAAAAACTTGCCGATCATTATGGTGAGAAGAATGTAAAATGAGTAAATTCCTTGCAGCTGGATCTAGTTATGCTGTGCTTTTGGCCTTAATTCTAGTCTAATAGAAATCCAATTTAAAAACACATTCATGGTCAGCAGACTTTGTTGTGATCTGTTACATTCCTGTAAAGCAGCAATATAAGAATAATTACATTCAAAATAAACAAAAAAGAATATTACATTCATGTTAAGTGGCACTGTGGATTTTATAAAAAGAAAGGGTTCCAGAAATAAAACTGAAGTATTTCACTGATTCCCAACTCTCGTCCTTTTTTTTTTTCAGGAGTTACAGGCACATGTTGACCAGATAACTGAAATGGCGGCAGTCATGAGAAAGGCCATTGAAATCGATGAGCAGCAGGGTTGCAAGGAACAAGAAAGAATATTTCAGCTTGAAGTAAGTTTTAAGTTGTAAGTGTAGGAAAAAACTGTCCATACAGCTTACATTGGAAAACATATCCCAGTGGCCCATACTCTTCTGGGGTACTTGGTAATGTTTTGTTTTTTCTTGAGACAAGGTCTTACTAGTAGTTCAGGCTGGCTTTGAACTTGCAGCAGTTCTTGGACATGCTCAGCCTCCAAGGTGCTGGGATTACAGATGTGTCCCACCACACCTAACTGTGTTCTCTTTCTTTTCTCTCTTTTTAGCTATTCAAAAAACTTTTAAATTGGGATGGCTTTAACTTTAGAAATGTAAATATTCTTGAAATTTACCCAAATTGGCTTTTATTAGTACATTTTAGATGTACATAATGAAAACATTCATCATAGGGAATTTATACCTCTACATGATATATCTTGCTTCTTTTTTTTCTCATTTCTCTTTTTCTTTATCTAGATACTGCTGTATTTATGGACTTATGCTGCAAGACTATTTATATAGTAAAATAAGAATCTAGGATCATTAGTAAACTTATACCAGAAATTGAGAAAGTTGGATTTTATTCCTGTATTGCTTTTTTTTTGGTACCAGGGATCAGATTGAACTCAGGACCTTGCGCTTGTGAGGCAGGAGGTGGCACCACTGAGCTAAATCCTCGGCCCCTGTATTGCTTTTTTACTCAATGAATTTACTTCTTCAGTTTTGTAATTTTCAAAAATTTGTTTATTCTATTAAAGATCATAGTGTTGCAGGGAAATACTGTTTCTAATTCCAAAATGATATTTTTCCAAATGCTCCTTTTTCTGAGAACTGTAATAGCCTTTGTCTCTTCTCTATTTTATGATAGCAGAAGTAAAAATAGTTGAATAACTCAAGTCATAAAAATACTTTCATACTTTAAAAGTTTTATTTATTTAAAATGATAAAAAATTGCTTACAGAGGGCCAGAAATGATTTCTTTCTGAGTATGTACAGTGTTCACCCATCTGTACAACACAAGTGAGCAAACTTTTTCTATAAAGGGTCAGTGTATTTTTGACTTTGCAAGCTAGGTAGTTTGGACCTGTTTAACTTAGCCACTGTAATGCAAAAGAAGCCTGGGGTGGGAGTGGGGGGGTGGGGGGGATAAGCATTGCTATGTTCCAGTAGAGTTTAACTTAGAAAAATAGGCCTCAGTGTAGTGTAATCCTTGTTTTATGCCATTTTTGAAATTGATGCTAAGGGTAGAAAATAAATAATGAAAGATCATTTTAAACACTTGCACATTTCTTACAGTAATTAATCTAGAAGGGGAAAAAAGTGCAAAGTGGTTTATAGTGCCAGATGTGTCCACTTATTCTCCTTGAAAAGTATCACCTCCTAGCCAGCCCTGTTCTCTCCAGTTCCAGGGAGAAAAACAAACTAGATGGCTTGTCCTGTTTTCCATGCTATTGTGGACAGTAATAAAAGTACTTATGTACTGAGACATTCTACTCTGAGGATGTTATTTACTACCTTTATGAGTTACATAAACATAAATGTAGATGTTATTTTCCTCTAGAATGATTATAAAATAAGGCAGTTTCTGAGTTTTCATCTCAATCACATTTGCCTATTTAAGGGTTTAAAGTGGTAGAAGCGATTGAGCACAATTCCACCTCTTTAAAGTGTTGTTTAGATTCAAGTTGTCAACTGTATATATGACTTAGTACTTTCATGGCAATCACAGAACTTTTTGTCATACATTCATAGGATTAGACTTCGAAAGTATGTTTGCCTTCTTGTAACTACCTTTTAGATGGTGACTGCAACTGTTTTTGCTTTCCTCCTTATAGCAAGAAAACAAAGGCTTGAGAGAGATTCTTCAAATAACTCGAGAATCATTTTTGAACCTTCAGAAGGATGATGTATCAGAAAGTACATCTTTGTCAGCATTAGTGACCAATAGTGATCTGAGTCTGAGAAAGAGCTGAAGGAGTTCAGTCTGGAGGCTCTGTTCATGACGCCACACAGTCGCCAGGACTGGCTGATCAGTGAATGAATGAATGAATGAATGAACAGAAAATTCAATTTCAGTCAACAATTTTCCCCCTTTTTAGTATACAGTGTACTGACTAAGAGATAGCAGTGAAAAAATGTGTATTTAATGGTTGTAAACTTTATTCCAAAACATGGAAATGTAGAAATGAGCCGCTGTTAATTGGTGAACAAATGAAAGATTTTTCACAGTGACTCATATCAAGTGTTCAGTAATGCTATTACCTCTCTGGATGATATAAATATAAACTCAACTAGTCCCAATAAATGTTTGGGAATTCATAGAATTATTCCAGTTTTAAAATACAAGTTTTTGCCATGGTTTTATGAATAAGAGATCTGCATACTGAATTTTATTCTTCCTGTTTGGTGTCAGAATTAACAAATTGTTTGCGCCGTGCGACTTACTACTTAAGTAATTGCCTGTCTACTTTCCTGTTAATTTAATTTTTTATCAAAGAAAATCAGGTTTGAAGGCACTAGGAATGTTTCATATGTTCCACAAACAGGTAATTTAATTCTAGCTAATTTACCGTAACTAATTCTTAGCTATCAGTTGTCTGTAATGTGCTTAGATGTATGAAATATCATTTCAGGAATGAAAGAGAAGGAATAATTACTTTCTAAGAAAGAAGATCTTATAATAGACATATTTAGTAGGTTAAACTACTCTTTTGAAAGAACAAGTTTTGATTCTCAGTCATTATGAAAATGAGATTTTTCTCTTCTCTGGTTGATACCTATTAAAGGGTATGATATGGTTCATTTAGGTAACAGTTGAAATGTTTGATATAGCAAGATAGGTATGGTGACTTTCAAGGTAAATTCAGAGTTCCTCTGGTTCATGGAACCCCTCTTTTTTTTAGTAATTATTCTTGAGATACAAAAAAGTAGAGTCAAATTTTAGAAAAAAATCTGGATGTATTTTTAAGCTCCATCTGTTCCTCATACTCTATAAGATTTTTCTTCTGCCCTTTCATTTGGAAAGGAAAGTGGAAATCATGGATTTATAAGTATTTCTCTTTTGTTTTTTAAAAAAATATCAAATATACAGTGTTTGAATTTTTAAAAGCTACCAGATACAGAAATGTGCTTTAACACCAATTAAGACCTAAAGTTTTCTTATTTTGTAGTGAGTATAGAAGAGTATCGAAGATGAATGATTATATTATACTCATTTATATTAAATACATATTAAAATTAGCACAAATGGAAAATTCTACTTTTGAGTATATAATTTGTTAAGGAAATATTACTTTTCGTGATAATTTTTGTGTATTATTTCATATATTGGTAAAATTCAAAACTACTTTTCACTTCAGAGATTTTCTATCTTAAGTTCAGGGTGGATGGGCTGATTAGAAAAGGGCTAATAGTCCAAACATTAAGTAGATTTCTTTTCTCATTCAGAGGCCTTAATTAATGTTTTATAAATAAATGGCATTTCTTTATTTTTAAACTTTTCTATATGTTTTTAGGAAAGTATCCCCTCACTCAATGGCATATTCATTCAAATAGTTTTTATCCCAAGGAAAAGGAAAATAAGCTATGCAGTTGAGATTATGTCTGAGGCAATTCATTGTGGCAGCTTTATTATAAAACATTGATAAATGATTATTTTTGTAAACAAATAAGTTAATTTATTCTTGGTCTTACTTGGATAAATTTTAAGGTCTTGGGTGTTGAAAGACATTCACTTTGTTTTTAGGACAGTTTTCCACCCCATTTTTTTTTTAATAGGACTTTAAATTAATGTCTGAGGGTATGTATTGGCATAGGAGCCTATTTTATCAATAAAGATGAGTGGTTAAAACTGGCATGCCTCCAATTTAATTTGAAAACAGTGTTTATATTTCTTGTATATGGTTTATTTTTAAAGCCTTTTGTCTCCTCTTACCACAAAACAAGTACTTAGCAACAAGTTTTGTTTTTGTTTCTTAGGAGTAGGACAGCAACTACTTACCGCTGATCTTACAGATCTTATCTGTAGTCAGATGAGTACTGTCCCCACAAAAGCTAAGTCCAAATCCTAAACAGCTCTACCTGGAAATATAACTACATCTGGAAATAGAAAACTTTTATACATGTAATTATCTCAGGATAAGGTCACTTTGGATTTAGTTTGACCCTAAATGCAATGACTGGTATCCTTGTTAAAAGAAGATTTGAAACCCAGAGAAAAAGCCACATGAGGACAAAAGCAGAGATTTATGCAAACCAAGGAGCACCAATGACTCTTAGCCACCATCTGAAACTAGGAGAGAGGCATGGAGTGGATTTCCCCTCAGAGCCTGCAGAAGAGACTGCCCCACTTGATTATAGGGTCTGGCCTTCAGAACTGTCAGAAAATAAATGTCTGTTATTTTAAGCTACTCAGCCTGTATTTGTTACAGCAACCTTAAGAAACGAATACATCATGTATTCATCATAAATCAACATTTAAAACATTTTATATAGGGATTAGAGTTCTAAAAATAATATACAGCCTCACAGATAACAATGCTTTTTGTTCAAATTTATATTCTTTGATATTCTTTTATAACAAAGCAACTTCTAAATTTTTATATTTCTAAACTGCTTCAGTGAAGAAATGGAGGCTCATAGATCCATAAACTTGGGTGAATACTAGCTGTTTTATGAGTAAACCAAAAAAATGTTTAATGAAATATTGATGATAATTTACAACTGGCATATGAGGGGAACTTTTCCTTTTCCCTCACTGGCTGTTGTTTCCAGCCTCTTGTTCCTGTCTTCTCTCTGGCCTCTTAACACTCCAGAGAGCCATTGAGTGCAGGTCTTACTGCTATTGAACACTGTATCTCTACTCCATAAGCTCCCCAGACTCGGAACTTTACCACCTGTATGATGGATGACTCCCAGATTTACACTGCCAGCTCAGACTTCTCATTAACTTCAAACTCATCCAGCTGTGACTGCCAGCCAGTCCAAAGTCATACTCACGCATAACTACCAGAACCTCTCCAGACTCTCATCAGCCTGGTTGCTGACAACTGCAGCTTTCTAGCTGTCAAGACCAAAACCCTAGTGGCACCTGACCCTTTTCTTTTACAGCTTGCATCAAATTCATCAGCAAATGTAACAGCCGACCCTTCAGAATATATACCACTTCTCAGCGTCTGCGCTACTCCTCGTCCAAACCATGTTAGAGTAGACAAATTGGATTCAACCTAAATATACTATTCTAGGAGAACTGTTAAGTAAATTCTGGGTATCTTCTCAATGTAGTTTATTGTGTACTATGGTCTAAAGATTCTAGCAGTAGAAAGAAAAATATTTGCGTAAAGGCTTAATATAAATATAATGTATATATAAATCAGATGAAAAGGGAAATCTATAAACAATAACAACATACTTCAAATTAATTCTACTGTGCCAATTCCTCTTGCCTGCTGGGGATTTAGCTCAGTGGCACCACGCCTGCCTTGCAAGCACAAGGTCCCAAGTTCAATCCAGTGTCATAAAAAAGCACTATCAACTTCTGTTTCCTGTAAACCAAAGCATTTTGTAACTACCATTGTATAAATGTGTTGTAATTTATGCTGTTTCCCCATTGGATATTCAGACTGCACATTTTTAAACAATACTGCAGTAGATACCCATATACATACCTTTATTGTCATTTCTGGTGTATAATCCCTGGAGGTTTGTTATATCATGCTCATCTATATCACTTACCCTTTAAATAAAAATAATTGTACGTTGGGCTGATTTAGCTCAGTGGCACCACTCCTGCCTTGTAAGCGCAAGGTCCTGATTTTGATCCCCAGTACCAAAAATAATAATAATCGTATGTTTTAAAAATATACAATTCAGCAGGGTCAGCCTCTTTCCATAACCTGACTTCCTGGGGTCTTTATTAGCCTCTTGTGAATCAAAAAACCTATGGATAAAGAGCTGCTTTTATACACATACAATTGAAACCCTACTATATGCCTTGGTAATTAACCTTGGAATTTTTAAGTTAATGACATCCCTTACAAATTTTTTTCCCCAAATGAACAAAAGAAAACCAATAAACCAACTATTTTAGAGCAACCAAGGCCTCAGAAAATAGCAATAAGTAGCATTGTAACCACGATAAAAAATACCTTGAAACACAGGATATACTTCTCAAGCAGCAGACACAGATATGAAGACTACTTGGGGTTTCTGTAATACTACAGAGAAAGCCAGGCATGGTGGTGCATGCCTGTAACACCAGATATTAAGGAGACTGAAGTAAGAGGATCATAAGTTCAAGGCCAGCCTGGTCAAATTGGCAATACATGATCTCTTAAGGGCTGGGAATATAGCTCAGGAGTAGAGCACCCCTAGATTCAAGCCCCAGCACTACAAAAACTACAAAGCAGCAAACTGGTTATTGGTCTGTGCTGTGGTTGCACATAACCCCCAAACCTCAGCACTTAGCTTTTATTTTTATATACAGTGGAAAATGACTAGAGCTTTAAAACGGAGGTGATTTGTCAGCTCCTGGTCTTGAACTACAGCACCACTCTGTGGTCAAGTGTTCAGTGCTATTTTTTAAAAAGTGATTAAAAATTTTTTCTTTGTATGAGTTTCTCATGTTGATTTGCCCTAACATTAGCTTTTACTCCTATTTCATGCAAGGCTCTGGACCTGGTAAAACACAAAGAGCAAAGCATCTCAGTGGATAGAAAATACCTGGTATGTGTCACTGAACAAATTCAGAGGAGAGCCAGTTTGGAAGGAAAGTGGAGTTACTGTTTGTCAAACAGAAGACTCCTGTGTTGAGAAAAATGTCAGGCATTATAAGCACAAGAGATTGTTTAGACCTGACAATACATTTTAGTTGTTTTAAGAAATTTGGATAAAGAGAGGGTCTCCTCCCCCACGAGATGGCCATGTTTTTGTTTTTTAAAAAAGGAGTTGAAGGGCCAGGCATGGTGGCACATTCCTGTAATCCCAGCACTCGGGAGACTGAGGCAGGAGGATCACTGAGTTCGAGACCAGCCTGGCTACACAGTGAGTTCCAGGTCAGTCTCTACATAGCGAGACCCTGTCTCAAAAAAAAAAAAAGGAGTTGAAGCCCACCTACTTGAATTGCTGAAACCACAATCCATGAAAAACTGGGGAGCAAAGTCACCCTTAATAGTGTCTCATTTGCTGTTGCCAGCTATTCCTCTGCCCCGAGCTTACAACTTATAGGTACAGGCATCTGTGCTCTTCCAGGTCAGAGAACATGCAAGCAAGTTGGGGCAACAAAAAGTCCCTTCTAATGGGACCCAGAAACCTCATAAAACAGAACAAGCCTTGTACCCCCAAAGACCAATTATGGCCATTCTTTAATCTTCCAAGGAAAAGAATTGACCCTGAGGACGTTATATTCACATACAAGACTCAAATAGAAAATACATTTTTTAGTTTGGTTGGCTTTTTTTGTTTTGTTTTTTTGTAGTGCTAGAGATTGAACCCAGGCCTGCCACACTGAACTATATTTCCAGACCTTTTTATTTTGAGATAGGGTCTTGCACAGTTCCCCAAGCTGGACTGTAACTTGGACTCCTGTCTCAGCCTTCAGCGTGCCCTGCTACACTAGGCTGAAAACATTACTTTGAGGGTCGTATCTCAATGGATCACTCAGCACCCATACCCACTTGTCAGAGAACAAATGCTAACTCAACTTCCTCTTTATGTCAATTTCATAAAGCATATTCCTTAAAAATGTGGTGGCCAAATCACCAAGAAGCATTTCCATCAACAGGGTCCTGTACATTTGCACACTACATTCCTTTGCTGGGGCTGTCATAACAAAATAGCCGCAGAAACTATTTTCTCAGTTCTGGAGGGTGGAAGTCCATGTACAGTGTTGGCAGGGTTGGTTTCTTCCCAGGCAGATGGTTGCTCTGTTGATGTGGCTTTCCTCTCCGCACACAAATCTGTATGTCCTAGTCTGGAATCCCTGGGCCTCAGGTATGCTAAGCACGTGGTCTACCACTGAGCTACACCCCTACCCCCATAATTTCCTCTTGGTGTTAAGGACACCAGTCAGATTGTTTTAGGGCCCACTCTAGTGGCCTTAATGTACCGGGGATACAACTGGTGACCTTGAGCTTGCGAGGCAGGTGGCAGAACCACTGAGCTAAATACCCAGCCCAATTTAATCACTATTTAAAGACCCCCATCCTAGTTACTTTTCTCTCATTGCTGAGATAAAATACCCAACATCCAAAGTTAAAGGGGGAAAGGCTTATCTGGCTTACACTTTGTAGAGGTTTCGTTTCAGTCCATAATCACCTGGCTCCACGGCTGGGACGGCAAGCAGGCACCGCAGAGGAGAAACATGGTGCGCACAAGGTAGGAAAGGGAACAAGGGGCCTTAACAGTGTCTTTCTGCTCCTTTTAGCACCCAGCATCAGCGATGCCAAACCAGTCACTCGTGTTCAGTAATGACAAACCCTTAATAAGCATCACACATTCCAGATTCAGCCACCTCTGAAAAAGAAAGCCCCATTTCACACACATGAAGCTCTAGGGAGAACCTAAACAGGCCATATCTCCAAATTAAGTCTGAGGTACGGGGGAGTTAGGGCTTCAGTGGGAGAGGGGAGCGCAAGTTAGTCCACAATATAAAGGAAAATAGGTAGCCACTTTCCCACCAAGAGCAGAGACACAATGTTGGTGGGCTGGGTTCCTCACATTAACACCAAGGCCTTTAAAGAAAAGTCTGTACCAATGCTGCTGTGGAGATATGTATGGATATTGCAATTTTAAATGTCACCTGAAATAAATGATAAATGGGTCTAAAGTCTCAATGAGTAACATAGAAAAACGTGTGTGTAAAATTAATAATTTAACATAAGAGATCATAGCAAGAAATAGTAACATTAGCAATATTCTACCAATTCTTCAGCAGAAGAAAGTTGGAAATACTCAGGGACTTCTATCTTCATCACGTAAGAGTGTAAAACACATTCTGATAGGAAGTCAGGCATCTCAAACTTAGTTATAAAATAAAAGGGGCAGACAATATGATCTCTAAAGCCCTTTCCAGCTTAAAATTCTAATTAGAATTCGTTTTTTAATCCCACCTTCTACAGAAAGCTCTCACCATCATCCCCTTATCCATAGAGAAATCTCTGGCAAGTATTATAGTGAGTTTTGGAAACCTGATAGCTAACCTGTAATATGTTAATCAGAACTTTTAGAAAACATTTAAAGAACAGATTTTTCTGTAATACTACCACTTTTCCTCAGTTCGACATACCTAAAGTACTAATGACCCCCTGAACAAATAGTCCATTAGAAGGAATCCGTTTTCTAACAATATAAATTTGAACACACTGCCCCAGATTTCCTTCATTTCCAGAAGCTGATATTTTAAGATAGAGCATTAAATTGTCCAGATTCAACAGTTCTGTTTCTATAGCTGTGAAACTTTTCTCTCATGTATTATTGCTATGATACAAATAGAGTCAATAATAACTTTTATGAGAATACCATAATAAAGAGGCTTTTTGCACTTTTTAAAAAATAGCTATTTATTATAAAATTATACAAACTGACTTATTACAAATTATACTGAAAGTTTTTAAATAATTTGTATCCTCCTCCAAAAAAAATGTGTTCTGCCTTTTACAGTCTTGAGTCAGTACAGAAATTCGGATGGTACAAAAAGTGATTCACAAACCTTTCATTAAACCTTGATAAGAGTGTACAAAGATATGGTTGAAACCAAAGTCCCAACAGTACATTTTTTAATCAGATTTTTTGGTCCATTTTAAATTATAAACAATAAGAATTCTAGAGTAGTAAATGGATACCTGCATTTAAATTTTCAAAGCAAAAATGTTTCACTTTCTCTTTTCTCATTTTGTTTTATCCTTTCCCAAAACACTTTTTCTTTTCATTTCTTTCTTTCTTTTCTTTTTTTTTTTTTTTTTTT
>NW_022900931.1:22203547-22213656 GCF_012274545.1 Fukomys damarensis
TTTTTTTTTTTTTTTTTTTTTTTTTTTTTTTTTTTGGTACCAGGGATCGAACTCAGGACCTTGAACCTGTGAGGCAGGCAGCAGCACTGCTGAACTAAATCCCTGGCCCCCAAAAACACTTTTCAAAGCAAAAATTAAAGGTTTCTCCAGTGAAGTAAAATGTCAATAATCTTTTGTGCTCTGAAGAAACCCTAAAAAGCAGCAGCACGTAAGTATGGTTAGCTCACAAATGCCCATGCCTCGGCCACAACAGACCTCAGCTTGTCAGAGAAACTGACGGTTCCCAGCGCAGCTCTCTGACAGGTAAGAATTGAGGCAGTGAGCAGGAGGAATGCAGCCCAGGGCTGCCAAGGTCTTTTGTGCGGTGAAACAAGGGTATCCAATGGAGGGGCTCTCCTTACAGAATCTAAGCTGGTCCTGGTTAAAAGAAGGTCATGCCCAGCATCCTTGATGACTCCCTCCATCACTTCAACACACACCACACAGGCTTTAAAGACAGGAAAGCAGTTATGCATTAATGGATCACTCTTATACATTAATGCCAACACAGTCACGTTAGCAAAAAGGATGATGAAGTGTAAATTTTTCTTTCGTTAATGGTTAAGATTAGGGATCAACTTATTTCCTACAAATGAAACATAATCCATGTCATCTGATGCAGTTTTAACTATCTTAAAAGGCCATGAAAGAAAAAAGTAACCCAAGTCCGTTATTTGGAATATAAATAAACATCTACATAAATATTCCATTATTCTATGTAGAATTGACCTATTTTTCAAATAAGTAATTTAACTACTTGCAAAGTTACCATTTTAAGCAATAAAAGGCAAAGACAAAGGGATCCCCCTGAGCTGTACACTAAAAATAAGTTGGTAAGTTTCATGTGTATTTTACCATAATTAAAAAATGTTTAGTGCTGATACCTTGTTGATTAAAAGAACATGCAACTGGGCCGGGGATTTAGCTCAGCAGTTTGGTGGCCTGCCTTGCAAGTGCAAGGACCCGAGTTCGATCCCGGGTACCAAAAAAAAAAAGAACATGCAACTAAGTGATCAGATTACTTCTATAAGGAAAAACTTACTTCTCTTTTATATCCTGACATTCAGGGGCTCAGTATCAGATCCCTACATCTGCAAACAGAGAAGCAAATCGAGATCCAATGTAGTACTTAAGTACCTCCTGCTCCCCAAGTTTAGATAGAGTCAGGGGAGAGAATTATTCAAGGAGTTATAAAAAGAAACACCAGTGGGAGAACCACTGTTTTTTATTTTTCAATTTTTGGTGCATTTAATGGAATATATTGATCATATAAGCCAAGTAATTTCTGAAGAAGTTGGAACAGCCTCCCAACCACCAACTTTGTGGTTGTCTCTCTCTCCTTCCCTCACTTAGAATCATCCTAACTCCCTAGCGTGCCCTCACCATGTAACAACAAGGACACCATAATCTCACGCCGAGCCTGACCATGTTAGGATTGCACCAGAGGTTGCTAAAGCCATCTGGGCATGAACTCCAGAGCTGAGGTCCCCTGATCGAGCCCACACCCCTCTACAGAAGCAGGGGTGTCCTCTCTCCTGCAGGCTGCTCCTTCTGGAAGAGCACTTTGATCTGGGTTAATCGGCCATAAAGCCTTTCTCTCAGTGGGGGGATGTGGTAGCTGGGATCCAGAATGTTCGTTACTCGGCGCTCTCTCTCTTGCTTCCACAACTTGTACGGGTGAGGAGGGAAAAGCGGCCGCCCTCTTTCTCTTCGTACCTGTAATGTAATTCCGCTTACAGCCAGCATCCCCCATACTGCCAGGATAATAAAGTCTAAAAAACAGCACAGAAGAATCACTGAAACTTTTGTATTTTAAAATCTAACATACACAACCAGGGAATGAGTGAGAAAGCTACAGTCTTATTTTTGAAACTATAGATTTTCTATTACAGGCATCCAGAAGTCTAAACCAGTCATTAAAGAACAGATTGTTTGCTGGGGACTGGGGGAAGAGGGGGGGAACCTGGTTGCAGTCACATGATGTGTGCATCGTGGAGCACTAGACCCTGCCGTGCTCACTTCCTATCCCATTCTACCCCATAGGGGCCCAACCCTATTTGCACAGAGAACACGGGGATGCATGAGCAAGTTCTACAGATCATACTGAGTTTCTAATAAATGCTTTGCTTGCATTTAAGAATTCCAGGACACATGGATTTCAAGGTCTCCACCATCACATCCTCTTTAAAGAAAAAGCTCTGGATAGTACAGGGAAAATTTTGCCCTAAAAAACTCAGCAATCACAGTAGCACTTCTTTAGGATATTCTCAGTTCTTCTAAGACACGCTTTTCCACTCTTCATATCTTAAGATTTCTGAAATCAACCTAATTTACAAACTTCATGAACATTTATTATGCCAATCATTTTTTTTTTTCTCTTTAAAAAGTCAGTGGAAAAAATCTTTTTCTTTTTTTCTTTTTTGGTACCAGGGATTGACCTTGGGACCTTGTGCTTGGGAGGCAGGCAGGCAGCAGAACCACTGAGCTAAATCCCCGGCCTAATGGAAAATCTTTAATGGATAATATCTTACAACCCAGGAAACAATTTAGGTGCTAACTGAAAATCACTTTCACTTTCAGCTACTAAATTGCCTGCTTCATTAAAGAAGGGAAACAAGACTGAAATGACTTAAAACTTAAATCAGGTCGTCATAATCATAACTGTTATTCCTCACTTCCTCCCCACCTCCCCACCTCCTCACCTGCCCACCCATGGAATGTCAAACATCTTCACTGTCATTTCATTTCCTATTTGAGAACTGACTTATAAACCAGAGTAACCCAGGATTAGAAATTTCTTTCTTTCCTTTTTTTTTTTTGTTTTTTTGAGACAGGGTCTCACTATGTAGTTGAGACTGACCTGGAACTCACTATGTGGCCCAGGCTGGTCTCGAACTCACAGCAATGCTCCTGCCTCAGCCTCCCGAGTGCTGGGATTACAGGCGTGCACCACCATGCCTGGCCTAGAAATTTCTTAACCAAGTTCATTTAGTAGACTCTTAAAAGTCTGACTCAAACATTTGCACCCTTAGCTCACATGGGCATCTTATGGCATTTGTATAGTGTTTCCTCCTTTCTAAGACACCTCAGTTGCCTTTTTTTTTTTTTTTTTTGAGTGCTCTTGGTAACATGGAAAAGTCAATACTCCTATTTGACCATTACCCTTGTTTTGAATTATAAGAGTCTTACCATTAGTTTGAAAAGGCACATTTGTGAAAGCTCTGCGGAAATCTGTGCTGAGTGCTCTCCTGAGAACGTTCAGAGTGATGTAAGAAAGGCTTGTGTGCTTGTAGCTGTCAATGGCCAAAACCATCAAGTAGGAGCCAACAACTCCGCAGGTCAAGATGTTGAGCTGTGGGAGAGTGGCGAAGCTGGGACATCATCAGGGTAGAAAAGGAACAGTTTTCTAACTCTCCCAAGCACAGGGGATCACTTCTGATCCCGCAGGGCACATGAAAAGGGACTACATCTTAGCAGCCGATAAAGGTGACCTGACAAGATAAACTAAAACCACTTCCAACTTTCACAGCCATGGGGAATTCTTAAAACAGAGTTTATCTGCATAATGTACAGGTCTGTCTGTTTCAATGAATGACGGACAGAATATATGCTTGTCCCATAAGGTTCTATCCAGGACCTAGCAGCCCTGTGGCTCTGTTTGTGACGTATACTCTGGGGGGTTTGCTCTGTGCTGCTGATGCAGGTCTCAGAATGCAGCCCTGTTGCTTAGCAATGCATGATTACACTCTACCACAGAAAACAATCTTGCCTGAAAAGAACTTCAATCTTATTATATGAAGACACATGCTAGAGAGACAGTTAGAGCTGATGCTCTCTGAGACTGGTGCCCTGGAGATAAGACTGCCTTCTGCACCCCATGGCTGAACCATGTTGACATGTGATTCTCTGTCTGGGGAAGCGGGGACAGTATGCTAATGTTATGTAGAACTTCTTTGCTTTCACATAGCAGCAAAGTTATTTGGAGCAGTTACCTGATGTAGTTAATCACGCAGCCCTCTCTAGTGAATAAAACGTGCAAAATGATGCAATGAGCAATCAGCTAAAGGTCCAGGACAATGTAGTGAATAAAGCGAACTTTTTGTGAAACACTTACTATTCTTAGGCAGCCCAAGAAAACCACTGGAATGAACACAGTGACACAAGAGAAAGTCACCCAAAACACACCATCATCACGAAAGACCTTTAGGTTTCCTGCAAAAGCAAAGAGAGGAGTAAACGACACGTTTACTGAGTTAAATTTCATTTTCTCAATATCCGAACATAGATATACAACTGAAAGTTTAAAGTAACAACCAGGGAATATGTTTTGTTTGGTACCGGGGATGGAATCCGGGACCTTTCATGTATGAGGCAGGCAGCGGAAACACTGAGCTAAGTCCCTGGCCCCCACCACCAGGGAAAATGTGGGCAACTACAAATAAACTCTAACTTTTTATATTTAAGTGTGATTACAACTCCCTTTGAAGGATGTATTTTAAAAGATGTGGGGATGAGAGGACCACAGAGGTGAATGCTCTGCCCTTAGTAATAGGGTAATTTAGAAAAGGCTCCAAGAGTCCAGCTCTTCTATGACCCTAACCTATAAGTGGAGAAGAATGAATTATGTCATCTCTAAGCTCTAAATCATCCCTCCTAGCCCTAAATATCTGTGATTTCCTGTTTTTAAACTAGAGAAACAACAAAAACCCACAAGCAAAGACACTCAAAGTTAAGCTGTGAACCTGATATGAGTGGCAAAGTCCCCTTAACAGGTTTTTACAATAGACCCACACCCTGCCGAGCCACTGCACACAGGGACAGCAGAAGATACCTGCTTCTACCAAACCCTTCTCCTGCCGCCCAACTCCAACATGCACATCTCAGGGTGACCAGAACCAGCACATGAAAACTCCTCTTTTAAAATGATGTCTAAAAAGCAAGAGCTGCGTGTCATGGCGTGCACCTGTAGTCCCAGATACTTGGGAGGCTGAGGCAGGAGGATCAAGTGAGCTCAGAAATGCAGGGCCCCTGTGGCAACATAGCAGAGTCTTTAAAAAAACAAAAAAAAAGCAAGAATATAAACCTGACTACTCAATACCGAGGCTGGCACTACTGTTCTTCTCTAGGTGGTTCTGTATCTGGAGACCACATATTCTGGGCAGGGGATTTGACTTTAGGGCCCCAAATTCACTGAAGGCCGGTTGCAGTAGGTGCCTGTGAAGAAAATTTATGGATTGTATTCCGAAGTTTAACTATATTAACCTTCAAAGAATACACGTGGTTTTTTAAAAAAGAATTCCTTCAAGGAATCTAAGGGTTAAACATCGCAGTGATGATGCCTACAAAAGAAGGACAGATCTTCTCAGAGAATATTCTCTTTGCTGCGTGAAACAGAAATAATTTAATCAGACCTGAGAGGTCAGCCAAATGTTTTCAGACTTTAATTCTTTTTTTTTTTTTGGTACCAGGGATCGAACTCCGGCCCTTGTGCTTGCAGGGCAAGAAGCGAAAACACTGAGCTAAATCCCCAGCTTCAGACTTTAATTCTTAAAAACAGGAGTTTAAACTGAGGCAAAGTGGTGCACGCTTATAATCCTGGCTACTCAGGAGCCTGAGGCAGGAGGATTGTGTGTTTGAGACCAGTCTGGACAACTTAGCAAGACCTTGCCTCAAAACTAAACCCAAAACAAAAGACCAGAGAAGGTGTTTAGTGAGAAGGCCCTGAGTCCAATCCCCAGTTCAGAGAGAGAAAGTGTACATCAATTACTAGAAATCCAAATCCGACCTATCATCCCTCCCTCCTCTAAGCACTACCAAAAGCGGGGAAGCTGATTAAGCACACTGAGGGCCGGGCCTCCGATCTGCATTTTCTTTGCCGGTACTGGGGTCTGAAGACAGCACTCTGCGATACACCCAGCACAGAGGCCTCTGGGAGCGGAGGGCTTCTTCTTGGCATTGCTCTCTCTACAGATGCCACATGCCCAACGCCAATTTCCTTAACTCCTCAGAAGGCCAGCGTCCCAACGCCATTCCTGACAAGGCTGTGTGAGTCTAAAAAGCTCAAATCAAATCTTCCAAATAAGGAATCGACGCGCAGAAAATCTCACTGCCTACCCAGAGGAGTGAAGAAAACTGCTGCAGAGACGAGGAAGCCCAGCACGAGCCCAGCACACAGCAGGCACAGCCCGAGGGTCCCAAATCGCCACCAGATGGCCACCAGGAGAACTCCGCCGACGCTGCCAGCTGTGGCCGTCAGGATCAGCCGAACTGTACAAAGGGAGGCGACACACTAGTGACCAGAGGCACTTCGGAGCACGCTGCGGAGACACCACAGCATCACAGACCAGCCTCTGCCCTCCCTCGGGCAGCCCCCACGGGCGCTTCACCAGGGCCCAGGCTGGGCTTGAACTTTGCCTCGGCCTCCCAGAGTGCTGGGATTACAGACATTTTTATTGATGTCCATTTTATATCTCAATATATCACACAGGTGGACCACAGGTTTATAATCAACATGACCACTCGTTTCCCTAGTACCAAGAAATTCCCTGTGGAGATTAAAAGCCCAGAGGGGAAGGCCGGACGGCAGCTCAGGAAAGATGCGCTACAGGAGATATGCTACAGGCGGTGAGGTGTGTAGAGGCGCTCTAGGGGCCGTTCATAAGGGGCTGGGACAATCAAATGCTGGGGAGGGGCCCTGTAGAGACTGTGCCTGTTTGGTGCCTTCACAGAAGAATCAAACAAGGATATAAATGGGGACCCAGGATATACATGCTGCCCTGGAGTTAAAAATACAACAACTGTACCTTCTCCGAACACAGATGCTGCAGAAGCCAGCCTCCTTCAGGCCTGCCTCACCTGGCCAGTCACATGGCCGGTCAGGACCAGATACTCTGCCAGCGCGAATCCCTGATTTGCACGGAGGATCTAGACGGGAACCTCTGAGGGGAGTTTTCCCCATACTAGCTGAGCTGCCCCTTTTCCTTTGTCTGGAGGGCGGCCAACTGCCAGAGCTATGTCTCCCTTTTTGCTAGAGTGGAAGTCCCAGGAAAAGCCATGCCTGTGCTCTATTCCTCTGGCTCTGGTTTCATCTCTATTGTTTTTGGGCCCAAGAACCCAGCTCATGGGATATCACACACAGTACAGGTCAATCTGTGAAAGGAAAGGTGGAGCACAGACAGAGCAATGGGCTTGCTGCACCCGGTTAAACTACTGCTTTCACTTACCATCATACTTAATGAGGGTCAGTCTTGTAATCAGTACGTAAAAGAAGAATCCCAGGAAGATAAAGCCTATGAAGAATAATTCTGGTAGCAAACCAGCAGGAAAAGAAACAAACAAAACAAACTATGGTTAGGTACTCCTTTTGCAACGTAATTTAAGTACCTAACCTACAAATATGTGCTTTAGCTACTAGAATTTACATATTATGGCATTCAAAGGAGGAAAAATAACTATTTAAAAGGCAGACGATCTTTAGAATTCATTGAGAGTAATTTTACTATCAAATAGGTAAAATATTTAAAGTACAGTATTCACTACAGGACACACTGTCATGTAGGTAGGTCAGTTTCAGTTATTAAATGGTTAGCTGCTAATGTCGTAGCTCATTTTAATACATTTATATTTTCTACTTTAAAACAGTGCTTTTGTCATTTGTGTCTAATCTGAAATCACACACTAAATTGTGATAGCTACATAAGCAAAAATGAAAGGTAGGAGATTTTTTAAAAAGTATCCCAAAGCAAAGAATGATTTTTAAGTCATCTTGTATCTTAATCATTAAATACCTGAAAATACAAGACTACAGATAATTTGATTTCTCACAAATAAACCTAATCCTGATTACGGACAACACAGTTCTACACATTTCTTAAATTCTTCTCAGTTGTTACTAGTAATATTTATACTCAATTCTAATGCATGTAATATATATCAACATAAAAGAAAAAACAAAACAACTAGTAGTATATTGGATGTTACCAAAGCATAGAAATTAAATTTTTTTTTTTTTTAAAATTTAATTTTTTTTTTTTTTTTTTTTTTTTTTTTTTGGTACCAGAGATCAAACTCGGGTCCTTGTGCTTGCGAGGCAGGCAGCAGCACCACTGAGCTAAATCTCTGGCCCCAGCAATGAATTTCTTTATCATAGAATCATTCCACACTGTGAATAAATATTCCTCACAACACTATCTAAACAAGAATAAAGTGTCCTAATAGAGGGAAAGGAACTGGGGATGTAGCTCAGTGTTGCCCCACCTGCCTCGCAAGTGCAAGGTCCTGAGTTTGATCCCTGGTACCAAAAAATAAATAAATAAAAAGAGGGAAAGGACTTGCTATTTCTAAGACTTTGCTACAGCCATTTCAAAGAGCTTCATTAGATCAGGATCAAATTCACTCTACTGTGATGCTCAGTTATGTGCCTCAGGTAAGGACCTTTTAAGGTACAGATATTGACCCTTCAAGGACCTAGGTGTTTAACGACTGTTCCAACTTGTGCCCGAGGCATGCTGTTTGGACCTAAGATCCACTGTTTGGAAGTACAACCCCTCTTTTTTGTACAGTTCTGTGCATCTTGTTTATAGAGCCTCAATGTCTTTTTGTGGTACAGTATACCTTGTTTATATAGTACTGTAATTTTGCTGATTATACCACACAGTACAGTACTGTAGTTTTATGTTCTGTAAAACATTACAATACTGCATGTAACAATCATGCAAATAAAAGCAAAGTCATCAAGCTGGAATTTCCTCTGACCATTTCTTTATTCTGAATATTGTAATATACATAGTATACACAATTCCTCATTAAATGACCAATTCACTTAATGACTGAGTTGGGGAACTGTAACTTGGCTGTTAAACAAGGAACATCTGTAATTGAAAACATTACATAAGAGGCAGCCCACATATTGAAACTAATTCAGGGGGCATAGTTTATATTCCACTTTCCACCCACCCCATGTCTCACTCTGTGGATTCTGAAGTTCTGTTTGGCAGCTGGACCTCCAGGAGTGAACAGAAATTTCAGGCTCACTATGTACCATGGGCCCGGAGCCCAATTCATATGAAATCAAATCCATCATCATCACCAAACTCCACACCTCGCTTATCATTAGCCAACCAGTATCATCTAGTAACTGAAGAAGTTTGCCACACAAACCAAATTTTATTTCTCACTTAATAAGAGGAGGTTAGAGCCAGGCATCGTTGCTCACACCTGTAATCCCAGTACTCTGGGAGGCCGAAGTAGGATGATCACAAGTTCAAGCCCAGCCAGGGCAATTTAACAACTTAGTGAGATCCTGTCTCAAACACAACAACAAAAAACTTGAAAGGCTCAGTGTGAGGCACTGTATTCAATTCCCAGTACAAAAAAAAAATGGGGGCCGGGGACTTAGCACCTGCCTTGCAAGCGCAAGGACCGGAGTTCGGAGTTCGTTCGATCCCCGGTACCAAAACAAAAACAAAAAAAGGAATTTGCACTCTATTGTTGAGAGAAAGAAAAAAATTTAAATGTGGAGCAACTCAGTAGATATATCAAAAGAATTCAGTCACAAATCTATGAGGATAGTTGAGAGAAGTAAGCACTCTTTTGCTTCACAGATTTCTAAGTAATATATTCGCTGGCAGCGCACAAGACAAAAGACTACGAAGAGCTTAACTACCATCCACATCAAACATGGTACCTGTTTTCCAGAATCGGTGTCCAAAGAAACAAATGAAGAGACCAAGCAGGGCAAAAAGAGTGAAGAACACTTTGGTAGAAACTCTTCCTAAAAAACAATGAAAACTTAGTGGACAATACATGTAACTTGATACTTTGTATTTAATTCATGAAACATCACCAAAAAAGCAAAATGAAATGACACTGGTTTACTCCACACGTGTATAATTTAACCTTAGAACACTCTTGCCACCCCCTCATGAATTAATTCATGCAGGCAGTTAATGCCATTGTTTCTCAAAAATAGAACCTGGCTAGAAAATAAAGTCTAGGGCCGGGATTTAGCTCAGTGAATCTGCCGCCTGCTCACAAGCACAAGGACCCAAGTTCAACTCCTGCACGAACGA
>NW_022900931.1:22213682-22215746 GCF_012274545.1 Fukomys damarensis
GGGAGGAGAGAGGAGAGAGAGAGAGAGAGAGAGAGAGAGGGAGAGAGGGAGAGAGATAGAGGAGAGGGGAGAGAGAGAGAGAGAAAAACAGTCTAGCTGGTCATTACCATGGCGATGGCTAGTGTCATGCAGAAAATTATACCTCACTAACTCTCTTGCTTAGTGGCTACTCCGCTACTGACAGCGGGGGCTAAGCAAGGAAAGGAAGGAAGGAGGGAGGGAGGGAAAGAGAGAGGAAAGAAAGATGGGTGGATGAATGCCTATAACAACTGTTTCTCAATGACAAGGAAAAAAGGGGGCGTGCTGTGAATTAACACAGATTCATGGGACACATCAACTAAATACAACATCTAGCTGTAAATTTTAGTGCTCTTCAGGAATTATTTTTAATATTTTAATTGAAAGTTTTGTTAATGATATGGTGGTTATATATATTTTAAACAGTGCTTACCTTTAAGATATATATTTTTATTCAAATATTTACTAAATACTTTATGAAATACTAAATGTTCTATATATAAAATATGTATATTTACTGAAAATTAAGACTAAGGATTTGCTTTAAAATAATCCAGTAATTAAACAGACAGACAAGCAGGATGACAGCCATGAATTAAAACTGCTAATGCTCCATAACTCATACACAGAGACTCACTGAAGTTTCCACAATAGAAACAAATCCAATCTCACATTAAAAGAACTTACATTACATGATAAATCATACATGTACAAATTACTTCCAGTCTTGCAAATACATACCGCTTTGGGGGAAATGCTGCACTAAAGCCAATAAAGCACACTATGCTTGGTGATGACAAAAACCTCTAATTCCATGACCTAAGTAAAAACTTTAAATGCCACAACTAATCAAAAGATATAGTTTTATTTTATTTTATTTTATTTTAGGTATTAGGATTTGAACCCAGGGCCTCTGCACTGAACAACCTCCCGGGGCCTCTTACTTTTTATTTCGAGACAGGATCTTCCTAAATTGCCAAGTTACCAAGGCTGGACAAGAGACAGTTTAACTCAAGAGAAAAACATGCTCACTAAACTTACTATCATCGTCAATCCTTCAAGATAAACACAAGAAAATAATTCCTTCACAAAGAACAAAACACCTATATAATCGCACAGGGAAATGTTACATGGCGCAACAGAATAAACACATCAGAAGGTTTCAGGATGCCCAGATGAGCTTGCTGTGGTGGTGCACACTTGTAATCCCAGCACTCTGGAGTCTGAGGGAGAAGGATCACAAGTTCAAGTCCATCCTGGGCAATTTACAAACTTAAAAGAGACCCATCTCAAGAAATAAAAGAGGGCTGGGATATAGCTCAGTGTGAAGGCCCCGGGTTCAATTCCCAGTTACCTCCCCTTCCCCCAAAAAAAGCTCAGGTGGAGGCACTACAAAGATATACAGTTAAATAAGAAATAGAAGATGAAAGGTCAGACTTTGCAAGACATAACATGTGCCTGTGTATCAGCTTTTCTGAGAATCAGGAGTGCAACAAAAGATTAAGTGAAAGATAAAAATGCCACATTCTGTTTACTTCAGAGCTGTAGTTGATTTTCACCCTAAGATTTAATCTGTATATTGAAAACGTGGAGTTGAGGGGGGTAATTTTTAAAAAACTAACAATCTGACAGAGTTTTATTCAAACCCAATAAAAACTGCAGAGTTAGTTATTCTTCCATGACACCAGAGAGGAGCTCTAAAGGGAACCTCCTATCACAGTACCAGAAAGAAGGGAGAAGATGAATTATTCAAGAAAAACTGGAGAGAAGAGAAGGCTTTAGAAGTAGAATCTAGAAATAGCAGAAGAGAAAAAGTAGGTGACCACGTTGTGGGGCAGTGGGGAAGAAGGAATGAAAGAAATAGGAGGACAGGTGAGAGTCAAAGTTTAGAGCATCTTTCGCCACAGTTTCAGGCCAGGGATTTAGCTTAGTGGTTCTGCCGCTGGCTGACTTGCTGTTTTTTTGTTTTGTTTTGTTTTTTGGTACCGGGGATCGAACTCAGGTCCTTGCGCTTGCAAGGCAGGCCACCGAACCTCTGAGCTAAAT
>NW_022900931.1:22215900-22245928 GCF_012274545.1 Fukomys damarensis
TTTTTTTTTTTTTGTACCAGGGATTGAACTCGGGTCCTTGAGCTTGCGAGGCAGGCAGCAGAACCACTGAGCTAAATCCCCGGCCACCCGGGCTGCCTTGCAAGTGGGAGGTCCTGAGTTCAATCTCTGGTACCAAGAAAAAAAAAAAAAATTAACCACAGTTTCACTAAAGGTGATGAGGCAGAGGCAAGGTTTTGATTAAAATGTGCTGTTGTACATGTCTAGTTGTCACTCCAAAGCCTCATGTGCTCAAAGATAGGGCTTTTAGAGGGTGACTGGATTATTGGGGCTTACAGCTAACTTGCTGTCAGGAAGTGAGGTCTGGTCAGAGGAGGTGGGTCACCTGGGCTTGGCCTGGAAGGATCTGTATCCCTCCCCTGCTTCTCCCTTTGCCCTCTGCCTCCCTGCTGCCAGGCCATGAGCGGCTCCCCTCAGCCATGGCATCACACCTCAGAGCCAACAGAAACCTCTCCTCCTCTGGACTGTCCCAGGGATGATAAAGTGACTAAGACAGAAGGCAGAGCAGAAGCCAGGCGTGGTGGCGCACACCTGTGATCCCAGCACTTGGGGGCTGAGGCAGGAAGATCCCAGGTTTGAGGCCAGCTTGGTCAATGTAATGAGACCTTGTTTCAAAATAAAAAATAGAAGAAAAAATAAAAGCTGGGGGTGTAGCTCCATGTGAAGACCCTGGATTCAATCCCTACTGCCGTGAAAAAGAAAAACTCTGCCTGGGCCTCATCATACTTCTGGAGGATCCGGAGCACGGTTGCCAGTGGGACACCGGGTGGTGACAGAGTCCTCGCATGACCACACTTCAGTCAGGCACCTGAACCCTCACACAGGCCCATTTGCACACATCCGTGGGAAACTCAGTTTCAGCAAAAACTGATCAATCAGATTAGCAAGGACTCCTGCCCCATTATCTGATGGCCCTCACTATCTGATGCGGTTTCTCCTCCACCCTCCCCTAAGTGACATCTCATTCCCTGGCCTGTCTTCAGCAGAATCCTGTTAGTTCAGTTTAGACCAAAGTTCTCTGAGCAATCTTCCACCCAGAGCCTTCCCATGGGCCATAAATTCCCACTGGTCCGTGCTATATTCGAAGGTGAGTGCACTCTCTCAACCCCACTGCAAAATCCATTGCCGTGGCCCCTGCCCCCATTACAATGCCCCTCCCCTTGAACAAAGTCTTCCTCGCTGTGTTTCAACAAGTGTCGTTAATTTTTCTTTTCTTAAACACTGGGATACAGCTTTAGCAGAGGGAGGGAACCCTAATCCCCAGCATGAGCAAAATGAATAGACTCCTCTTAGAGCAGAACCCCTTGAAAGGGCTTTTGAATTCCTTCTCCAACTTCTGTCTGCCCGTTCCTTCTGAGCATACACACTGCTCCACCACGCACCCTGTGCCTCCATGTGTTTTACACCAGTGGTTACTTTTCAGTCTCTTAGCTTCCATCTGTAGCATCTGATACAGCTGATCACTCCAACCCCATCCTCCTTGAAATACTTTCTCCTCCTGCCTTCAAAAACCATCACTTTCAAGGTAGGGTGCTCAACGGTACAGCAGTACATGAGCATGGGCAAGGCTGAGTCTGACAGCCGGCGCTACCAAACACCCAAACCAACAAGCAAAACCCCAATTTTCTATTTACCACTTCTGCCGCTCTTTGTCAACCACCTCAGCAGGATCTTCTTCAGTTTCCTGAGCTCTCCACACACGGAAGCACCCAGAGCTCACTCCCAGAATCCCGTCCCTTCTCTGTGTACTCATTTCACAAATTACACCGTCCAGCCTATGGCTTACAGATGTCATGTATTTAGTCTGATGACTTCTAAGGTAATCTCTAGCACAGACCTTCCCTCCAATTCCAGCTGATACGTATAACTGCTTATCAAATGAACATCTCCGCCTGAATGCCCTACCAGGGTTCTCCAACTGAGCGCACCCAAAACTGAACTCTGGATAGACTCTCCCCACACCCACTCCCGAGTCTCTCCCGTTTCGGTGAATGGCAGCATTCTCTCTCTTTTCTCAGGCCAGAAAACCACAAAGTCATCCTTTCCACCACTTTTCCCCAGACCCTCCGCAAATCCATCACTGTACACTATTTCAAAATACATCCAGCCACGCATTGGCCAAATGTGGGAGCTCTGAGACAGAAATTGAAAAATAACACTTGGTAACCACCTAGTAATCAATGCTTCAGGCAAAGATCGCTGGGTTATGAAACTAGCAAGAAAGAGTTTGAGGATGAGATTTACAAACACTCAAATTATCAACTCAAAAGATACTGAAAAAAGAGAATATAGACTGGCAGAAACCACTAACCAAGAAATCACGGTTATTGCCACTATTAGAAGACAAACATATAGAGGGAGAGAAGTGTCCAACATCACTTCCTTTGTCTTCCTACCAAAAACACATGAATCTAAACGCTAGAAAACATCAAAGTAACTCAATAAATAAGTTGCACCCCTCAAAAAAGGTCAATGTCTTAAAGACAAATACAGACTGAGGAATTGTTCCAGAGTACAGGGGACTAAGGAGCCCCATCCGGTGAAAGCAACATGGGCTCCTGACCTGGACCTGGGACAAGGGAAAAACTTTCTGTGGCTTCTAAAGAACATCGACAATGGAACAACTATAGATAATTGATAACTGATAATACCTATAGATTAAGTAGTATTACTGTGTCAGTATGAATTTTGTGATTAGATCATTTTACTATGACTATGAAAGAAAATAAACGGACATATTTAAAACTATTAGGTCTTTATCTGTACAACTTACTCTCAAATGGTTCAGATTAAAAAAGCATTGTCTGTGTATTCATGTGTCTGTATATAGAAAGAAAGAGAATGAAACGTAAACGGCACATTAACTAATAAGATCAGGGTGAAAATTATGAAAATTTTATTTATTTTTGCATCTCTTCTGAGGAGCTCTTTCAAGATACACCGTGCACATGAGCACACACAGATTTCACGACACCTTCAGTGCCACATTCTCCATACATCACTGTCATCTGTCACCTGGATTAAGTCAGTGGCCTCCTAATCAGTCTTGCCATTTCTGCTCTTGCCTCTGTCTTTTCTCCCAAAACAGCCAGAGTGTGTCAGATCATAGGACTGTTTGCTCAAAACCTTCTGGTGCGTTTCCCCTTCCTTCGGAATAAAAGCCAAGGCCCACATTAGGATCTACAAGGCTACACTCTGAGCTGCCTGCCCTACCTCTCCTTTGATCTCTTATCTTCCACCACCCACTGTTCTTGCTGCCTTCCTGCAGGTCCACAGCAGCCTCAGAGCAGAGTTTGGTACCAGCTGCCTCCTCTGTGTGGCAGGTACCTCCCCCAACACGCCCGCAGATCCTGCCCCAAAGCTTTCCCCGGTGACGCCACCTCAGCTTCCTCTCATTATTTTTTCTCCCTTATTTTTCTTCTTAGTGCTCATACTTTATAAGTTTATCTTGCCCATCTCATCTCTTTCACTAATATATAAATATAGAAGTATTTCAGTTTTTGTTCACTGCTGCATTCACTGCTTAGAACACTAGAATCATGGTAAAGGCTCAAAAGGCACATGTAAAAAGAATGCAGAAAAAATAGGCACGGGCGTCTCATCGTTCTTTGTTCTGTGCTGGTAGAAACAGATCTGCCAAGCCAAAGAAGACTTTGTCAAAGTTTAAATGCACATACTCACCAAGGGAAGCACAACTACCCCCCAGTGCCTCAAATCTGCAAGCATATGTGTGAGCAGGAACATAAGCAGCAGACGTATTTAGGAGAGGGTCCCAAACAATGACATTATAAATGACCCCTTGTCCAGGTAGGGAGGAGAAGGAAACACTCGTCTTATCATTAGCTGTTAGGGTAACCACCTAAAACCAAAAATAATGCAAGATTAGTGTTTAGACTTCTTAAAGCTATTCTATTATAACCCTACCTACCTATAACATTAAATTATGATTTTTGTTTAACGCATACAACAACTGTTATGGTTCATGTCTGATATTCTCCCAAAGCTTCATGAGGTCAGAGGTAGCTGAATCTGGAAAGTGTGATGCTCGGGTTAAAGGCATGTGATTACTAAACCACTACATGCACGTGACTGGTTTGACACCACCCTAATCCAGTAGTTTGGATGGGATAAAAGAAGCAGAAAGACACAGTGAGGGTCCCTCGTTGCCTTTGCAACCTTGCACGCGCCATGTTGTTTCCCTCTGCGATGCCTGTCTGCCACCCTTTCCTTGGAGCCAGCCAACTATGGACTGAAACCTCTTGAATTGTAAGCCAAATAAACCATTTCCCATCTAACTCTGGGTATCAGGTATTTTTGTCTCAGCAAGGACAGAAAAACAACTAACACAGCAACTGATTTCACTTCGTTAAAAGACCATCCCACACAGTTTATGCCTGCTAATAGGGACAAATGCCTGTACAGAATGCGTCCAGAAATCTAATAGAATGTTACCTGTTAGTAGCTTAAGTACAGTGTGACGTAAGTAGTGTGTAAATGCTAGTTGGGAAGACATAAAAAAATTATTTTTCATTTCTTAGATTTTAAACAAGAATAGGAGTCATTTTAAACTTGCTCACTACTCTTTTCAGTACTTAGCATGATGACTATCACAACGTAAATATTCAACAAATGGTGTCTGTTACTAGTAGCTATACGGCTGACTTGTTAACAACTCATAGACCAATTTATCTTTGTCTAACAGGCTCTCAAATAACATGACATTATTGTTTGTCATGCAGTAGTCCTTCTTAAGGTTGTTCTCTAGACTGTTAATACTACTAATAGAAGAAATCATATATGCACTATGGAGACAGGATGCACAGAAGCATTCCTGCTAAAATAGTAAGAAACGTAAAGCTTCCAAAGTAAATAGTTTTGAGCCTCCTAGAAGGGTACTACTGTTTTTTTTTTAATATTGCTTAGCCTTATATATATATATATTTTTTTTTCCTGGACAAAGGATTAGTGCAGTTTGACAATATGCTAACCTTACCACCTACTTCGCCAATTTTTTATCATGAAAAGTTTGAACCACAATGAGAAGAAGTACGAATACAATAAGTAAGCTGCACACATCGTAACTGTCAACAATCTAACGTATTTCCATCTCCCCTGCCCCACTTTTCTTGTTCTGCTGGACTTCTTCTATTTGGCAGGGCTGAGCGTCTTTGGTAGACTGTCCCCCCGGCAGCGGTGACGTCCAACCTGAGCGTGCAACATGGGTCAACCAGCCTGACCCGCATGCTGTCCTCCGTTAGCAATGGCACTGAAATAGCCCATCCTCCAAAGGCTTGATAATCCCTGCCTGCATGTGTTCAGTCAGCAGGTGCTGCAAAAGTAGTAGTAGTCACTATTAGTCAATTCTCCCTGCCCCCTGGAGTGAATTCCCTTTGCACTAAGCTACACCCCAGCTCCTTTTTATTCTGAGACAGGATCTCACTAAATTGCTAAATTGCCCAGGCTGGGCTTGAACGATCCAATCCTCCTACCCTAGCATCCCAAACTACTGAGATTATAGGTGTGTGCCACCAAGCCCAGCTGGTGACTTTCTCTGATTCCTTCTACATGTAGTATCTGCCGCTCTTCTGTGAAGAGTTTTCTCTCATCAGTTGGAGATGAACTTGCTCAATTCGTCTCTCTTTTTAACAATCCAGGATGAGGGCTGGAGGTCTAGCTCTGCGGTGCAGCATTTGCTTAGCATGCACAAGTCTCTGGGTTTGATCCCCAGCATTGCAAAAGAAAAAAAAAAAAAACGCAGGGTAAAGTCCTTTCCTTTATCAATTTTCAGTTATTTTGTAATACTACCTCTTCCAATGATAGAAATTTCTTTTTTAATCTCAGTATAGACTCAGTTTTATTTATTCAAGGCTTATATTCAATCCCAATTATCGCTGTTTTTATTATTGGCACTTGAACTTTTCCAAAGTGGGCCAGTATAAAGCCCTTCAGACACCTCCAAAATCTCTTTCACATACCCTCATTGGTCTTTGACAATTTTTTTGCAGGCAATATTCGTTTAATTAAAAGTGAAAAAGCCTACTGTTCAAGTTCTTATATTCTTCATAAAACTAAAAATGGTCTAAAAAATTTGCATAGAGCAAGACAACTAATAAACCTCACCAACAACACTGTTATGTAGCAAATGCTAAGCAAATGCTCAACTGGAGAGCCACGTGCACACCCAGCCCCACCAACAGTGCTTAATTTGTAAATAAGGGCAGTGAGTTTTCTTGTACCAAGTTTCCTCACAATGGAGCGATGACATCCTGGGTGACAGCAACAAAATGAGATCTTGCTCTGAAACAGATTATGCCTCCAGGCCAATCATACACCCATTCCAGTCACTTCTTTCTGCATAACAGAGATCTACTAATTTTTTTAGGAAGAAGCAAAGCAGTCTAGAAAAACTCCACCCATCAACCAATTAGACTGAAGGATGATCTTGCATATTATAATGCTATCAGGCATGTGTCAAGACAGGAAGGTATAACCCCGACCTCCACAATGATTTATGACAGTGAGTCTCAAATTCTAATATGCACAGGAATCGTCTGGAAGATTATACAAGGCAAATAAGACACAAGTTCTGCTCCAGCAGTTCTAGGGCGGACGGAGCCTAAGAATCTGCAGTTCCAAAAAAGTCCCAGTGTTTGTGGATGACAACTGGAGCAGCAAAGGTTTACAGGGACTCAAAAGCTCAGAGAAAATTTTTGCTCTGAGTTGGAGATTTAGGTTCCCATACTAATGCTAATGTGTATATCCATAGCAGTTTCTTGTTATTTTTTTAAACACTGTAACTATCATACTTTCTAAAAGTTTTTAATCCAATAATTACTAGAGTACATAGAAAATTACCACCACTTCCATCCAGTTTCAAGAATACCATAAGCTGGGTATGGTGATACATGCCTGTAATCCCAGCACTCAGGAGGCTGAGGCAGGAGGATCTCTGAGTTCGAGATATTACTAGAGTACATAGAAAATTACCACCACTTCCATCCAGTTTCAAGAATACCATAAGCTGGGTATGGTGATACATGCCTGTAATCCCAGCACTCAGGAGGCTGAGGCAGGAGGATCTCTGTGAGTTCGAGACCAGCCTGGGCTACATAGTGAGTTCCACGTCAGTCTCACCTACATAGTGAGACCCTGGCTCAAAAAAAAAAAGAATACCAGGTCATACATGCAGCTGCAGTAAAAACATAACTTACATGCATCTCCCTGAAGGCCAGCATCATTTTGGGATATCACTAGCAATGACTCTTAACATAAACAGTAAAAAAAAAAAAAAGAATAAAGCAATTGTTCCCCAAATATCAAGAAAATAGTAAGGAAATAAGCTCCTGGTGGCTTCTCCCCTCCTCAGCCCCTATAAAAGCAATCACAATCTAGCCACACACACCATGGAAACTGTATTCACCTTCACAGCATTGGCCTTCACCCGGGACACTTGGGCCATTCTCTGCAGATGCTGCAGCAGCACATCTTCTGCGAGGTCATTCTCGGGCAGAAAATACTGATACACATCATACTGCAACCTCCACCTGCTCTCCTGGCCCATCCCGACATCACACGGTGGAGGAGGTGCATCTCTAAAGTCAACCAAGAAAACAACATCAGTCTTGTGTGGTGCAAGTCCCACCTATTAAAAGAAACCAAAAGCTCTAATTTAAATTTTCTTCTTCTCCTTCTTCTTTTTCTTCCTCTTCTTCCTCTTTCTCTACTCCTCCTCCTCCTTCTTTTTCATTGCTGGGGATAGAACTGAGGCCTTGAGCATGCTAGGCAAGTGCTCTACCACTGTGCTACAGCCCCAGCACCAATTTTGAACTTCTGCAGCAACAACTCTGATTTAATAGTTCACCTTTCAAAGGGGCATAAATGGTATTCTAGAGAAAAGTATCACATTGTTATGGACTAAATGATGTGCTCCTCTAAAACTCCTACTTTGAGTCACTGCCCACTGGAATGGCATTAGGAGGCAGGGCCTTTGAAAAGTAACTAGGTAATGAGTGTGAGACTCTCATGAATGAAATTAATGCCCTTACATCAGAGACACCCAAGAGCTCCCTAGTCCTCCTTTTGTCTTATAAGGATACAAGGAGAAGTGTGCAACACAGAAAAGGGGCCTCACCAGAACCCAACTGCTAGCATCCGCATTCTGGGCTTCAGCCTCCAGAATTATGAGAAATACACTTCTATTATTCATACCCTTCCCCCATGGTATGAGCTGACCATTCTTAACTCAAAAATCTGAAACCTGCAATGCCCTTATGACACGTGAAAAGCTTTAGAGTCTGGGTTTTCAGATTAGGGATGCTCAACTGGTAAAGTCTATGAAAATATTACAAAATCCAAAAGCCTAAAGTCTGAAACATTAACCATTCCACATAAGGGATACTTAACCTATATTTGTTGAGAGCCATTTCTATATCATTTTGGGGGAAAATCATTTCATAATTAAATGATGATCAGGACTGTCTAAGCCCCAATGTTTTCTTGCCCGAGAGTTGGCAATGGCACGCAGAAACAACTCCGTTTTGCTTCTGGTCACAAGTTGAGGCCTCAATGGTCCCGTGATGCTGTGACACTCAAGGTCAAGATTATGTTAGCTGAAGACAGCTTGGTTCTTTGGGAACCAAGTAGTAATAAAAAAGAGAAACGTTTTGCCTGGGGGAAGGGTAGATTCCTTATTAGCCTGCTATCTTGTCTCACCTACTATTGTAAGAATGCTTTGCCCATCTCACCATCCTCATCAACCTGAGACCCTCACCAGCAAAGAATTACCGTGGCCCTCCTGATACTCCTTCTGATTACTGTGTGCACCTACTAAACGGTGGCTGGCTCAGAGCGTCTTTGTCTTGGCCCATTCTGAGGCCCTGACCTTCCAGCTCCCCATGCATTATAAAATACCTTTTTCTCTATTGTCTTTCTTTCATTAGCCCTCATGACTCCCCTTTCTAGGCAGATCGGAGGATTGATCAGCCTCCAATATAACTGTCTTATAGCAACACAAACTAAGACACACAGAGAGGCAGGTGTGGTTAAATAACCAGATTCTACTGCCACTTGGTAGCTGTGTGCATATGGGCAAGTCACTTTGATAATCTTTAGAAAAGCTCTCTGTAACATAAGAGCAATTGCCCTTTCTCCATAAAATAGTAAGGATTAAATGACATAAAACACACAGAACTCAGGACTGTGAGTGATACCAGGGAGCATTCAAATATCATTCAATGTTATCACTGCTATTAAAGTAGAAACTGAAGCAGAGTTTTAATTAAAGAATAATCCTTATGAAACACAAGGATGTTTCAGGGCTAACAGATGCTCTCTACATCTAAAATGGCCAGGGACAACAGGGCACGCCTGTAATCACAGCACTCAGAAGGCAGAAGCAGGAGGATCACCGTGAGTTCAAAGCCAGCCTGCAGTGAGTTCAGTGGCGCCTACACTACGAAGAGAGATCCCGCCTCAAAAAATAAAAACAAGACAAAAGCTAAAACGTACTTCCAAACTCTCAACAAACTCATATCTGGCTCTTCAAATAAAGAGGTCATAAAAACGCACAGGATAGGGGGAATATTAGCTATAAGAGACAGTTAAATATTAGTAATGAGGTTTAAATTATTCTAATCCTCCCCCAACTTTTAAAAACAATTCAATTTTACTACAGAGAGCTACGGATTTGCTGAATCTACACAACAGTCATGAATATTCTAGAAGCAATTTTAGAAGATGGGAGACAGTCATACCTCGCATAGCCTAGATTTGCTGGGGCAAATTTGATAGTCGTTTCAAAGAAATTATACTCCAAGTAAATGTTGGGATCAATATCTAAATCAAACTCCAAATTACAGCCTCCAGGGATAGGATCTGGATGGAGAAACAGGGAAGTTACTACATAAAGAATTTTTATATATCCAAATCAAGCTCAGAAAAAAGAGAACTTTAACAAGAACTTCCCATAGAGTAGTTAAATATTAAACCCAGAGCTGCTTTGATACTCTCATGAACTGAGGTTAAAGAGACTAAAGTTAACTGAAAGTAAAGTTAAGGCCCTAGAGGAAGGGACACAAAGTGTTTTCTGTAAAAGGCCAGATAGTGAGTATTTTAGGCTTTTCAAGTCAGCAGGACTCCGACCACCACCCAACCCTGCCCTTTGCTGAAACGCCACTACAGACGATATATAGATGGATGGACATAGCTGTGTTTCAGTGAGATTTTATGCACAAAGACAGGTAGCAAGGTAGAGTTGGCTGGTGATCTACAGTGTGCCAATCCCTACCCTCCCAGGTAAAAACATGAAAAGAGACAGATTCTTAAACTGGTACTCAAAAGTGGGTCTTTGGAGCTACACAAACACCCTGAAATTATATGCCAAATGTTGAATCCGTGCCTCTCCTTGAGGCAAAAGCTTTTACTATATTGGCGGGGTCTGTGATCTCTGAAAAGCTTAAAGTTCTATGAATACGAGGCGGGAGAGAGGGGAACACTGCTGAAGAGAAAAGGAACTCCATGGGTAAGGAGTGAAAAGTGTCCACTTTTCACATGTCTTTCAACAGAGAGACCGATGGTATTATCCTCACCACTGGAACAGCGCAGATATGCATAAAGGTGTAAAAATAGAAGACCCAAGACCACTTTTGGGAATAGCATTTGGCTATTTAATTAAACACAAGATAATTTTTGGTCATTCAGTTTACATGAATAATATGTTTTTATTTTATTTTTATTTTTTGGTACCAGGAATCGAACTCAGGAGCTTGTGCTTACAAGGCAGGCAGCGGCACCACTGAGCTAAATCCCTGGCCCTACATGAATAATATGGCTAAAAGAGCTCTTGTTTTCTTATTAGGAATCCTATTCATGACCTGTAAGTATGGCCAAACTTAAAGAAATCACTTGACGTTCGACTCCTTATGGGGTACCATGTAGAGTGTACTCAAGAGGAGAAGCTGACAAAAGACAGCAAGTAAAGCAATTTAAAGATTCAGAAGACCATAACTTGGGACACTCATCCATCCAGTCACTCCCACACACTGGGTTCCCGCCAGTTCCCGCCATCTTGGGATTCTGGGGGTGGGTTTCTCTAGTTGAGACAGAACATGCCATGGGGATACATGTTTCACTATCACGTGCTCTCTTCCTCAAATATTGAGGTCCTTATATTCTCCTTTTTCTGCACTTACAAATGTCTACCACTCTGTATTCCAGCTGAAGCTCCACAGTTTGTATTTTTTCTTCATGCATTGATCTTGATGGAAGCCTGAAGTCTATGGCTGTTTATTGGGTAATTAACCTTCAGTTACAGATTACGTGTTTTTCCTACTTAATGCTCAGATTGTACCTTCTTTACTACCTATTGCTCCTTTTTCTTCCTTTTATCCCCCAAACTTTAATAGTAGTGTAAGTTTCCACACCTCGTCTTCACTCCTCAATCATTGCAATTGTTTTTATCACTACTATGTCACTAGAATGATTCCCATTATAGGCAGTCACTTCCTCCTCCCCACTCTACCACAGGGACATATGGACACTTAGGTCGCCTCCCTCTGCAGTCTACTATTCCCCGCTCCTGATGAAGACAGGACCTTGGGGCTCTCCTGTCTCTAGGACCGCTCAGTCTTGCAATGATTCCTCTGCAACAAGTGTCCACCAGAAACTTGCCTGACACACAGCTGGCACTGGGAAAGTTATGTGCTATTACTGCCCCCCACACACACTCTAAGCACCTGTCTGAACAGTCTCACTCACAACCATGTCTTTCTCTAAAAGCTATTTACCTGAACATCTAACATCATTCCTCCTCTCCAGGCCTGTGTTGGCCACTATGCATTTCCATGCAGACGCCCCAAGCCTCTTAGATTCATCACGTCCAGACTGGACTCACCATCTTCAACATCCCACCCTGTAAAACATCCAGCACCACAACCCTGTTCCCACGCCTATTTTGCATCACTATCTCCAGGCTTCCAATTCGGAAGCCTGCACCCCTTTGCTATGACCCACAGTCACGGGTCAGTCCATCTTCTAAATATTTGCAGCCCAGGCCCTCTCCTCCACACCACAGCTTGCACCTCTGTTCAGATCGTTTCTTGGGAGCCTTCAAAGCTGTGCTCAGCTCCTGGCTGTGCTGCGCCTTCTCCAATCCCACCCCCTCACTGCTTCTGGAGTTATCTTTCCAAGAGATGAAATGAACCACAGCGCTCAGCTGCCTAAAAACCCCAGGATTCCTTAGAACAGGCCTCAGGCTAGAGTGCAAACCGCAAACTGTGCACAGGGCCTTTCACACCCCGGCTCCAGCCACACCCACTATTCACCATTTCTAAACCCTCCCTTCCTCTTCATCTGCTTAGGCTTAATGCGTCCTCTGCCTAGGGTAACTACTAAAAAGTTAAGGACCTGTGTTACTGCTTTTCCAAGGGCTCCTCAAATGTATCTGAGTGAATAAATGTTTTTAGTCGCTGAGCTTTCAATTATGATGCCTATCCTCGGGCTCCCTTGGTATAGAAACATTTCTGATTAAATAAACTGCACTTGTCAACCATCTGAACAGGATGACTTCCCTTCAGTCCTCACAAACATATCCCGTGGTCCACAGAGTAACAGTCACAGACAGGATGGTTACCTCTTTCGGAGTAGGAAAGCGGAATGGCCAGACTTTGGACAGGGTTTCCACCTACAGACTCCAGATACCAAGTGCACATACTCTGCTCCCGTCTCAGAATGAAAACCAGTCCTTTGTCGATGCCTGTTCCTGAAGAACTAGGAAGGACAGTCTGCAAATAAGAAGAAGAGTCATCGTGGATAGGGAACGGAGCAAAACATATCCATGAAAGACGTAGCCCAGTATGCACGTCCCAGTCTCAAAACAAAAGTGGGGAGGGGAACAGAACTCCCTTCAATAAAGAACACTTTTTATCCCTATGTTCACGTGCCCAAGCTCCACCCTGGAGAACTCTTTAAAATGTGTAATTGTCTTAGTCAGTTTGGATTGCTATAACAAAGTACCACAAATTAGGGGGTTTACAAGCAATAAAACAATTTATTTCTTAAAGTTCTGGAGCCTGAAAGTCTGAGATCAGAGGGCCAGCCTGGTCAAGTTCAGGTGAGGGTTGTTTTCCGGGTGGCACACTGCCTTCTTCTAGCTGTGTCTTCACGTGGCGGAAGGGGGAAGCAGCACTCTGGGGTCACTTTTATACGATCGCTAACTTTAGAAAGGCAGAGCTCTCTGACCTAACACCTCCCTCAGGCCCACTTCCTGACACCAAGACAAGTAGGGGAACCTTCAGTGCACAGCAAAGATGTTTGGTCAGGAATTACATAGGTGAATTTCTCAAGCTTTTCAACTCACCCTCATTAAGATTTAGTACGTCATATACTGAGGCTACCAAGGCGAAGACAGGAACCTAGGCTCCAAGGGGTTCACAGTTGGTAGCAAGCTTTAATGAGTTATTATACTATAACATATATTACTTGATAAATCTTGATACATCTATGAAACCATCACAATTCAAGATAGTGAATATACAGCTCTATCCCAAAAAATTTCCCTGTGGCCCTTCCTAATCCTTCCTCACACCCCTCCCTTCTAGATCCTGCACCCAGCTATCTAGAAAGCTTTTTGAATAATAAAATGCTAAGCTAAGAGGGAACCGATTCAGTGTCCTCCTTGTAAAGCTAAGAAAATGGGAAGAGGAAGGGACTATCAATTTCAATTTGACAAGCAATAAGCGAGAACTGATTAACTATAGGGTTAGTGGCCTCAAAGAACCAACTACCACGATGACACAACAGCACCACTCTGCATCAGGAAGGGCACAGCAAACGGAAATGACTGTCTTCACAAAGACAGGTCACTTTCAGAGGCACGTGCAGTCTGGTCTTCATCTTCTAAGCCGTGCAAAACGTGGAAACTAAAGATGGCCCAAGAAATGAAATCTAAGATAATTCAGGCAAGCTAAAGATCTTTGCTGCATGGAGATGACCAAGGCCCAAGATGCTACTCATCCAGGCCTCTTCTGTCACTTTAGTGATGCTGACATCTCTCTATAGCCATGCTTGGCGTTCTGATGTAGAAACAGGCATTGCAACTACTTCACTGTGCCATAGTGAGAATGAACTGCAAGGAAAGTCACACACAAGGATTCCAAACAGGGGCCCTGGGCCCCACTGAGTTTCTGGAGGCTCCCATGAGATTATACCTACACAGGCCCCCAGGAAATGACATCTTTTTCCTGGGAGAGTCCCTAGATTTGGGCAATCTCTGGCCTCAGGCGCTTTAGGGCCAGTAGCTTAGCACACAGCAAGCATTCCGCTATGTAAATGCCTTTGTCCACATCCTCTCTCTTGTCTTCACTGCTGTCAGTGAAGTCCTCTGATTTGTAACAATATGGATGAAAATGGAGATCAATATGTTAAGTGAAATAAGTCAGGCACAGGAAGTAAGTGCCACATGATTTCACTCCTAAGTGGAATCTAAAAAAGAAAAAAATGGATACAAAAGCTGAGAGCTGGGCCTAGGATTTAGCTCAGTGGTGCTACTTTCTGCCTTACAAGAGCAAGGGCCTGAGTTCGATCCCTGGTACCTAAAACAAACAACAACAACAACAAAAGCTGAGACCTGCTGGGTGAGTACCAGAGGTCAGGGAGCATAGAAGGAAGGGAAGGATGGGGAGAGGTTGATCAACAAGTGCTGGGTTAGAGTCATGTGGGGCAAGAAGTTCTGGCGCCACTGCACAGTAGGGTGACCATGGGTAACATCACGTACTGTCTTCAAAAGCTAGGAGTTTGAATGTTTTTACCATAAAGAAGAGATAAATCTTCGAGGAGACAGATTCAGCCAGGTTTTTCTGGTTTTTGTTTTATTTTGTTTGCTTTGTTTTGTTTTGTTTTTTGAGACAGGGTCTCTCTATGTATTTGAGACTGACCTAGAACTCACTATATAGCCCAGGCTGGTCTTGAACTCACAGTGATCCTCCTGCCTCAGCCTCCCAAGTGCTGGGATTAGAGGCATGCGTCGCCATGCCCGCCCGGCCAGCCAGGTTTTAACATTACACAATTTATACATCTATCAAAACACAGGTACTCCATAAATATGTGTAATTCTGGTTTTGTTTTGTTTTTGTTTTTGTTGGTACCAGGGATCAAACTCGGATCCTTGCGTTTGCGAGGCAGGCCACTGAACCGCTGAGCCAAATCCCCGGCTGTAATTCTGTTTTTATGTAACAGCTAAAATAAATTTTAACTTACAATTAAAAATAAATATTGCCTTTGCTATGATGGCATAAGAAGGAATCATATTATTTGCCAATCAAAAAAGTTTAACTATGTAGGAAGACCATCTCAAAAATATTTTTTTTAAATACAACTTGCAAAAATAAAGGAGCGGGGATGAGCTCAGTGACAGATGACTGTAATTCCATCTACTTGGCAGCTGAGACAGGAGGATCACAAGCAAGCTCAAAGCCAGCCAGAACAACTGAGTGTGATCCTATCTCAAAATAAAACATAAAAAGAAGTGGAGAAACAACTGAATGGTAGAACACCCTGGGTTGGATCCCTAACATCAAAACAAAATGAAAAGCAGATATCATCTCTGTGTCATTTTACTGTGTCTGTTCTGAAATATCCTAAAGAAGAGGCTTACTTTTGAATTTTTGTACCAGAGAAAAATTTAGCCTCTCCTGATGAATGAACATAGTTCTTCCTTTCCAAGAAAGTCCTGAAATTTGATATGCTGTTGTGGCTACAAAAAAGTCTGGCAAAATCAAGGTTTAGGTTATAGATGCTGTTACCTCTTGCAGCTGTTACAATTTATTCCTCTTGTTTTTCTTGATCAAACCCTTCCACTCCTAGTTTATTAACAACCTCACATGTGCACATACACATTGTTTTTCCTTTACAAAAAAATCTTTTTAAAATTTATTTTGGTTATATACACAATTAAAAAACCTTCATGGTAAGGGGAGGAAAGCAGGAATAACAAATACAAAACATTCAGTAGGAAGGAGACTATGACCAGTTCCTATAGAATGATATATGAGTTATCTACCAAATTCCAGAATATTGTAAGATAGGCTTAGATCAAACAAAAAAAAGTATAACTTGATCTAGAGTGAAGTTCACTCATCAGTCTAAAGGATTATACAGGCTAAATATAAATAGATGTGTAAAAGTTTATTATAAATGGCAGATCCTTAACAGCTTGCTAATCCAAAGCATTTAAAAGAACCTTCCAAATCTGAGGTTACCCTTAAAGAGTTAGTGATGACAACTAGTGCTGGATAGACCAGGATGAACTGAGTATTAGAGCTGCTTTGTCTGCATGTGAGACTGCAAAGAATAAGGCTGAGCCCAAGGGTTCTTAAGAAGCTGCAAAACTAAATAGTTAAGACAACAATAGGAACACATTACACTGTGTTCTCAGGTTAGTCATGAAGGATGCACTGGAGCGAGATGATGAAAAAGTGAGAAATCACGAGGGAAACAAGTGCAGGGAGTCGCACAGGGCTCAAGCCCTCTCCCATGGCTTGGCTGCCACACTCAAGAAAGGCCTGAGGCCTGCACCTTTCCCAGTCTCATATGCTAACTCGACAAGATTCAATACTGATTTTTTTAAAAAATTGAAGACACAAAGATATAAAGAGGCATCAAATTCTAATGTTTACAGTAAATACAAGACCCAAACGTATCAATTGATTTTTTTTTTTTTTTTTTTTTTTTTTTTTTTTTTTTTTTTTTTGCTGAGATAATTCTTTGTACTTACCCTTGAATAAGAAACTGTGGTATTCTGATACTGGGTATGTATCTGGAATGTGAGAAAAGTCACATTGCTTGAAATATGACGCAGAATGGCTTCCTCTGGGAACGGCCTGTTGAGCTGGAAGTATCTAAATTTCCCAACTGAAAATTCAAGAAAACCTACAACGGGAGAAAGTTTTCATTATAAGACTGTATCTCTGATATCAATTTGTGAAATTCTTATTTATGAGCAGAATGCTAATTGAAACCTCAGAAAAATTCCTTGAGGTAAATGTCATTATTGCCTCTATGCCACGGATGAGGACAAAAGCAGAGCAGGGGCTGGGGATGTCACTCAGCAGCAGAGTGAGTCAGAGGCCCTGGGTTCAAGCATCAGCATGGCGGGGGTGGGGTAACCAGGGTCATTCAGCTAGGAGATGGTGGAGCTGAGGGCTAAAATCGGGTGGGGAGATGTGTTTCAAAAGATATGAACAGCACTAAATGCGGAGGACGGTCCTCAGAACCCAGAAAAATTTCCCATTTGGTAGGAGAATAACAATTCTCTTCAGAACAGAGTGCCTGGATCTTAGGATAAATAACCCTCCCGAGGATGCTATAATGAATGGGCTGGAAATAAAGAATGATATCACCTAGTGAATGCTGAAGTCATCAAAGAGACACAGGTGACTTCAATTGAGAGCCAGCCAGCGTGACAGTTTTAGGCAAAGTACCAAACTGCCTGAAGCCTGGTTTTCTTACCTGTCAAATGGGGATTGTATTACCTAACTTGCAAAAGCAGGTACCATCCACACTGGCAACCATGTGTGGTAAGTGCCTACACTGCACACTTCACATAAAATTGTGAGCCACAGGCATTTTGGAAAAGGGAGCTTTTTAAAGTCAGGCATAGTGGCGTATACTAATAATCCCAACACTCTGGGAAGCTGAGGCAGAAGGGTAACAAGTTCCAGCCCAACTTGGCAATGTAGCAAAACCTTGTCACAAAATTTTACAGGAGGACGGGGATGGAGCTCAGCACAAAGGCCCTGGGTTCAATCTCCTGTGTTACTTTCACTCAGTCTGTCCATGGTTCTGTGGGCAGTGTCATTCTCCTAGATGCATAACAATTCTTTCTTTTTCCCATCTAATTCTCAAATACTCCACTAAAGTAGGCTGGTTTTACCTCTGTGTGGTCCTGGATTCCCACCTCGCCCCCAACTCTCTAGTCAGGATATCACTGCAGAAATAGCAGAAGAGCATTACATAGAAAACAGAAAAAACACAGAAAAAAGCCATTTACATTTAATATAGATGGAAAAGGGGTTGATGAGAAAAAGATCATAATTCACCGGAGTTCCACAATGGAACGATCACGTGGGTAGTTAAAAAAACAAAACAAACCAAAATGAAAATAACACTCCCGACACTAAATAACACATTCTTATCTCCCATTTTCCAAGGCCACTTTTCTTTTGTTTTATTTTTTTTCCTTCAGTCATGGTATTTTATTGTTTTGAATTTTTTTTCTTTTTAATCAAATGTAATAAGGGGTATCAATAGTAATTTTTAGTAGAATTAATTTCAGCTTTATTTATTTTCTGTATGCATATTTTTCCTTAAGAATTCCCTTTAGATTATTTCTTTTTTATCGTTAAGTTCATTCATATAATTTAGATACACATAATGACCACGTTCATCATATGAAATTTGTACCAGTACATAATATACTTTGATTCATATTTTTTCCATTCCTCTTTCCCTCCCTTCTACTCCTCTTCCCCTTCTTATTTACAAGAACCTTGTTTTCATTTTATCTTTATTTTCTCTTTTTTCTTTTTTTTCCTTTTCCCTTCCACAAGGGAGGGACAGAAGCAAAGACCACTTTTCAAGAGTTTTTTTCTAAATTCAAATATTCCATCTGAACAATTAAAAACAAAACAAAAAAACTATCAAAACAGGTCAATCTTTGAAAAAAACTACATATAAGTGGTGCTGACTAGAAAAATTAGTCTCTATATATTCCCCCAAACTCCACAATGCTATATTACCTTCACAAATAAGTCTTTTTCAAAATCGATGGTAGAAAAAAAATTATCTGTGATCACAATTTAATTTCCAAAAGTCAACAGAAAAATCTGAAATAGTGTACAAATGACAGCTGGAGTAGCCTCCTATTTCTATAACCAGAAGACATTTCACATTTATTTTATTTATTTATTTATTTATTTATTTTGGGTTTTTGAGACAGGGTCTCACTATGTAGTTGAGACTGACCTGGAACTCACTATGCAGCCCAGGCTGGTCTCGAACTCACAGCTAACCTCCTGCCTCAGCTTTCCGAGTGCTGGGATTACAGGCGTGTGCCACCACACTTATTTTTTTTTTTTTTTTTTTTTGGTACTGGGGATCGAACTGGGGTCCTTGCGCTTGCGAGGCCAGTGGCAGAATCACTGAGCTAAATCCCTGGCCCCATTTCACATTTTATATGGACAAACTCCAACAGGAATAGAGATAAAACACTGGGAAGTGGCTAAGAGATCCAGGCAGGGAGGGCTGGAAAATATGGGGGAGCTTTGTGGGTTCATTTTAAGGCAAACAAAAAAAATTTTTTTGCATTTTCCAGGCCTTTCGATCATCATGATTTTTTTTTTTCAGTACCAGGGATCGAACTCAGGACCTTGAAAGACAGGTAGTGACTCCACTGAGCTAAATCCCTGGCCCCATCATGATTATTTTCTTAGAAAACCAAACTATACACAAAACTAAATGAGAGTCAGTAAATAGTTCTAAAAATGTTTCTAATATTGCACTTTAATTTTGGTCTCATCTATTTTTGTCTTCCAAGTCTTAAAAATACTCCTTCCAGTCTGTCAGATCTAGCAGCATTAGTCTATTCTCCTAGGAATTAATTAGACTTTGATCCTTTTACAGATCAAAGCCTTTGGCTCATTTAGTTTCCTGCTTTTTTCTTATTTCAGTTGTTTTCCCTCAGTTTTTCCCCATGAGGCAAATATGTATGAAGTATTTATAAAATAATCACTGGCTGTTGGGCACTGTGACCTGCTGCAAGCAAACTCAAAAAGGGTATCTAAGACGCCTGTCACTGTCACTTAGATTTGCCCTTCAATGTAACTTTAGAAAATGTTTTGATAATCCTTATGTCTGTCTCCTAAGACGTGGACCTTGAACCTGAACAGAACTTTTTAAAGCCCTGGGAGAGATTGATCCCATCTCGAGAGAAGTTGCCTGAGCCTTTCTCTCACCTGTCACCCACGGATGAGGACGAATCAGCATTTGGAAAACTTTCGGGCAACAAAGAAATGCAGAACCATGGAAATTAAAATAGATTATTAAACAACTAGGGGCTGGGTGACTTATTAAAATGGCTGGTATTAAAAGCAGGCATCTCTGCAAGTATCTGTTGTGGTTTTTCTTTTCTCTACCCGTTTCCTTCTTTTTCAAATTTCTCTAGCGACCATGGTGTGGTATAAGAAAGAAATGTCATGATTTGAAAAAAGCCTCCATTCTTGATGGTACATGAAATACACGAGCTCTAGCTTGAATCTACATCTTGAGTTCCTGAAAAATAGGGCCAGGTGCAATCCCTGGGGGTGGGGGGAGAGAGAGACAGAGAAGGAGGGGGCAGGGAGACAGATAATAAGCAAAACAGGGACATGGAGACGCTCAGCCCTTGCCGCTTGTTTTCTCTCTAAAATAGTAACATTGTTCTAAACAGTCCATAATCCTCATAACAAAAAGTTGCAACATGAGAGAAAGTTCATTCCACCAGTTACTAAGTAGGGAAATCGTCACTGTGGTCAGCTTGGTACACAATTAGCCCCAGTCTCCACAGAAGAGTCCAGGACCCAGAAAAATACCAAAATCAAGTCCCTGATATCAAATGGGGCAGTATTTGCATGCAACCTATACATTCTCCCATGCTCGCACACACACACACACACACACACACACACACACATACATATTTTTTTTTTTTTTTTTTTTTCACTGGTATATTTTTTTTTTTTTTTTTTTTGAGACAGGGTCTGGCTATGTAGTTCAGGCTGTCCTTCAACTGACTATATAGCCAAGGCTGGCCTCAAACTTTGTGGCAATTCTCTTGCCTCAGCCTCTGGAGTGTTGGGATTACAGCTTTGTGCCACCATGCCCGCCCGACTCCCATACACTTCAAAAGACACTGTGGATCTCTTTCATGCCTAATACAATAGAAATGTTATGCAAATAGTTGCTATACTGTATTGTTTAGAAATAAAGATGAGAAAAAAAGAAATCTGTACCTATTCAGTACAGACACAGTTTTTTTTCAAGTTATTTTCAATTTGGTTGAATCTGCCAACATAGAACCCATAGGACAAGGAAGGCCAACTCTGCCTTTGGAGATCTGGACAGATATCAACATGCATATTTTCACATATAAGGGAAAAATTTGGATCCTGCCCGCATCCACACCGCCTGGTCCCGGAAGGCTTCTCCCTGGGATCGGTGCACACTTAATGTTCACCATTACTGGCCATTCGAGAGATGCAAATGAGAATAACGCCGAAATTCCACCTCACCCCAGAAAGAATGGCTGCTATCAAGAAATCGACCAATAACACATTCTGGTGGGGCCTGTGGGGAAAGAGGAACCCTGCTCCACTGTTAGTGGGAGGGCAGACTGGTGCAGCCACTGTGTAATTCAGTATGGAGATACCTCAAAGAACTAGGATTAGCGGTCCCATTTGACCCAGGCATTCCCCTAATTCAGGGAATCTTCCGTAAAGAATTAAAAGAATCATACCACAGCAATATATGTGTGCCAATGTTCACAGCGGCACAGTTTATAATTGCTAAAACTTGGAAACAGCCCAATTGCCCATCAACTGGAGACTAGATAAAGAAAATGTGGTTTTCTTATAAAATGGAATACTAGTCAGGCATAAAGAATGAAAAATTAGAGACATTTATAGCTAAGTGGATACACATAAGGCAATAATACTCTTAAGTGAAATAAATAGGACACACGTGTAAATACCGAATAGTTTCTCTCTCATGTGAGAAACTGAAAGTGTAAATAAGGATCAAAATGTATAATAGATAATGTGAAATAGGAAGAAAAGGTGCAAAGGGGAAGGGAAAGTGAAGGGAGTAGGGGAAAGGGAAGAAGGGAATGGAATAAATATGAGAAAAGGAAAAAAATGGAAACAAAGTTTTGTAAACAGAGGAGGTGGAGGGGTTGATGGGAGGGCAGGGGAATGGAGAAAAAATAAGAATCAAGATATATCGTGAAGGGCTGAGGATTTAGCTCAGTGGTTCTGCCACCTGCCTCGAAAACACAAGGACCCGAGTTCCATCCCTAGTACAAAAACAAAAACAAAACAACAACAACAAAATATATATATATATGATGTAAAGGTACAAATCCCCAATGATGAATGTCATTATAAAAAAAAAAGAAAGACATAAGTGTTTACCATATCCTATCTCATAGGTCTTGGATACCTTACCACAACAGCACTGATGATTCAGAGGCTGAAGTTCTAGTGCAGCGGCAGAACTCACTCCTGGCATGTGTGAGGCCCTGGGTATCCCTAGCTCTGAAAAGCCAAAGCAACTCGAGCTGGGTTTCTTTCCAAAAGAATTAACAGAATCATTCCACAGTGATATATGCGCACCTATGTTTATAGCAGCACAGTTCATAATAGCTAAAACTTGGAAACAGCCCAATAGCCCATCAGTTGAAGACTGGATAAAGAAGATGTGGTTTTTCTATAAAATGAAGTGCTACTCAGCCATAAAGAATGAGAAATTAGAGTCATTCATAGGAAAATGGATGCATATTGAGGTCATACTCTTAAGTGAAATAAATAAGTCACACGTGTAAATACCAAATAGTTTCTCTGGTATGAAAAACTATAATGGTACATAAGATCCTAGAGGTATAATTGACAATGTGAAATTGGAAGAAAAGGGCTAAAGGTGTAGGGGAAGTGGGAAAGGTAGGGGAAAGGAAATAAGGGAAAAGAAAAAAATATGAGAAAATGAAAATATGGAAACAAGGTTTTGGTAAATAGGGAAGGGAGGAGGGGGTGAAAGGAGGGCAGGGGTGTGGGGAAAAATGAGAACCAAGACCTGTTATGTAAAGGTACAAGATCCCAATGATGAATGCAACTGTACTGTATACCTAAAAAGTACCAATGAACTCAATGAGAAAAAAATAAAAAATAAAAGCTATTTAGTGTTCTATTCAGTATGTAGCACGATTATTCAACCAGTCCTCCAGTTATGAAAATAAAGGCTGTTATTCTACTATCAATAAGCAATTAATAAAATAGTTCTTCTCGAAAGCGTGTAAGTCAGGCAATGAATCTACGTTAGGTGTTGCCGTGACAGCGGAAAACATGACTTTTGATATGAAATGGTTAAACTGCCTAAGAAGACTTGTTCCAGCCTAAGAAATTCAGAAATGAGAATGAATAGCCTATGTGAAAATACTTTATGATCAAAGCCCCCAAATTTAGGCTGAGGACTCTGCTCCTGACATTTCCTTCAAGAAGTACAACTATCATCTCGGGAATGGTCAGTCCTTTCCTGTATTACTTCCTGGGTTTCCAGAAAGCTACAGGAAAATGATAACCTCTTATCCCCCACATGCCTACAGCAGGAACCATGCAGAAGCCAGATAATAAAAGGAAGGGACACTGGGTGTATTAAAGCCTGGTCACATGACAAAATAAGTCAGAGGTATTAAAAGCAGATATCTCTCAGGGTGTATTTTACTTTATTTTTATATCATGTATTTCCTTATTTTTCAAAATTTTCTAGAGTGATCATATGGTGTAATTATCACAAATAAATTGAAATATACCTTAACAATATATTACAGCCATTTGGAAGTGATTTTAAAATATAGGTTTATTTTGTATCTATAAGGCCAGTTAAATTAAAATCCCTGAGGGTATGTGATCCAGTATCGATTTAAAAATAAGCATTCTGGGCTGGGGATTTAGCTCAGTGGTGCTGTGCCTGCCTGGCAAATGCAAGGTCCTGAGTTCGATTTCTGGTATCAATCAATCAATCAATGAATGCATTCATTAAAATAATATGCAGAGAAGAACACAAAGTAAATCCAGGGAACATCTATCAAATCACTACCTAAGTCACAAAACACCCTTTAAAGACCCCTCCTGCCCCTTCTAACCACTATCCCTTCCTCCCTCCCTAGAGAGAACCATGATCCCAATTACAAACAGAAATTTTGTTTTTGGAGTTAAAAAAAATGCAATTCACAGGATAAGCTCTATCATGTATGGCTTTTAAAAAAATCATTTTATTTGTAAAGGTTACGATAGTAAACCATAATTACTTATCATTATTGAATACTTAATAAACTGACTATAACATATTTCTCTATCCTGTTGTTAACGAACACTTGGATTTCTAGCTGAGAGTTATTATAAAGAACTGCTAGCTGTTGTACACGTCTTTTGGTGCATGTATATATACATTTCTATTGTGCAGAACCTATAAGTAGAATTACCAGCAATCCAGTCAACCTCTTAAATACATAACACTGGAGGTGTGCCATCACACCTGGCAGAAATGTGACTGACTGACTGATTGATTTGGGGCTTTTTTGTTTTGTTTTGTTTTGTTTTTTTGAGACAGGGTTTCATCATGTAGCCTAGGCTGGCCTTGAATTCACTGCAGTGATCCTTCTGCCTCAGCCTCCGAAATGCTGAGATTAAAACTATTGCCACCATGCCCTCTTTAGAAGTTTCAATTTAACTAATTAAATTAATTTTAAACAATGACCAATTTACCAAGCTTTTCTTTTATGACTAGTCCTTTTAACGTCTATTTATTTATTTATTCAAGTTACCGGGGGATTGAACTCACAGACTTTGCACTGAACAACATTCCCAGGCCTTAGTGACTGCTCAAATGTGTGATCATGTCTTAGTCTCTCAGAATACCTGGATTTCAGGTGTGTACCATCACCACTGAATCTTTGTTTTTGTTTTTGTTTGTTCTGGTTTTCTGAGACGGGGTCTCACTGAGTAGTCCCGCTGGCCTCATACTCGTGGTGATCCTTTTGCCTCAGCCCCCCAAGGAGTGGAAATATAGGCATGTGCCACCATGCCCAGCTTTTTGTGACATTTTTAAACAAATTTTTGCCAACATATTCCAAGATCGTGAAGATTCATTCCTGTATTAACTTCTGGAAGTTCGTTTTACTTTTCACAGTTATCAAATCAACCAGACATAGATTTTGATGTATGATATGAAGCCAAACATGGTTATTCCATGTATAACTATGTATAACTATGAAGTCATGGTTATTCCATGTATAACTACTTGAAATATTAACTTTGATTAAAAATAAACCCTTGACAGGCGCAATGTAATCCCTGTAATCCCAGTTACTCAGGGAGTTGAAGTAGCAGCATCACAAATTTAGAACCAGCACGAATAACTCAGCAAGATCCTGTCAGAAAATATAAAAGCACACTATGGAAATCAATATGGAGATACCTCAAAGAGCTTGGACTGGAGGTTCCATTTGACCCAGCCATCCCTCTGCTGGGTATCTTTCCAAGAGAACTAAAAGAATCATATCACACAGAAGTATGTGCACCCATGTTTATAGCGGCACAGTTTGTAATAGCTAAATCTTGGAAACAGCCTATTTGCCCATCCGTTGGAAACTGGATAAAGAAGTTGTGGTTTTTCTATAAAATGGAATATTACTCAGCCATAAAGAGCGAGAGAATAGATTCATTCATAGGAAAATGGATACATATTGAAGATATACTCCTAAGTGAAATAAATAAGTCACACATGTGTAAATACCAAATAGTTTCCCTGGTGTGAATATTCTGCAACAATGCATAAGATTCTAATAAGATTACTGACATTTAGAAATTTGAAGAAAGGAGCTAAAGGTGTAGGGAAGGTGTGACGCGTAGGGGAAGAACAAAAAGGGAAAAGAAAAAAACGTGAGAGAATGAAAAGAGGAAAATAAAGTGTTTGTAGATGGGGAGGGGAGGAAGGGGTGAAGGGAGGGCAGAGGTAAGGGGAAAAAATGAGAATCAAGACTTGCCATGTAAAGGTACATGATCCCAACAATGAATGTAACTGTACTGTATCCCTAAAATGTACCAATAAACTCAATAAAATTTAAAAAAAAAATATATAAAAGCACAAAGGACTACAGGTATAACACAGTACTCGAAAAACAAAACAAAAAAACTATCTCCCTGCAGTTCCAACTTTCACATGAGTCAAATGAAGAAACATAATTTTGTCTGGGTTCTCCGTGAGGTTCCACTGGCTTATCTGTTAGCCCTAACACCACTACTGTGCTGTTTTAATTCCTGTTCCAACTTTATTCTTCCTCTTCAAAATGGTCTCAACTATTTTTAGCCCTTTAATTTCCATATAAACATATAAATTAGTCTGTCAACATCCACACACAGAAAAAGCCTGATGAGAATTTGATCAGGATGGCGCTACATATGCAATGTAGGGAGAAATGATAGCTTTAAAACAGAAATATCCTAATCTACATATGTGAAGTGTTCCTCTCTTTCATTTCTTGATTTCTCTCAAGAACACTGCAGCATTTTCTCTGTAAAGGTCTACACTTATCCCAGTATTATTATTGGTAAATATTTATTGGTGCTATTGGAAATTTAGGTCTTCTTTCAAATTTCAATTTCTAGTTTTTGCTCCACTGATATAACTTCTTTAAAAAATTCTCCAGGTGATTTAATGTTCATCCAGGATGGAGAATTCCAGCCACAATGATGAACAAGGGAAGGATAAATATATTTTCCCCCTTTTCTGATCTTTAACCTAACCTCTGGGTGACAGTCCTTTTGCAGTGTTACCTTGGCAGCCATTTCACCGTTTTTATAGAAGATTACATCTTTGCTAAAACTACTTATGCAGGGCTTCGTCATATCTGATATTCTGGTGCCTGGCACAGTACCTGTCACCTGGGCGGCACACAATACACGTTTGTTGAATGATGATGGAACTGTGTGGCCACAGGCAAGTAATTTATTTTCTCCAGGCTTCAGTTTTCTTATGGTGGAATCAAGTGTCTGTGCTACATCCATCAGGTGGCTGCTGAAACCAAATTTCAAAAGGACGGGAAAATTGTTTTTAAACTCTCCTATGCTATGCGATAAAGTACCATTAACATCCATTAATTTACCAAGGCTTCAAAGACTCATCTCCTTAGGTTAAAAGGAAAAATTTAAAAAGCCAGCCATTCTCAGATTGGCCCTACAAATAAACTACTGGGAAGAGGCTACCACATCCAGGCCATTGACAGAAACACCCAGCACATCACGAGCAACCAGTTGAAAAGGAGACTTCCACAGGGTAACAATGAAAGACACTGAAAATCAAAATAACTTTTACAGAGCAGTGTGACAGAAACTACATTTAAGTTCCACCACAAAAAACAGACTTGGCAAAAGAAGACGCACACTCAGAGCAAATCCTGCAGGAGTTAACAAGAACTTAGCTTCACCTCTAAGCCATCTGGAAAAGGGTTTACTGGAAGCATTTTATGAGGCATAAATTAGATCTTATGACTTAGGGAGTGGGAAGTAAAAAAGACAGCACATCAAAGACACTGCAGAAAGAACGGCAACACTGAGATGGGGCGCTCGCTCACTGTCCTTTGCCTCTAAAAGGAGGACTCTGCTTTTCTACCAGAATGTGTTTTTGTCATGTGCATAGAAGGGGACTCTTCCCCATGTATCCTACTCATCTTCTAATTGTATCCAGAGTCACGTTTTCCTTCCAATAATTCCATTCTAAAAAGAGGCACCCAATTCTAATCTTTTTCTTTCTTTCCCAATTAGATCCCAATCTGGCAGCCTTAAAACTTTCCAACTCTTCCATTTTATGAAAATGTATCTCTCTACTCTGTGGGCTTCAACACAACAACCAAATTCTAGGAGGGATCTGTCAAGGCTCAGTCTTCATAATTCCCTCCAGAGGGAAGATTAAAACCAAAAATGGTTCAGCTATTTGAGCCGGCTGGTGTTCCCTCAGCCCCTCCCAAATTCTCATTTTTATCTTCTCATGAATTTTCCTTCATACTAAAAGTTCAGTGGGAACACAACAATGAATACTCAAACTCTCATTTTTGCCCAGCGCAGTACTGGGGATGGAACCCAGGGAGTGCTGAGCTACATCTATAGTTCTTTTTGTTTTGAAATGAGATTCACTCAGCTACACAGGGTGAGCTAAAACTTTAGATCCTCCCATCTCATCTTCCTGAGTAGCTGGGATTACAGCATGGATCACTGCCTGGCTCTCATGTACTTTTAAAGAAGGCAATGACTTGTAACTAATGTCACAAGTGGCTTTCTGCCTTTCTTAAAGCACAGACATCTGAGGGCCCAAATGACACTCTGCTCAACTCCAAAAGTTGGTGATTCCATGTGGGTCACTGGATATGAATCTAAAACAATAATGAAAGATGGTAAGGGTGACAGAAAATTGGGACTCCAAGAAAAAGAACAACTATTTTAAAGTATAGATCATCATCTGTGTCCAGCTGATAAGAGGCTGCACCTTCCTCAGAAACTTTAGAGTTCTCAGAACCCTCAAGAGCTACACAACCATTTTACAAGAGAAAAATGCAAGTCTTAAACTGTTTCTTCATTTCTATATTGATTTTTATGTGAAAAATGTAAAGGATATCCACTTTTATGATCACTTTGCAGTAAAGTTTCCACATGTCACTCTACTACACAAAACACTAATGCAAGGTAAAAATAATTTTTAATTGCTGAGGAGATATGGAAATACCATTGCTGAACTGAAAGAACAGTGAGAAAAAGTGCCTGAAAAAATATGAATTTATCAAGTAATTACTTTTATTTCTCAACTTTTGTGTAAAAAAATTCAAGGTATTAAATACTTAAAGCACCAAACTAGAAATAAAAGATCTGGATCTTGCACTCCTGACTCAAGGGCTATCCTGGATCAACCCCAAACTCAGTCTTCTACTTCCAACCCTGTTAAAATACATGTTTTCTCTTCTACCTTCTTCCTAAGGCTATTTGGAGGGATGAGGATGCACTGACCCATGAAATAGAAAGCACCGTGCTATGCTAGATAGTTCCATTAAAAGGCAGCTTTGCTGAAACAGAAAGGGACCATGAAATTCACAGGAAGACCACCTGGATTCAAACCCTGTTTGCGCACCTCCTTGCTGCTCATGGGGCGATGAGTGTTTCAGGCCTCGGTTTTATCCTCTGTCAAGTGAGAGGATGTTCCTTATGTTACGGGGTTGTAGGATTAAAGAACAATGCACATGGGGAAGCACTGGGAACATTCTTCATGTTATGAATGTTAGTGGCCTATCATAAACCAGGTTTTTCTGTAAAAACATCATAAAAATAATAGCCTTTTTCAGCTTTGGCTTTAGTTCTACACAAAGGTCTTGGGGTTCTGTTGGCACAAAAATTTTTCCGTGATAAGCATTAAGAAACACAATCACATCGTTCAGCAAATATTGTGTCAGAGCTGTAACTTGTCTCCCAAGCTCAACACAAAACCCGGAATATGCTTAACTTCACGGAAAAGCACATGATTTCCAGCCTGACACAACTTAAGCTTTTTACATTTCATGTTAACAAACCATGAGCTGTTACCAACACCCTTCCACCCAAGCGCATGACCCACAGTCTGAAGTCCCACTCTGAGTTCGTTTTTCCTCTCGAGCTCTGCAGAACATCGCCAATTTGAAAAGCACCTAGGTTTCTGGAGTCTCAGCAGCTGGGACGGACATCAGGCAACGCAAAGCCGCAGTTTCTCCCCAGCTTCGCTGACCAGAAGCGGAGGCGGCCCGCTAGGGAGCAGGGGAGCGGTTCGTGTGCTCAGTTAAAGCCACCAACATGGCTGCTCCCCGTGGGAAGTAATAATGTTACTTATCTCCTCCCGTTTCCCCAGCCTAAACTGACAGGAAGGCCTCCTTGGCAGAGGGTTTCCAATGCAAGAAGGACTCCGGTGCATTCGTGCAGGTGGGTTCTGAACTCATCACTTCCCCGGTTAGGTAGAAAAACCCCAGGCGGATTTGGACCTCTCACTTGCACAAAATGCAACAGCCACCTTGGGGTGCAGGAGCCAGGCACCCCACCTTACCTTGGCCGGAGTTCCCGATCGTCTCAGCTCGGCCGGAGGCCACGCGACCCGATGCCAGCAGGGCCAGGATCAGCAGCCACGGGAGCCCCATCGC
>NW_022900931.1:22246162-22308446 GCF_012274545.1 Fukomys damarensis
GGCAGGCGCGGCTCGACCTCGGGTCTCTGCAACACCCGGGCGCAGTCACTTTCTGTTGCGGACTAACGTCTCAGTCCCGTGCTGAACCGCCCTTAGCAAAGAGAAAGGAAAGAGGGATCGGGGCCCCTGCCAAGACACTGTTGCGCTTTGCGCAACAAGGGGACAGCGCTTCCTCCCGGAGCAACTGGCTTCGCTGCTGAGGCCGATTTTAGGGTAAAACGCCCGAGAAGGCTGGTTCTGTAATCGTCCCTGTGCTGATACTGGGAGCACCACACTGAAAAACCAAGTTCCGTTTTCTCTAAGCGAAATATCCTCGAAAACGGACAACCATAGCTTCAACTTCCCCTGAAACCTCATACCCGGGCGCTGCTGAAGGGACATAGGATGGTTCCTGAGATGATTTCGGAATTTCATTTACAGTTCTTTGGGGATGACTGCCCTGCTTTCTTTCTTCTTCTCTTTCTTTTTCAACAACTGAGGCTGAAATCGTTTTATTTATTTATTTATACCGGGGATCGAACTTGGATCCTTTGGCTGGCAAGGCAGGCCGCGGAACCCCTGAGCTAAATCCCCGCTGCCCTGCTTTCTTTACCTGTTTTATTTAAATTGCCAGGTATATATTTTAATGAGTAACTTTTTTTTTGGGGGGGGAAAGCATATGTTCAGTGTATCCACTGTCATCTATAGCAATCACCATGATGTCTACAGGCGCGACCATTGTCCTATCATCCACTGTCTAACCCAAACGGGCACGCCTTGGTAGCACTATTATTCTATGTTGCTTTTTCACTCTCACACACAGTAGATGAAATCCCCCGGAAGACGCTGGAGGAATTACGACAAGGGTAGCGTTGGAATCAGTGGTTGGATTAGTCAACTGATTGCATTCTAGTAACCGACGGGCTGAACTGGATCGGGCAGAGAGAACTGGGACTATCGCACACTTGCTGTCAAAGTAAAATCCCGAAGAAACACATACAACCATCAGAGAGCCAGAAAAAACCTCTTAGAGGGTGTTTTGGTTTTTTTGTTTTGTTGTTGTTGTTGTTGTTGTTGTTGGGGACCTTGCGCTTGCAAAGCAGACAGTGGAACCACTGAGCTAAATCTCCAGCCCCCTCTGTAGAGGTTTTAAGAGCTTGATCTCAGAATGGGAGGAACGTCCTAAGCAAAAAGCAAAGGAAGGCCGATTGAGTAGTGCACATCTGTAATCCCACCTGCTCTGGAAATTAAGGCAGGATCCCAAGATCGAGGCCAGCCTAGGAAAGTTAGATATGGACGCTGTCTCAAAATTAAAAGGACTGGAGGGAGGGTTAGCTTAGTGGTAAAATGCCAGCGCTTCAATTTCCAGTACATAAAAAAAACCTGTAAGAGCAACAACAAACAATAACAATAGCAAAGGGGGGAAAAACATGAAGAAAAAAATGATGTATTTGGATACATAAATATTTAAATTTTATGGAAGTTTTTTTTAAAACCCATAAACAATATGAAAAGGAAAGATGATACCCAAAAAATAAAAATTAGCAAACAACATGAATAGGAAGTTCATGAAAAAAGAGAAAGAAATATAAATGGTCAATAAATGCATCAAAAAAGTTGTCTCACTAGTAGGCAAAATATAAATTAACAGACCAAGATCTAAGTATTTCATCCATTATGGATGAAAGAGCTGAGTGGGCATTTTAACACAGGGGTAGTGGGAATGGAATTTGACGCAATTTTTCATAAAGTAAATCGCATCAAAAATCTCTTCAAACCTTATTTTATAGAGTATGTAATTAGATATTCATATAAAAATTAGTGTAAAGTTTTTGTTGAGGTGTTTTTTATAGTAGCAAAACCAAAACAGCCCAAATGGCTAACAATGAGAAATTAATTAAAAACCTATGATATAGAAACTGGGCGTGGTGGCACACACCTGTAATCCCAGCACTCGGGAGGCTGAGGCAGGAGGATCACTGTGAGTTGGAGACCAGCCTAGGCTACATAGTTAGTTCCAGGTCAGTCTCAACTATATAGTGAGACCCTGTCTCAAAACAAAACAAAACAAAACAAAAAAACCACCTACGATATATCCATGTAATAGAATCCTGAGCAACATTCCATTTGTTTTCGAAAGCAACTGATTGATCTTAAAGTTTTTATAAATGGCAACTTACAAAGCAATAAATATATAATGAGGCCTACATTATTTTCATTTTAAGTATGTATTCATGGTTATATGCACAGAAAGATGCATTAAATATGTTTATATTATATATATAAAATATATATTCCAAAAATATTTAAAATCATTATCTCCAAGTGGATTAAGATAGACTGAATTAAGAATGATTTTCTTTGCACATTTCTGTGTAAAAAATTCTATACTGATTTTCTATTATTTTTGAATAAGAAAATATTTTTAAATATACATTTTTAAAAGCTTTCGTGTAAAAGTGTTATCAACCTAAAATTTAAAAAATGGGAGACTCCCCAGAGAATAACAATACTTATTTAGGAAGAACAGAGTGTGGTCATGGGAATATCTTGGCAACAGCAAACTATGAGCATCTTCAGAGTTGAGGCAAGAAGTCATTAAAACAAAAATGAAGACTATTACAACAGATATTTTGCAACAGTAATTCTTGGTCCAATGATTAATAACAGGAGTGTGATCAGATGCCAGGCACAGTGTGCACGCCTGTAATCCCAGCACTCTGAGAGACTGAGGCACAAGGATTACAAATTCAAAGCCAGCCTGAACCATTTAGCAACTTATCGAGGCTCTGTCCCACCCCCCACCCCCAAACATTTTTTTAAAGGGGCAGGGATGTGAATGCACTGAGTTCAATCCTTAGCACCACATACATACACACAGAGCAGAGTCAGAGCTGGGTGTGGTGGTGCACACCTGCAATCCTAGCACTCTGGGAGGCTGAGACAGGAGGATAACAAGCTGGAGCCCAGCAGAGACTTAGGAAGATCCTGTTTCAAAATAAGAAAAGAAAAAAGAAAGTGTAAAGGCCCTGGGATCAAGCCTCAGTAACACACACACACACACATACACGCACGCACGCAGGCACGAGTGGTGTCAGTCCAAGGTTGAACCTTGCCAGACAGATGTTCTCAAAAGTATCAGTGGCAGAGCTCTTGCCTAGCCTGCACAAGGTCCTGGGTTCTTTCCCCAGCCACAAAATATAACAATATAAATCCACTAAGTGTTCATATAGTAACTATTACATGCAAATCATTATGCTGGGAAATTCAGTCCAAAAGTATGCATTCAGTATCTTCCACTCATGGTCTGATGAGTGAGCAGAGTCATGTATGAACAGAGCCATGTGCTGTGTAAGGTTTTGTTCAACACTGATACGTGATGGTGGAATGGAGACATCACAGTGTGATACATTACTCAAATGCTTATGGTGATCCTGGTGTAAACAAACCTACTGAAGTTTTTTTTTTTGGTTTTTGAGACAGGGTCTCACTATGTAGTTGAGACTGACCTGGAACTCACAATGTAGCTCAGGCTGGTCTCGAACTCAGCGATCCTCCTGCCTCAGCCTCCCGACTGCTGGGATTACAGCCGTGTGTCACCACGCCCCAGCCCTTACTGTACTTGTATTTGTAAAAAAAATAACATGAGTAATTATGTATAGTATGTATTATTTGATAATGATAATAAAGGACTATACTATGGGTTTATACATTTACTATACAACATCATCATTTTAGGGTGTACTCCAACATTTTAAAAAATTACTGTAAAAAGGTATATGTGTGATGCTGGCATCAGCCTCATTCATGTTTACATCTCTTGACTGCAGCGTTTTCTAGTGGCCCTAGAAATATCAGGCTATAGCACATAGCTCAGGTGTGTAGCAGACTCTACTCTCCGAGAGTATTGTTGGTTTGGAGGGGTTTTTTATACTGGGTTTCGAGATCAGGGGTTTGTGCGTGCTAGACAAGTGCTCCACCACTGAACTATCAGTTCTCTTTTATTATAACTTTTTAAAAAGTACTTTTGTATATGTTTAAAACTTTTAAAAGTATAAAGCCTGAAAATGGTACTTATCAAAACCGCACGCTTTAAGGAGAATGTAGCTCAGCAGCAGAGCACTTACCCAGCATGCAATGAAGCTCTGTTTCCATCCTCAGCACCACAAGCAGGGGGGTCAGAATACTGAGTTGCTGCTCTTAAAAAACATATAATCCAGCTTGTGTCGGAGAAGAGAAGTTGGAGAATAGAAGTAGATGAAAAAGCACATTTAAAAAAACCTCAAAATCACAAAAGGGAAGAGAGAGAGATCTACATGGACTCCAGGACATCGTGAATTCCACGTGCTAAATAAGATTTTGTGGGAGGCCATGGATCTCAGCACCTGCACTGGGCCCAAGAGACTAAAACAATACGCAGTTTAGCTACATAACTGAGCTTCGCCTGGTTCTGTCAGTGGGCTGGAGCTGGGGGTCCCCAATGCCGAAATGAGGACCCTAATCCACCCTTCTGTACAGTAAGCTGCAGGCTCCCAGGAAAAGAATTTTCAGGCTGGTTAGTTAGAAGCACTGGAAGGGCTTATCAGGCAGAGAGTTAGGACCCACCCCACAGTGGAAATGGGTGCTGAGAACAATGAGATGTCATCTCCTGGAACGGGAAACATTCATGCTTCCCCTGAAGGGCTAGAAACCCCAGGAGAAGGCGGGCCACCTCGAGAAGGATGCCAGCCCATTTTACAGGTGTAGGCCCAGGGTTGTGTTTTTGTTTTTGTTTTTTTTTTAATCTTTGGATCAGGCTTTTGCTCTTTTCTTTCTCACGTAAGCCAATTTACGGACTTGCAGTATTCCTGAAGAGCTTCGGGTGTGCTAGGTCTCAAAGGGAAGAAGCCTAAATTTAACCAAAGGAATGCTGATATGGATCGCTTGGGTGACTTCAGCTGCCTCCTGGAAGTTTCAGTCTTTTTTCTTTTTAAATAGAATTTTTTGTTATGATTTCCTTGTTTCCCTTCTACCTCTCTTTTATTTCTTCTATTCCACCTCAGTTACTGAAGGCCATGTAGCCAGTTAACCATTTAGGTTATAAACAACTAACTACTTACACTGTAACCACAGACTGATGGACTAAAATGTAGTCAATGAAATTGTTTTCTGCCTGGCCTCCATTTCATTTCCAAATGCCCTCTAATCACTCTGTTGGTAGGAGTTCTTCAATGGCTCTGGTTCTGGAAGCTGCCCTGTTTGGGAATCATGTTGGTTTCATTTTCCCACAAACTACACAATTTAATCAGTCAGAGGAATTTTCCTACTTTCCTACAAGAATAAAACTTGAAAAGATGGAATATGAGTTAGACAGCAAGAAAGGAACTGCTTTGTGAAAGGAAAAGCATAAGGAAAGCGGTGGGCGAGCGGTACTCAACTAGGGGCAATACTGCCACCCTAGACACAATCTGGGAACATCTGGAGATATTTTATTTATTTATTATCTATTTATTTATTGGTTTTTTGAGACAGGGTCTCACTGTGTAGTTGAGACTGACCTGGAACTCGCTATGTAGCCCAGGCTGGTCTCGAACTGACAGCGATCCTCCTGCCTCAGCCTCCCAAGTGCTGGGATTACAGGTGTGTGCCACCACGCCCGGCTTGGAGATATTTTATGTTATCACATCTGGAGTAGGGGCTTTGTTACTGCCATCTAATATATAAAGGACACAAATGCTGCTAAACATTCTACAGTGTATAGGATAGCACATTTCAATAAACAACAACTTGGCCTGAAATGTCAACAGTGCTGCTGTTAAAGATTCCTGAGCTGGACACTGAGACTGTTAGGCAGGTTAAGTTATTTCTCAAGTCCACGCTTTAGGAGATTCATAAATCCCTTAAAGATGGATGCAAACTTTTCAGAATCTGGTTTGGAGAAAGGCTTTGCACCCTTGAATGAATATTTTCCCCTACGGGAAATCAAACCCAGGGCCTTTTTACACTGAGCCATCTCCCCAGTCCTTAGCTGAGGCACTAAGTTGGCCTCAATGAGCTCAGACTTTCTAGCCTCCTGCCCCAGGTTCCCAGTATACATCACCATGCCTGGCTTAATCTGATTCTTAAAGAAGTTAATCGCCAAAAGAGGCTGAAGAACCCATGAAAACCAAGGGTGAAGGGTGGAGCTGAAGTGGAGAATAATTTTCACTCAGAAAATTATCAGGAAGCATTTGGACGTTTGCTGGAACCAGACTATAGTGAAACAATTCGGAAGCCGACTGTTCTTAAAATTGAAGCTGCCTTACTTGCTTATTTTTCCTGTTTTCTAGGAATCTCCTGTTTCTCCGATCACACTGTGAATCCTCCATTTTCCACTCCCCAACCCTTCTGTTCCTCACACCAATTTCCTCATTGTCACACAAATAAGTTTATTACACTTATGCTCACACCTTACCTCTAAACTCCAAATGCTCTTCCTCCTCCTGTCACAGAGCCCTTCCTCCTCCTGTCACAGAGCCCTTCCTCCTCTTCCCCAGTCACTGTGGCCCACTTTCATTCTTAGCTTCTGAGCTTTGCATTTCTCCAGTGTCTGCTCTCTTGCTCTGGATCCAGCGCATTTTCACGAAGAATGCTCTTGATCTCTGGGTAGGTTCTCTCCGCATCCCCAGCCCCAAAGCAAGAGACGACACACCCTCATCCAGCCTTCTTCATTGCCTGGTGAATTTTAATTTGAATGAAAAGTCGATATCACGACTCCCAAGCATTTGTGAACTGCTTGCTGTATATGTTTTGCGGGCCAGCTGGAAAGCAAAAAGCAAAGGAAAGTATTTGAGGTGATGTCAAAAAAACGAATAGATGAGAGGGTCAGAACACCCACTAACTCCGCAGAAACCCATGGTCTCTGTCAAATGTTGAACACCGAACAACCTCGACGATTAGCCAGGCCCCCAAAGCAACCAAGCCACTGCCACTTGGTCCAGACGGTTCCAGTCTAAATAAAGCCGGGCTCAGAAAATCTCCGCCCCCTCCTAGCGCGTCCTGGTCCGCACGATCCCACCCCTTATAAGAACGCAGCCCTATGATTGGCTGTAACGCGCCCTAAAACTGCCCAGTCACAGGCAAGCAGCTAGTTTAGCGTCCCTCCTCGGGCGGTGCGTTTTCCATGACCCCACCTCTTTTAAGGATGCAGCTCTATGATTGGTAGTGACGCTACCTAAAACTGCCCAATCGCGCACGAACAGCTGCTTTGGCGTTTCTGTGCTTGTGGGAGGAACATGGCCGATCGGCTCACGCAGCTGCAAGACGCGGTGAACTCGGTGAGGAATTTGATTCAATTAGTGCTTTCTTTCTTACTCCTGAGGTAAAAAGAAGGAGAGGATGGAGGCTTGAGAGATAAAACTTGGAAATGGGGAGTCAGGGCTTCGGCAGAAAGCGCCCACCCCGAGCGGTGGGAGAAGGGTGCCCCCCGGGGCCGGAGAGCAGGGCACGGGGCCCAGCCTGTCTTCTGACGGCGCTTCTGTCCGCCCCCAGTGCTCCTGGGGTCTCCTGGGGAGGGAGAGGGAAGACAGTTGCGTTTGTTTTTTGTTTTTTGCTTATAAATTTTAACCCGCCAAGGGGATCCCTTACTCCTGATGATCGGATCTCTGTAATCAAGCGTTAACCGAGTAGTTCTTCGCTTGTACTTTGAGGTTGGGGCAGGAGAAATGTGGAGGTGATAAGCTGTTTCACCTTAGTTCAGTCCTTTAGGTCTAGCGACTTGTCTCATCTCTAGACCAAGCCGTAGCTACATCGGTTTGGGGAGAACTGACATCTTTATGATAATGAACGTGGTGATTTTTGTATGTCTTTCTGTTTATTGAAGTCTTCTTTAGATCTTGTAAGCAGCTCCCCTAACTTTGTTCCTTCAGGTTATTTTTCAGGCTTGTTATGCCTGTGCTAAAAGTAATGCAAGCAAACGGTATGTCTGTGAAGTTATTCCCATTCTGAGATAAACAGCTCCCCGTTGGTACTTGTGTTTCTTAGTATCATTCTGACTGTAACTTTGATGTCCAAGCAAGCTGCCTGCCTAATACAAGAAATTGTGCTGCCTGGAAAACCTAAATACCTGGTATTCTGGTGTTTTGTTTTTTGGGGGGAGGGGTGTTTGTTTTTTGGTTTTGGTTTTTTTCTTCTTTTTTTCCTCCCTGGAAGCTAATAACTTGGCCTTCTTCTTAAGATGTCAGTCTCCTTGCATGTGAGATGTGTTAGTCTATTTGTGAAAAACTGATCTATCCTAAGCCAGGCATGGTGGCCCACACCTGTAATCCCAGCACTTGGGAGGCTGAGGTGGTAGGATCGCTATGAATCTGAGGCCAGCCTGGGCTACATAGTGGGTTCAGGGGCAGCTTAGAATACCTGGCAAGACTCTGTCTCAAAACAAACAAACAAAACAAAACTGATCTATCCTATGTAAATAAAATAGGAGCTTTTAAGGCTGAGCACCTAAATGATGATGAATTCACCAAGGTAAAAGTACCTTGCAGTGACTTGTCTGGGCAGCGAACCTCCCCTCAGAGAGATACTCCTTTGAGGTGTAACAAAATCAAATTGTTAGATGCTACTGGATAGAAACGTTATTTGGGGGATAGTTTTGCAAATTCATATGTGTCTTGTAACTAGGACAATAAGAACAAAGTGAATATGGCCTAACTCTAAGGTAAGCATGTTAATAATTGGATTTGAGCGAGAAGCCTTTAGGTTAAGTAGTATGAGTGCCTGTTGTGTATATAAGCACTATCGTGTTTACAAAGAGATACTCCTTAAGGAGGCTGGAAAGATGTCATACTCAAGAGATATTCAAATGATGCAAAAACAGTTTGTGGTTAGGGAGTTACAATGAGTCAAGTGTTTTCAACTCTTAAAGCAGATTGGAATACACAGCTACATGAACTAAAATAGAAGGAATCGTAGCATTTAATCTAATTGTAATTATTAGTCTAGGGCTGGGAATTTAGCTCAAGTGGTTCTGCTGCCGTATAAAGTGGAAGGACCTGATTTTGATCCCTGGTACCACAAAAAAACATCTATCTAGATAGATAGATAGATAGATAGATATCTGTGAATGCAGAAACTATGTTACACTCACTGTACCTTTATACAGTAATTGCCCTGGGGTTGATGAATTGATTTCCAATTACTTATTTAGGATACTGGAGATTGAACCTGGCCTTCACATTGAGCTCTATCCCCAGCTTTTTTTTAAAAAAGTTCTATTTAGAAACAGGGTCTTGCTAAATTGCTCAAACTGGCAATCCTTCTTACCTTATAATCCCAGAACTTGGATTACAGTCATCAGCCACCAGTGCCTGAAGCTACCAGACACTGGCTTCAGCAAATATTTTGAATTAATGAATCTTCAAAGTTTTTTCCAGGACGAGAGAGCCACTGTGTTGAATTTTTTTTTTTTTCTGTCCAAATGACAGCAATGTGATATAAAATATTTCAATTTAAAAATAGAAAAGCTACTAGTAATATGTCTAGATATATAGTAGTATGATCTGTCTATCTATCTATCTATCTATATATATATATAGCTTCTGAGTACTTACTGCATTACAAATAGCAAAACATGAGCAAGCTATTTAGTCATAAACTAATTTATGAATAGGCTGGTAGATCTGAGGAAATAGTAGAATGTGATTGAGTAGAACTCACTTAGATTATTGAAGGCTTTGAAACAGCCTGATAGTTGGGGATATATCTTGAAGATCTTGGTAGAATGAACTCTCTTCTTCTTTTTTTTTTTTTTATGAACTCATTTTTGGAGCAGTGTAAAATAACATGGCGAACTAGAAAATTATAAGTCTATTTAGAAAGGAAGTTGTTGATTTTGAAATTATGGTAGAGAAATGTAGTAGAAATGCTTACTCTCTGGAAGATTTGGGGGGTGGGAATTAGTGAGAAATTGATGGGGAAAATAGGAGTGTTTAGTTTAGAGATAGTAAAGGATTTGGTATTCTCAATCTGCAAAAGTGCTAAAAGAATCCATGTGAGCACCAGGCTCTTTGAGTCTTAAAGAAATATTTTTCTGATTGCTTAAGGTATCTTTTCTCAAAGTCATTTTATCACTGTTTCTTTACACTTGCTTACTGCATTCTTAGAAAAGGAGTCATGTATTTTGTACAAGGTAATTTATTTTTAATGAATCCTGGGGCCATATTTAGGCACTTTCCTGTCAAATTTGCTGTCTGCTACCATTACCCCCACAAAGTATTTACTTGTTGCTTGCAATAAATTTTGTTTTTTATTTCTTATTCTATTATCTTTACAAGAAAAGAAAGATTATTTTGTATGTATTTCTTTCTTAACTGTTTCAACTAGAGTGATACTAAGTAGAACTTCACTGAGATTGACAACAAACTTGGTTTTCTTTGCATTATTAAAATATTTAATTGGGCTGGGGATTTAGCTCAGCGGTTTCACCACCTGCCTTGAAAACACAAGGTCCCAAGTTTGATCCCTGGTACCAAAAAATAATTATTATTTTTTTAAAATCTACATTGGAGTGTGGTTTAGTGGTAGAGCACATGATGAGCTTGTGTAAGGCCCTGGCTTCAGTTCCCAGGACCAAAATAATAATCACAATAATCATGGCTAATAATCACTGGCTTATTTTATACAAAAATACTCCTTTCTATTTTGATTCCCTTGCTCATTGATCATTGTTTTTAAATCCTGTTCCCATCATGTTCCCTTTACTGATAAGATCTTTAAAATTGATAAATGTTTTCTGACCTTGACATGTTTTCTTTGGCCCAAGCTCGCAGATCAGTTCTGCAATGCCATTGGAGTACTGCAGCAGTGTGGTCCTCCTGCCTCGTTCAGTAATATTCAGACAGCAATTAACAAAGACCAGCCAGCTAACCCTACAGAAGGTAAATAAGTTTTCTTAACTTCTTGAGGTTTTATTCTCACATTCTTAATAACCCTTTATAAATAGACATATTGAGAAACAACTTATGGCTTTTTTCTAAAACTGAGGATATTTTTCAAGTTTTGTCATAAAATAAGTGAATTTATTCCAATCAATCCACACATTTCATAATTCTGCTCGTATCAAATAACAGATTCTTATGCCTTTAGAGGAAATCTTGTTTGAATTTAGCTTGCAGAACCTTAGCAGGGAAGGCACCCCACTACAGATTCTTTGGTCAGATGACCACTATATTGTCCTAATAATGAAATTATGCTTCATTTCCAATTTGAGCTGATAGGAAGTTAGATGTATAATATGCTAGGTGTGCTGAAATTATTCTTTAATACGCTCATGATGAGGCCATAATTTGTGTGTCTCACTTCGGGGCATCTCTGAGCCACCAGGGGAGTTGACCCATCAGGTGGGACATGCCCACATGGGGACAGTTACACACGTACCACCACTGGTTCTAGCTGGTTCTGTGAACTTTTCCAATGTCATTAACTTAAAATTTAATTTCTAATTCTGAAAACTTGAGCTTCTTTGATATCCTAAGTTAGTTATATCTTTCCCTAGAGTATGCCCAGCTCTTTGCTGCATTGATTGCACGAACCGCAAAAGACATTGATGTTTTGATAGATTCCTTACCCAGTGAAGAATCTACAGCTGCTTTACAGGTAAAAAAATCTCTTTCGTGGGTTGGGGTTGTAGCTCAATGGCACAGCACCTGCCTGGCAAGCATGAGGTCCTGAGTTTGATCCTCAGTACCAAAAAAAATTTTTTCTTTATTATTAGTAATAGAGAGTTTCTTATTACAGGAGATAGATTTGATACCTTTTGTTAAATTCAAAGTTACTTTAAGGTTAAATTTAAAAATAGGTGCCGGAGATTTAGCTCAGTGGTTCTGCTGCCTGACTCGCAAGTGCAAGATCCCAAGTTCAATCTCCAGTACCAAAAATAAATAAATATATAAATTTGAAAATAGGCATTTTGTTAATAGTGAGCTAGTATACTCTATTGAAGGTTGTGCTGAATATCTGTATCTTTATATCTATCTTTATATCTATGTCTTAAATTTAGAGCTACAAGAAAGCCTCCTATCTTCAGTTTGCCTATTTTTTTTTTTTTTCCTCTTCAGTACCAGGGATCAAACTCAGGACCTTGCACTTGCAAGGAAGGTGCACACCACTGAGCTAAATCTCTGGCCCAAGTTTGTCTATTTTCCTAGCAAAGAATGAGAGTAGGTGGCTGGACATGGTGGCACATGTAAGTAATCCTAGCACTTGGTGGGAGGCTGAGGCAGGAAGATGGCCATGAGTTCTAGGCCAAGCTGGGCTACTCATTGAGTTCAAGACCAGCCTAAACTACATAGCAAGATCCTAAACAGTATGGACGATAGTCTCCTACATATCTAGTACCTAGAGATTCCTGATTAAAAATCCCCTCTTTGTCTAGTTTATAAAAATTCATAAGTTATCCGAGTTTTAGAATTCCTGCTCCTGAAAAATATTACAACAATTTCAGAGTCATCCAGATTTAAAAATAAAAAACTCTACTGCAGTTTCTTTCCTTTTCAACTCTTAAAGAGTTTAAAATCTGTGTCTTATGAAGGCAGCCAGCTTATATAAGTTGGAAGAAGAAAACCATGAAGCTGCGACGTGCCTGGAGGACGTCGTTTATCGAGGTGATGTGCTTCTGGAGAAGATCCAGAGCGCGCTGGCCGACATCGCGCAGTCCCAGCTGAAGACGAGAAGCGGCACCCACAGCCAGACTCTTCCAGACTCATAGCACCAGGAACGCCCTGTGGTGAAGCCGAGAACTGTCTCCGTGCATTATGAATTCTGCATCAGACTGAGAAATGAGCCTTACCGAGAGTTACGGAAACATGCACTATGATTCTTGATACCTTTTTAGCTATTTTAATAACCTTCTATTTTCACTCTTGATAAAAACTTGCAAAAGTGTGATTGAGTCAGCTTTAAACCATCACTATGCTATCATTTTTTAGATCTGAATGAAATTATTAAGGCAGATATTGCATTAATGTTCATAATACAGTTAAACAGATACACTGTGAAGTTCTGTCTTTTTTTTCTTGCATGCTGGGGAATGGAACTCGGCCTAACACAAGCTAGGCAAGCTCTTTGCCACAGACTTATACCCCCAGTTCTGTCTTATTTTTGTAGTCCTTTTACAAATCATAACATCCCTCAAGCCAGAGCTACAGGATGTTTCAGTTTATGTTGGTGTTCTTAGACACGTCTTTAGAGGTAGCATTGTATAACTATGGACCTTTGAGCAAAAGTTTTTTTTGCTCTGTTGCTTTTAAGAAACATAAGGAGCCCGGGCCTGGTGGCGCACACCTGTAATCCCAGCACTTGGGAAACTGAGTCAGGAGGATCACTGAATTTGAGACCAGCCTGGGCTACACAGTGAGTTCCAGGTCAGTCTCAACTACATAGTGAGACCCTGTCTCAAAAAACCAAAAAAAACAAAAGAAACATAAGGTTAGGATGGGTAGATGAGAGTAGGTCATTTATGCAAACCTTTTCTTTTCCAGAACCTCCTATCTATTCTGGTTTACCTTGCTTTTACTTAGAAATTGTCTTGTCTGTAGAATTCCTGTGCTATTGTGAGACATTTTCTTTATCCCATATCCCAGACTATCTTTTTAATATTCTCTTCTTTGTTTTTGTGTTACTAGGAATTGAACTGACAGCCTTCACCCGAGCCCATTTTTTATTTTGAGGCAGGATCTTAAGTCACTAAGTTGCCCAGGCTGGGTTCAAACTTGTGATCCTCCTGCTTTAGCCTCCCATAGGATTGGGATTATAAGTATGTGCCACTATACTCAGTTTAATACTCTTTTTAAAACTGCTTTTTTCTATCCTTAATTTGCTTGTCACCGTGAACTGTGTTTCTTGAGTCATCAGTTCCTTACTATCTTTATCTGAAGATACTGTTTTCTGATCTCACTACCCTCTCAAAACTTTCTTGTTATATTCTAATGAGACTAGAACACACGTCTACATCAATCACTTCTATACTGATCTCTCCATTCCCCTCAGTTTTATTGCTAACATTAATGTCAGCATTATCAACTGTATTCATCCAACTCTTGAATCTCACCAGTTAACCCTGTTGGAAAGCTTAAGTTCCACACATAATTGGTTCTGTCTCCTAAAGTGCTTTTGTCCTGAGCTGCTCTTGCCACAGTCTGCTGTTTATTGTTTAAATTTCTGGAGAAGCATAAAGAACAACAGGGCACTGGGAACCTAAGGCAGGAGGATCACAAGTTTGAGCCCAACCTGGGCAACTTAGTGATTTAGGGAGACTCTGTCTCAAAAAATAAGAAAAAGGGCTGGGGATATATGTAGCTCAGTATAAACTAACAACAAAGAACAATAGAACATTTTGTATATTGTTTCCATCATAAACTGTTCTACAGTTCTTGAAAAATACTGTGTTTCAAAGTTCAGTAGCACCAGCAGTAGTTACAAAAGTTGCAGCAATTTATTGGCTAGGCTTAGATATTTGTGAACTTTTAGATTTTTTATGGCTACTGTCATTAAAGTTTAATAACATTTTGCTATCACAGACATTTGGCATAAATCCATTCCTTTCATTTGAGTGGTTATTGGAGGAGAGGAGATTTGATCAGAGAACTGCTTTTAGAAGTATATAAGGTATAATAAAGGGTCCAAGGAAGGTAATAAAGAGAAGGAAAAGTCGTTAGCTAGTTTAAAGGAAGGCTTAATATAAAGAAATCCAAAACTCAGGAAGGGGAACTTCTTCCCTAGGATTGTTGAAGCTGTGACCCCAACATAGTAAAACAAATCCCTGTTGCTTTTTTTTTTTTTTTTTAAGTACTGGGGATCCAACTCAGGACCTTGTGCTTGCAAGGCAGGTGGCGGAACCACTGAGCTAAATCCTTGCCCCCTGCCTCTTTTTTTTAGCTCTCCACTCATTGCTTGGCTTGGGTGTAGCCACAGTTGATGGAAGTGTGTGGCTTAGCAGGGTAACAAAAGCCTCAGTTTTTTAGCTGGAGGATTGCAAGTGAGCCTCAGAGATCTTGAAGTACTAGGAGATTGAGGAGAGGCAGGAAGTTGGGTGAGTGACCCCTTAAAGTTGTTCCTGAATACCTCCTCACCTGGCTGTGTGTGTGGCTGCACTCTAAATAGCATGCAGACTTTGAGAAATGGACTACGAGAGAGGCAGCCAGCCAGGTCCGACACTGGTCTCTGCATGGCACACACAGGAGACATCCTAACAGCAAGAGAAAGGTTTTGAAAGTCGAATTTACACCAGAAACAACCCACCTTTCAGTGCTTGGAACTTGTGGCCTGAGTCCAACAAACCTGACTGCCTGCTAAAATAAACATTTGAATTGTATATAGGATGAAACAAGGCCCAGAAGTTCATATATTCAAAATGCCAGGTATGTAATCCAAAATCGCTTGGCATACAGATAACTGGAATTTTCAGAATTAGCAAGCATAGGAAAAGACAACTGGTTCATAGCAAAAACCCCAGATCATGTATGTAACAGGCTTCAAGATGATTACTGTAAAAATTATCCAAGATAACAGTGAATACTTTTGAAGTTATCTGAAAGTTTCAGCAAAGAAATAGAAGGTACAAAGACTGACCAAATGGAAATTTTAGAACTGAAATATTTAGTAATAAATACACAGGGCAAGTGCAGTGTAGATGAAAGGAAGTCAGCTAGCTGCAGGACAGGTGACTGACGATTACCTGATCTAAACAACAGACTGACCTGAAGAAAAAGTGACCGCCTCAGGGACCCAGAGGACAATGAGAATATCTAATATCCATGTGTGAGTAAAAAGTACGGGGTTAAACAGTATTTGAAGAATAAACTGGTGAAAGTAAAGCTGTACATATTCAAGCCCAGCAGACCTCAAGCAGAAAAATAAAGCTACCCCCAGACATGTCACAATCAATTTTCTGAAAAGATAAAGGTACTGAAAACAACCACAGAGAAACAACACATTGTCTGTATGAAAATAATGAGTAAAAGACAAGCATATTTCTCACCAGAAACTGAAGGTCGTGAAGCCAATAGATAGGGGAGGTTAGGCAGATAGGCACAGCTCCTGAATAGTAGACCTGAAGTACGCTAAAAAGTCAGGGTTTAAGTGAGTTAAATACCAAAGGGTCCAAGTAATTAACAAGTCAGCTGACCATCAAGGCCTAGGAATGCAAGGGGACAAAAGAATAGGTCCTTCCCCAAATGAGAGACCCTGAAAGAAATGAAAGGCAAACTAAGCAGTTTGCTTTCTGGGCTACCTGCAAACAGGCACATCCCTGCTTTCTGTCAGGTACACCAGTCCCCAAAAACTGTATAAGAGCCCAGTAGACCTTAGCACGTATGGTTTTACCCCTCCTTGATGAGTGAGGAGCTCTTTTCTTTTATTCTATTGAATAAACACATTTGGCCATTTCCCACCACTTCCCACATGGTTTGTTGGCTTCAATCTTCACTGAACAAGGACCCAATAGCTAGAGGGAGCTGGTTTCAATCAGAAGTAGCATTACATTTAAGGGTGGGGGCAGAGGGGAAGGAGAGAAAAGCAAACACTTGTCAACTCAGAAACATCTAGGAAAAATACCCTTTAGGAATGAAGGTAAGATCAAGATTTTTTTCAGATGAAGGAAAACCAGCAGAACTCATTACCAGCTGACCTGCTCTAAAAGAAATGTTGAAGGCAGCTTTTCAGAAAGGGAAGGGTTAGAGTAGGAGTAGCCGGAATGAGGAATGCATGATGGAAAAGTAAGTATAACAGACTTCTTGAGGTTTTAAAAATTACTTTTGATGGTGGATAAAAAAATTAGCATTGTTTCATATGATTCTTGGTCTATGAAGAGTATGAAGGCAGGAGAATTAATCTAAATGGTAAGATTTCTACATACCGCTTTAATTCACTTTTTGGTGCTGAGGATTGAACCTAGGGCCTTGCAATGTGCTAAATATGCATTCTGTCACAGCACATGTTTTAAAAATGGTAAACAATATTAATAGCAGTAGGCTATGAGTATTCCTTAGAGCAATGACTTTTTAAAATACTCTACACAGATTTTTTTTTTTTAAAGGTTCAAGTAACAGGACAGTAGGAAATAAACAGAAAAATGAGAAACAAAATATAGATGATAAAATAGCTCTAAATTTTTTCCTAACATACCAATAATTATGTTAAATGCCAATGTTGTAAACTGTTCAAAATCTATATCGGTTGGCTTTTGTTGTTGTTACTTTTTTTTTTAATCTTTATATAAGTTCTCTACCACTGCATTACTTTCTCAGCTCAGTAATTTACCCAGGCTGCTTCTGATAATTTAAATCACTTTTACCATAGATCTATTTACTACAGCAAGGGGACATTAATGTCTTTTAGTCCAGTGACATCAGGAAAAAACCCTTCAGATTTCTACCCTTAAGGTTCTGTGTCTCTGCTACCAAAATTATCAGTGAGTCGGGATCAATGGAGTGTAGCGATGAAAAAAAGCACGTTTGTAAATATTACAGGAATAAAGGATTTGCTCAGCAGATGTGGGAGGAGCTAGGGAAGTGCAGGACTGCCAGGAAGAAGTCAGAAGAGCAAAAACCAGTTACTGAAGAAGTGGCTCCTCCGAGCTTGTGAGAGAGTGTGGCCACCAGAGTGAAGAAGAGGGGAAGCTGATAAAGACACTTGTGAAAGTGGCTGCTCTGAAGACACCACTGCCTCTTTATTTGCCATGAAGCCAAGTCCTTAATGGTCTCTAGGGTTGGAAATTGGAAAGATGAGAGGAAAGAGAACAAGCTGTGGCCTTTCAACTTTCTTGTCTCCCGGTGTCTGCAGCCCATGCATTCTGAGAGTACTGACTGATGCTTCCTTGTCACTGGATGTCATGATTTTCCTCCACTGGCCCACTTTAATCTGGAGCCATTCAGGGAAGAGCCTTGGAAACATGAAATATATGTAATGCCCGCAAATGTATGTATATTAGTGTGCACGCTTAAATTACATTTATAGAATTTCTGTGTGTGCGCACACGCGTGCCTGGGGATTGAATCTAGTGCCTCACACCGTGACTCAAGTGCTTAACTACTGAGCTACGTCCCCAGCCCTTTATTTTTTATTCTGAGATAGGGTCTGGCTAAGTCGCCAAGGCTGGCCTCAAACTTGTGATCTCTCTGGCTCAGCTTCTCAAGTAGCTAAAATTACAGTTGTGCACCACCATGCCCAGCAGACATGTGGTTAAATGATCCTCTGCTTAAGACTCAAATAGATGGGGCTGGGGATTTAGCGCAGTGGTTCCCACAGCTGCTTTGCAAGCACAAGGACCCGAGTTTGATCCTCAGTACCAAAAAAAAAAAAAAAAAAAAAAAAAAAAAAAAAAAACTCAAATAGGTGCTTATCTCCGTCAGAGCAATAGCCAAAAATGGTCTACAATATCCTGGAGAATCTCACATTTTGTCTCCTCACTTTTCTCATCTATTTTGCCCTTAAGTTGACTGTGCTCACCGTAGTTCACACCAGCGGGGAGAATCACCAGAGTCTACCTTGGGGTCCGGGCAAGGTAACCAGTGAGGGAGGGGAGATCAGTGTAACTGTGGCCAGGGCCTTCCGTGTTGATCTGACACACTGTGATCCTGTCTTCATTACTGGGGTAGAGGGGCTGTACTCATTACAGAATTTGGATATTGTACCATGGAATAAAATGGCATGAAGTTCTGGTTATAAGTTTATCTTAGTTTAATATTTGGTGTTAATGACTCTCATAGCCAGAATAATCCTGCCAAGAATTATGGATTCATATTGAAGAATTAGCTTCACTTTCTGAGTGTTAATTTTTCAGTCCACCCACCAATTATTAAAAAATTCATATTGAAATTTAAGTAGCAGATTTCCATCTTTAAAAGTGAATTTTTTATTACTATCCTCAGCACTGCATGTCTGCATATATATATATATATAAATGATATCGTTGCCAGATGGATTGAAAACTTACTTATGAAGGGTAAATATCTGAAACCAGACAGAAATGTTTCACCACAAGAGGGCAGTTTACTAGTTTGTTACAAATGCCAAAAAATTCCCCTTCAAAGTTCCCTGGAAGCTAGTGTTACAGTTATAATTTGAACTAATATTTTTCTGAAACCAGTAACTTAAATGTGACAAACAAATACTGTTAACATTTTGTCCTCAGAGGAGCAGCTTGTAAGGCCCTGGGTGTACTTCCCTGCCTGGTTTCTCCCCCACCAAATCCAATTTATCCTTCTTAAAATTCTATTTTTGGGGGGTCTGTCTTAAAACATATAAAATATTAGCATGACACTATATCAATTTGTAAAAAATAAATATGCATATATAAAGAACATCAGTTCATTTGCGTTTTTATTGATTTTTAATAGTACGTGCAGTGTGTGATAATCATGTGCATCGTGAGAGATTGTGCAGGTACATAACACAACTTAATAATTTTACTTCCTCTTCCCCTGCCCTGCTTCTTAGAAATGTTAAGTAACTTTTCCAAAGGCACACTCTCAGTGAGTGGCAGAGCTCTGACAATGCCACATTTGTTGTTTCTGAAACCCTGCTGCCCCCCTTTTCAGCTTTTTTTTTATTGGTACATCGTTGCAAGTACCTAATGCTTTCATTCCTCCTGAGGGTCGATAATGTACATTACACATTTCAGTTCTTGTTTCATCCCCATTTCCTCCTCTCCATCACCCTCCTTCCATTTCTTGCTCTCCTTCCCATTTGAACAGATCTATCTCCCCAGTTCCTGTTGTCTTTTATTTTGCTCTTCATATTGTGGGTCTGTCATATGAGACACACCAAGCTTGTGTGTCTGATTTATTTTATTTAACATGATGGTCTCAAGGTGGGTCACCCATTCTCCTACAAATGACTCCAGTTTCAATCTGGCTTTGTGTTATTTTGCCAAATCTCCCTTTGGCAGTGAGGCAGGAAACCAGGGCATGGCAAAGCTAGCTGAGAAAGTAGACATGGCTTGTTAATTACAAAAAATCCCAGAACACTTGTGTAGAACAGTCCCAAAGCCCTGCACATGGACTTCTCCTGAGAACGAGTTTCGGCTAGGAAGGCCTAGACCTGACATCAGCCTGAGGAGTGGGTGACACAACAACAACAGTGGACACTTGAGACCTTCGCTGCTGAGCTCTCTCATGGTAGCCCACTCTCGCCCTGTGGAGTGTACTTATTTCTCTACTTTTACTTGGCCCAAACTTGCTCTGCTGAGCCAGTTTCTTTTCCTTACTTTAATAAATGTAACCAGCTACTCTCTGTGTTCATCTTGACCAATTCTTTGTTCAGGATAGAAAAAGCCTAGAAACCACCTCTCAGCAGGAGACTCCAGCAGCCCAAAACCTGGTAACAATGGGGCAGTGATAGTAGAATTCTCAAAGAGCCTGTTACTTATTCGTGTTTTCCAGGTGGTCTAGGAAATCTTCCCCTGCTGTTAGCATTGTTAATAATTTAAATCCAGGTCACCTAAACAAACACTTAATACAAATATCACTTTTAAGCCCTTTATAAATCTTAGGGGTGAAGATAATACACATTTAAAAGTTTACACATAGGGAAGGGGTACAGCTCAGTGGCAGAGCTATTGCCTAACAGGTGTGACCTCCAGACTTGAAAAAAATTCCATAAATGTGTAGGTACACGTCAAGGCGAACTAATGATGTTTTTAAATGGCTGCTGTGGTTTGGAATGATTTAGCCTCCTGAAGACTCTCGCGCTGGAAGCTTGGTCCCCAGTGCAGAGGTATTGAAAAGCGGTGGAGCCTTTTAGAGGTGGAGCCTAGTAAACGTCCTGACGCCCCACCCTCGGGAGGGGTGCACATTCATCTCTTGGGGGGGATTAGGTCTTGAGAAACTGGATTAATACCCACGAGACAGCATTGTTATCAGCATGTCCCCTTCAGGCCCTCCACTCACAACTCTTTCCTGGGCTTCACCTTGTGACGCCGTCCATCATACTGTGACCCAGCCAGGGGCCCCATCAGGTGCTAGCACCTGTTTGGACTTCCCACCCATCAGAAGTGTGAGCCAAATAAACCTCTTCTTTATAAAGTGCCAGTCTCTGGTATTTGTTACAGTGGCACAAAACAGACTAAGACAGCGGCTTTGATTTCCCTGCGGCTTTGCCCGCACTTTGTCTCTCAAGATCATTGCTTTGTAGGAATGACGCTGGCAATAGTCCATCACCAAATTGTACCAGCATCACTGAGCTGGCCTATCTGTGAAGTGTCTTGTGCTTTTCTTCCTCCGTGGGCTGGCTCTACGGACACCTGTTGCAGCCACGGTGAGAGCCAAGGGAGAGAAGCAGCCAGTGCTGCAGCAGCTCATCTGTGCCTCCAGCACCTCCTCAAGCGCAATGTCAGGTGCACTACATCTCACTTATGCTAGATGGTTGCCCGGCCCACCTAACCTTAGAATGTAGGGCTCTGAGGGAATCCAGTGCATGGTGAGCTTTCCTGACCGCAGGCCACTTGATGTCCCGTGGTGAGGGACTCAGGCTCTTTCCGCACCCGGTAACCTACCAGGATTTGCACTGTGAACGGAATGTATAGTTCTCTGCAGCAAATGGTGGAGCAGCACTTTTAGACTCCTTCCTTTGGGGACGAGCCAAGTGATGCATATGGCATCTTTTCCCTCCACAAAAACACTCTCTATGGGATCTGCTGGATTGTACAGTCCAACCAGCAAGACTGCTAACCCTAAAAACTCCACCTGCTGAAGATCCCTTTCTTATTCACGGCTCCACTCTAAAGCTAGCAACCCTCCAGGTCACCTGGACGTGGACTGAATCAGTGTACACCAGTGTGAACTATTCTGCCAGCAAAACTTAAAGAGACCAAACGGTGAAAGATGCAGTAAGTAAGTACTCTTACTGCTCATGTCCTGCTCAAACCTGGCAGGACTGGTCTTTGTAGAGTTAATTTCTCAATCTCCACATTGCATGTGTCCACTCATCTGCAGCCCACCTGTTTTTTGCAGAGGCAAAACAATAACCAAGTGGGAACCACGCCCCTGCATCCTCTGCCTCTCTGAGGGTGGCTCTAAATCTCTCTCATGATTCTTGGAGATGAAATGTCAGTTTTTATTACTATCTTGGCTGATGGGGAGAGGGGTAGCTCCAGGGGCTTCCATTTGACCTTTTTTTACTGCAATTGTTCTTAGTCTAAAAAAATAATAAATTAAACCTTGGGTCTCACAAGACTGTAGTTAATGAGCTTCATGACTTAAGAACTAGTGATTTCAGTCTCTAAATATCTCGTATGCTATGTGAGGTCTGCCCACAACAGTCTCTCAACTCCTCTTTTTCATTACTTATATTCCAGCTGCTCACTCCAGCTGCTCTCCAAAGCCACTTTTTCCCCTATCCTAAGGCTTCTTTGCTATAGCGCTGTGACACGTACTGAAACATTTAAGTCCCTTTCAAATGTGCAAACATGGAACTAGGATACTGTTTCATAACCCCTCTCTCTCTCTCTCTCTCTCTCTCTCTCTCTCTCTCTTCCACCCTCCCTCCTTCCAGGGGTGCCCAGGGGTGCTCTACCATCTCAACTCTTTTTTTTTTTTTTTTGGTACTGGGGATTGAACTCGGGTCTTTGCGCTTGCAAGGCAGTCCACCAAACCGCTGAGCTAAATCCCCAGTCCTCAACTCTTTTAAAATTTTGTTTTATTTCATTTTTTAAAATTTTGACACAATGTCTTGCTAAATTGCCCAGGCTACCCTTGAACGTGTGGTCCTCCTGCCTCAGCCTCACAAGGAGCTAGCAATACAGGTGTGTGCCACCTCACCCTGAGCTACCTGGCTCTTTGAGGGTTGTGGCTACAGTGGCAGTCAGCTTCACAATACACCCTTGGTTTTTCTTTCTTACCATCAGCCTGATTTTACTTTTCCATGTCTCCATCCCGATTCCCTGAAATTGCTTATCAAAATTAAGTAATTTCTTGGAAACTCTTGTTTTATGATCTGCTCCATGAGTTTGGTATGACTCTTGCAAATAAGGGATCTATATACATTATTATAGAAAATCAATGAGGTGTGGTGGCACACACCTGTGTGTGTGTGTGAAGCTGAGGCAAAAGGAGTGCTGTGAATTTGAGGCCAGCCTGATACATACAGCTACATAGATCAAGGCCAGCCTGAACTATACAGTGAGACTCCATCTGAAAAAACCAAAAATTAGAGATTCAACATGGCTGAATAGAGGAGGGGCCATGTTGGAGCTACTCAGAGAAAATCAGCTAAAAACACAGGTAACTGGAAGAAAAGGAGGGACATACATCCTGATGCCAAAATCAATCTAAAATAAGAGATCTACAAAGATCAAACAAAACATGTTTAGGACTTTATAGGATCAAACATAGACTAGCAAGGGCTGCTGGTGGCACTGCTGCCTGCCTGGCAAGCAAGGATTGCCATACTGGGAAGTCTCCAACAAACTGATGGGCTGCTAAAGTGTGGCCAGCTCAAGCCACACAGGACAGATTTGGGGTATGAGACTCCTTCCTCTGTTGCCTTCCTCCACACAGAGGACGCTGCAGCCTGGCAGCAAATTTCACCAGCAAACACAGGGGTGACTGGCTTTTTTTTTTTTTTGTCCTTTGCTCCAGCTGCTAACTGGAACATCTAATGATAACAAGGTTAGGGACTGCACTGCGATGGAGGCAGTGAAAGTACTGAGTGAAACAGCATGACCCTTCCTGCCCAGTGACCACTGGCTTTAGCGAAGTATGCAGAGGCATGGATTTAAACAGCCTTGGGAAGTCGGCACTCAACCTGTTGGAGAGGAGACTAAAGGGGAACCGAGCAGCCTTGTGCTGTATCTGTGGTGGCAACGGCACCCCCTCCCCACGGGGGACAAAAGTCGTGTCAGGACAGAGCTCTGCCGGAGTGGATGGAACAGAGGAAGCTGTGCGAGAAGCCAACTGTACGTGGGCCTGGGAGCAACTCCAGGCTGTCCCTGCCTGAGGGCACCACAGCAACTGGGAGAGCGATGCAGAGATAATCATGGTAAGGAGATGGGGGCAGGCCACCCGAGGGACATCCAGAGAGCTGCTGGCTAAAGACCCGGCCCCAGCCCTCACATCTGGAGGCCATGATCAGCCCTACACCCAGCCCTAATCCTACTGCACATTTGGTGGGGTTACCGAGCACGTATTTAGGGCTCTGCTTTGGACACCTCCAGAACTGTGGACACCACAGGAATTTTATTATTTTTCTTTTTCTTTGTTTGATTAATTTTCCTTTTTCTGGCTATTTATTTGTTTGTTTTGTACCAGGGATTGAACTCTGGACCGTGTGCTTGCAATGCAAGAGGCAGCACCACTGAGCTAAATCCCCAGCCCCTCATTTTCCTTTCTGTTTGGTTGGATTTTACTTTTAATTCCTTTAAAGGTATTTAGGTTTTTACCTTTAGTGTTGTTTTGTTCCTCAACTTTCTGTCTTGATTTTATGATATTTTCATGTGAGTGAATATTATATCTTTTCTTTCTGGTTTGCTTCAATATTCTTTTGCTTTCTCCTTCATTCTTTCTCTCTTGCCCTCTCTTCCAGTTTCCCAAGGCTTGAGTAATAATCATTTGCCCTCCAGCCTTGCTTCTACTATATTTCACTTCATTTATCTGTTTTTCCCTCTATCCCTCTTAAATCCCACGCACCACAGGGTGAAATCTACTAAGAGGAAATTCATTGAATACAACTTTTGGTTTATGTTGTATTTTTGTTATAACTGTAGAGCTTGCTCATATGGTTAAAGAAACCAAATTAATATTTACCCTGTTTGTCAGTTGCTAGGCTGTGCTTGATACTGTTGCTAATTGTACTACTTTAGCCAGAATTTCATACCTGCTGTAAATAGTTGTTCTCCCTTGTATGACAACACTGTGATTGTTTGGGGTTATGATCATCACCATAATCCAGTACCAAAGGACTGGGTGCTGAGTCAAATAGACAGCAACTTCTCATCCTTAATAAATTGGGATTGTGGGATCTTGGGATAGACAAAGACCAAAAACCACCTACAACTAGAAGGCAACTCTGAGGAATAGACATTTCATAGGGAAGCCTCAATTACTAGTGATGAAGCTATCTAAGAAATGTACAAGCATCAACACAGAAAGCAAAATAAAAGTAAAAAATAGAAAATGACAAGATGAGGAAGCAAAATTCAACACCAGACTTCCAGACTACCAGGACAATTTCAGGGGACAAGGAGATGCAGGAAACTGGAAGCTATTCACCTGAACTTTCTGAAATGATAGCAGCAGAAATAAAAATTAAAAAAACAAAACAGATGAACATATAGCAAAAACAAAAACCTCTTAGGTTTTGATGATCAAAATGAAGGACATTTTCAATGAATCTAAAGTAGACATGGTTAAAAAAAATAGAGAAGCTGAGGAAAACAAAGGAAACCATGAATTTCCAACATAGGGAAGAAATGGAATTCATGAATTAGATTCAAACAGATATCCCAGGGTTAAAAATTCCATTGAAGCTGGGCGTGGTGGTGCACGGCTATAATCCCAGCACTCGGGAGGCTGAGGCAGGAGCATCGCTGTGAGTTCAAGACCAGCCTAAGCTACATAGTGAGTTCCAGGTCAGTTTCAACTACATAGTGAGACCCTGTCAAAAAAAAAAAAAAAAATTCCATTGAAAATATATGCAACTGATTAAATGAAGGTGAGGACAGAATATCAGATCTAGAAAACAAGATTGTAGTTAGCAATGATGAAAAGAAAGATATCTTAAAAATAGCAAGGGATCATAAAACATCAATCCAAAAGCTACAAGTTGATACAAAGAAGAACAACATAAGGTTGATAGAATTTGGGACCAGGGATTTAGCTCAGTGCTCAGTGGTGCCACTGCCTGCTTCATAAGCACAAGGTTCTGGTACAAAAAGAAAAAAAAAATTTATAGAATTCAATGAGGAAGTCAGAGACAGCAGAAATGCCATAAAAAAAAAACCTGTTCACAGAACTAATGGCAGAAAAATCCCAAACATGGAAAAAAACACTTGACATACACATAAGTGAAGCATATAGAACTCCAAATAGCTATGACCAAAATAAATCTACAACAAGGCACATAATAGTCAAGATCTCAGAAATTAAGCACAAGAACTATTAGAGGAAAGAAACAAAAAGGAAAGCCCATCAGAATCACAGCAGAGTTCTCAACACAACCCCTCAAATTAAGGAGAGCTTGGAGCCCTTAAAGAAAACAATCTCCAGTCCAGATTGATGTACCCACAAAATCACCTTTCAAAACTGATGGAGAAATAAGATACTTCCATTCAAATAACAACTGAAGAAATTCATGACCAACAAACCAGCTCTCCAAAATGTTCTGAAGGATATTTTGGAAAGAGATAATGAAGACCACAATTCCAAGAATACCAGCAGAAAGAAGCCATCAATAAGGGCAAGCAATTAAACAGAGGGGGAAGGGAACCAACAGTAGGAAATAATATAACAAGGAGAAGTCAATACATATCAGTTATAACCATCAATGTAAATGGTCTCGATTCACCAATCAAAAGAAACACTGGTGAATGGATCAAGAAACAAGATCCAACAATATGCTGCATACAAGAAACACATTTAACTAAAAAAGAAATTTATAGACTGAAAGCCTATGGAAAACAATCTATGTGACAAGAACTCAGAAAAAAGCAGGGGTAGCCATTTTATTTGTAGATGATGTGAACTTCAAGCCAAGACTGATCAAAAGAGACAAAGAAGTTCACTACATACTAGTTAAGGGAAATCAAGAAGCAATAGCAACCAACAGTCAACATCATACTAAATGATCAAAAACTGAAAGCTTTCACTCTAAAATCAGGAACCAGACAAGGATGTCCACTATCACTACTCCTATTCAATATAGTTCTGGAAACATTAGAGCAATTAGACAAGAGAAAGAAATAAATGGAATAAAAATGAGAAAAAAAGTAAAATTATCATTATTTGTGGATGACATGATACTCTGCATAGAAGGCTCCAAAAACTCCATCAGAAGACTTATAGATTTAATCACCTAATTCAGTGGCATAGCTGGATACAAAGTCAATAATCAAAAATCAATAGCATTCCTGTACACAAATGACAAAGTCACTGATAGAGAAACTAAGGAAACACCTTTCACCATAGCATCCAAAAAAGAATGAAATACTTAGGAATCAATCTAATAAAGGAAGTAAAAGATCTTTGCATTGAAAACTACAGTACTCTGAAATAGGAGATCAGAGAGGATATCAGAAAGTGGAAGATATTTCTTACTCTTGGGTAGGAAGAACCAACATAGTGAAAATGGTCGGGCCAGGTATTTTGTTCAGTGGTTCTGCTGCCTGCTTTGCAAGCACAAGGGCTTGAGTTTGATCCCGCATACAAAAAAAAAAAATGGTCATACTTCCAAAATTGTTATACAGATTTACTGCAATCCCAATCAAAATACCATCAGCATACCTCAGAACTAGAGAAAACATTCCTAAAATTCATTTGGAACCAGAAGAGACCTAGAATAGCAAAAACAATTCTGAGCAAGAAAGACAAGGCAGCAGGCATCACAATCCCTGACTTGTAATTATACCACAGAACTACTGTGATTAAAAATAGCATGGTACTGGCAAAAAAAAAAAAAAAAAATCGACCTAGGGTCAATGTAACAGATTAGAAGATGCACAAACAACTCCAAACACACTCAGCTATCTTATCTTTGACTAAAGGGCTAAACATGTTCACTGGAAGAAAGCGTCTTTAATAAATGGTGCTGAAAAAGCTGGCTCTCCACATCCTGAAGACTAAAATTAGACTAATGTCTCTCACCATGCACTAAACTAAAATTTAAGAAAATTTTTTTTTGTGGTACCAGGGATCAAACTCAGGACCTTGCGCTTGCAAGGCAGGTGCCAGAACCAATGAGCCAAATCCCCAGCCCTAAAATAAAAATGGATCAAAGATCTAAATATTAAAACAGAAACATTAAAGCTTCTGGAAGATAAGATAGGTAGAACTCTTGAAGACATAGATGTAGGCAAAGACTTCATGAACAAAACCCCTGATCACCTGGGAAATACTACAAAGAATCAACTGGGAACTCACCCTATTAAAAGCTTTTTCAGGCTGGGGATTTAGTTCAGCAGCATAGTGCCTACCTGGCAAGTGTGAGTTTGATCCCTGGTACAAAAACAAAAAAAAAAAAACGTTTTTGCACAGCAAAAGAAATCACCAACAGAGTGAAAAGTGGGAAAAAATTTTAGCCAGTTGTCCCTCAACTAATATCTAGAACTATAAAGAATTGAAAAAAATTGACCCCCCCAAATTTAAAGACCCAATCCAAAAAATAGGTATCTGGGATGAAAACACATTTCACAGATGAAGAAGTACAAACATCAAATAAAAATATGAAAAAGTGTTCAACATCACTGGTCATTTGAGAGATGCAAATTAAAACAATACTGAGGTTCCATCTCACTTCAGAAAGAATATCTGTTATCAAAAAAATCAACCACAAACAAATCTGCAGAGGCTGTGGGGAAAAAGAACCTTTTTCCACTTTTGGTGGGAGCATAGACTGGGGCAACCACTGTGGAAATCAGTGTCGAGATTCCCCCAAAAACTAGGGGGTCCCATGTGACTGAGTTATTCTCCTTCTGGGTATCTTCCCAAAGAAGTTGAAAGCATCATATCACTGATATATGTGCATTCATATTTATAGCAGCAGTTTGTAATAGCAAATCTTGGAAACAACCCAAACGCCCATCAGCCAGTGAATGGATAAATAAGACACTGTTCTTTTATAGAATGAAGTACTGCTCAGCCACAAAGAAGGATAAACTTGAGACATTTCTAGCTAAATGGATTTACCTTGACACCATACTCTTAAGTGAAATAAGTCAGACACACATGTAAATATCACATTGTCTATTTGGCATGAGAAACTGTAAGGGAAAATAAGGACCAAAATATACATATAGTAGATATTGTGAAATAGGAAGAAATTACTCAGAAGGAAAGAGGAACTAGGGAGGGGGAGGGGGACTGGAAGGAAAGGAAAAGAAAAAAATGAGAAAAGAAGGATAAAATGGAAACAGAGCTTTGCAAATACAGAGTGAAAGGGGTTGAAGGGAGGGGAGGGGAAGGGAATGGAATAAAAGAGGAATCAAGATATATCATGTATGGATACAAATTCCCTATGTGGGGGAATCCGCTGTTCCTGGAGCCCTTCAGCACCCCAGTTTCCCCCAGCCTTTAGTTATTCTCATCCACCTTTAATTCTGTGAAGCAGCAACCCTCCTATCCCCCTTTTCTAGGTTGTTTTAGCTATATTTCTATCATTTATACAACAGTGAGTACAGCCCCCCAAGGTGTTTTGTTCTGGTAGACCCCACTGAGCCTGACTCTGAACAGGACCTCTCCCAGATGAGGGCCACCTCTGCCGGCTCATCTGTCAGTCGGGTTGCAGAATCGGGTTCATTACCTGATGATGGTTTACAGTGAAGTGCATAATCAAGGAAATACAAACCAGAGGATTTTCTGTTTCATGGGAACTCCAATTTCCTCAGAAACTTGCTTGACCCCAGACAAGGCATTTTCTTTTTCAAGAGATTGTTCTGTCTACAAGCAACACAGTGCTATTGTATAGCAGGCATTCTTGTTCTTTAAAGCAAAACATGTATTGGTACATTTTAGATATACACAATGGTAACACTCGTCATAGGGAATTTGCTCCTGTACATGATGTAGCCTTTTCTTTTCTTTTTTCTTGAGATGACTTCCTTTCTGTACACAGATAGGAGCAAATTAAATACCGATAAAAGCAGAATAAACAGTATAAAAGCACGCACGTGTGAAGCACAGCACGAAGAGCCTCTGCTGAGGTTTCGCCCACAGTTTCACAAGATTCAAGTCATGATTCACTCGATTTGTCGACGTTGACTTTGAGACAACTCTCTGGAAGAAACAGAGTTAGATCGAAGAGTCCCGCACCACAGGGTGTTCGTGACACTATCTGGAAGGACCCATGTGGAAAACATTCATGCAAGGCCAAATGAAATAGATACTGTAAAAGGAGAGGAAGTGAGGACAACTCTTTCCAGCTGGGATGGTGCACAGGGTCCTCCACGTGGCCGATTCACATTGATGGAGCTCAGAGTGATTCATTCTTCCTCTCCCACTCTGTCTCTCACTTTGTTTTGTAAGACAGGGTCTCATTATGTAGTCCAGGCTGGTCTTGAAGCTCCCAATCTTCTTGCCTCAGCTTTCTGAGTGGCTCACTACAGATTCCTGAGGTAGACATATGACAACAAATTGAGATTCTATTTTATGATAAATATATCTCAAAATACACCACAATTTTACCACTTATAAATATTATAAGGTAAGAAGAAGGGCAGTGAGAGTTTTAATGGATTGAGTCCAAAGGACAAATTTTCTTCTCACTGAAAATGAGCAAGGGTTGGTGATCCTTTTCTGGAAAGGGCCAAATAGTAAACATTTTCAGTTTTTCAGGCTGTATATCTCTGTCTCAGTGAGTCTACCCTGCTGCTATGAAGCAAAAAAGCAGCCATATAAACAATGCATAAGTTATGAGCATAGTTGTGTTTCAATAAAACTTTATTTAGAAAAACAGAGAGCTGTTGTTTGTTAGCCTCTGGCCTAAAATAAAGAGGAAAGGTTATGAGCATTTACTAAAAAGAACCCATTAGCACTTTATTGTGTATTGTGGAGAGAGATACATGCAAAAGGCATACTCTAAAGTTCTAGATAGTGGAAGAAATACCAGAACAGGTAATAGGAGAGGTTAATTTCTTAAGTAGTGAATAGCAAACCTCTGACTTAGAAAAGCAAGCAGGTGTAGGAGTTACTCACCCGGAGAAAGGGCAAAGGGTTGTAGGGAGAGTGTTCTATGTGGGCTACAGGAGCACTAGGAAGGCACAGGACTGTTAGAAGGAAACTTCAATATCTAGTTATGGGCCCATTCCTTGTGTTCTATCTTTGCCTTTCCCTGAATCCTGAGCTACTTAACTTGAACTGAAAGAGTATTTTCCTTCTGCAAGCCTTCAAAGGGTGACTGGAAATTGTCAGTTGAGATAATCTTGCAAGTCACACAGGATCAATTCAGATAATGACAGTTTCCCCCTTTCACAGTCCTTATTCCAAGTGGTCCCAGATGCTTCTTGAAGCCTCTGAGATTGCAAACACTCTGAGATTCTCCTAATGTCACCTACATCTCTTGAACACCCTTGACCAAATAAGTACAGTGGACCCTTGACTTATGAATTCAATTTGTTCATGAAGGCTGGTTGTAATTCAAGTTGGTCAGGCTCTTCTACCCAACCTTTAAAATATCTCTCCTGTATAATTTTAGGTCACACTTTCTTCCAGGTAATCTCAGTGTCATCAGAGAGACAGGGTCCCAGGATTTCTCACTTAACCCCATACAGGAGAGGATATTGTAATGTTCCTTCTAGAACTCTTTAAGGGTTAAATCTATATCTGATATCATTTGGAAGCATAGGCATACAGCATTCAGGTCATAACTCAAGACTCTGGTTGTAAGTTAAAACTAAAATTCTGGTCATAACCCAAGTCATTCATATGTCAGGCCAGCCATAACTTGAGGGTCCCCTGTACCTTTAGTAGAGCAAAGTTGTACAGTATGAGAAGCCTAGTCATTGCTGGCTAAGGCTTATGTCCCCAGGGACAGTGGGATCTGATTCTCTAGATAGAATAGCAGATCTCAATACCACAGGGTACCCTAACAATCTTCTCAGAGGGCTTCTGCATCAAACTGAGGTGGGCTCAATCTTATAAAATAATCAAACCAATGCAACTGAAAACAAATTTTAATCATTGAGGTTAGCAAAAGTGAAACTTTTTTTTCCTCATTGAGTTTATTGGTATATTTCAGGTATACAGTACAATTACATTCATCATTGGGATCTTGTACCTTTACATGACAGGTCTTGGTTCATCATTTTTTCCCCTTGTCCCTGCCCTCCTTCACCCCCTCCTCCCTTCCCTATTTACAAACACTTTATTTCCATTTTTTCATTTTCTCATATGTTTTTCTTTTCCCTTATTTCCTTTCCCCCTTCCTCTATATGTTTAGCCCTTTTCTTCCTATTTCTCATTGTCAATTATATCATTAGGATCTTAAGCACCATTATAGTTTTTCACACCAGAGAAACTATTTGGTATTTACACGTGTGACTTATTTATTAAAAGTGAAACATTTTTAAAATGAACAGAATTAATAAAGTTATCAGGGATATATATCTTCACTTCCTATTGATGAGAGCAGTTTTTGGAAGAACGTTTTTCATATGCAGTTTGTAGGTTGTACAAAAATACGTTTGATTTAGCATTTTTTTTCAGCTTTAATTGAGTATTCGTACATTTTAGGGATACAGTACAGTTACATTCATTTTTGGGATCTTGTACCTCTATATGTGATTTAGCATTTTTATTATTAGAAATTTACTCTAAAGAATGATTGATAAGAAATATGTAATATGATGAGGTTAACTGTAGCATTTTCAAAAGAGAACATAAATATACAGCAATAGACATTTAAGTAAATTATGACATATCCAGATGATACATATCATTCTATCCATAAAATTAATATTTTAGCAAATATCTAATAGTATAGATATCTAATAGTATACTTGAATGCTAAAAAAGTGTGACAGTATGATTACAATTATATCTCTTTTTGTATAGATATCTTATTTTTATTTGTTTGTTTTTGTTTTGGTACCGGGGATTGAACTTGGGTCCTTGAGCTTGCAAGGCAGGCCACTGAACCACTGAGCTAAATCCCCAGCCCTAGATATCTTATTTTTAAAGACTGGAGAGAGACTGTATTTCACCAATGGATTGAAAGATAACTTGTGGTCCATCCTTACAGTAGAATATTATATATTAAAGAATGAAGTTGATAGAGGCTGATGTGCAAACATGTCTGTCTTAGTTACTTTTCTCTCGCTGCTGAGACAAAATACCAGACAGCCAAAGTTAAAGGGGCTCACAGTTTGTAGAAGTTTCAGTCCATAATTGGCTAGCTCCAAGGCAGGGTGGCACATGCCAGAGAGGCAACAGTTCACGGTGCCCACACAGTAGCAAAAGCAACAACAGAACCTCAGCAGCATTTTCCTACCCCTTTTATCTTACTCAAACTGCCAGGATTAGGGTGGTGCGAAACCAATTAGTGCACTGACCTAGAAATCACAGTACCACTCTAGATTCACTCAGCTCTGAAAAAGCCACCTATGACTGCACGAGCTTTGGGGGAACGTCTAGACCCAAACAGGCCCATGATATATTATTACATGAAAAGAAGGTTATTTAGTAATATTCGTATATAAGCTCATTTGTATTTTATTTTACTTATTCATTTTTATGGTACTGGGGACTGAACCCATATGCGTGCCAGAGAAGCATTCTACCACTGAGCTACATCCGCCATCCACTATTTATTTTTGTTTTTTAGTGAGGTTTTGCTTTTATAAAAGGTATTAAAGGCTGGGGATGTAGCTCAGTGGTGCCACACCTGCCTCACAAGCGCAAGGTTCTGAGTACAATCCCTGGTACAAAAAAAATACACACACACACACACACACACACACACATATTATAGGTAGGAAAAGAAGGAAAAGTAAGTATGCTCTGCAGAGAGAGTATCGGTCAGTCAGTGTTAGTCAAAGGAATATGCTCTGCAAAGTACAGAGAAGAGCAGGCTGATGATACGGTTCAGAGTGACCCTGAAGTTAATGGCCACCGCCTTCTATAGCCTCCATTTTGTTGTCAGAACTGGGCTATCCCATCAAAAGCCTGCTTGATCTTGTGCCAGAAGAATTGAAGATAGCATTCTCTGGTACCAGGAGCAGGGCTTGGAAGTTATTCTGAGCATGTGTTCTATGATTGACCGGTCATGCCTACTTGCCCAGCTGGTTTGCTCCATCCTAATCTCCTGCTTTATTCCCCCCAAGAGACATAAATCCCCATAATTCTTCATGGGTTACTGAGGGTGTGGTGGTCTCTGTCTTCATATACCTACTTCTGGTTGAAAGGGGCTATAAGCCCTACCTACTAGGGATTATGTTCTTCCTACATACCTTGGGATGTTATGACTCACTGGCTGTGTTGAAAAAAAAAACCCCTGTCAACAAACAATAAGAGAGTTAGTGTCTATATATAGAGAACCACTGAGCTGATTGTTCAGTGAGAGCATTTCTGGAGAGTTTGTCAGGAGAGTCACGGGCTGTAGTCTGGATCATCATCCGAAGCCTTGAATGATAAACTTTACTGTTAGGTTGGGATGTAGAGCCTAAATGTGAGTAGGAGCAGGCCAGAATATTTCCTGGGTCTGTCTCAAAGGATAGACTATAACAAAGGTAGCAACTGGAGATTTCCACACTTCCTGTGGAGAAGAAAGTATCCTAAAGAAGGCTATTAGACTATCAAGAGCCCAAGGACACATGTGGTGAGACAACCAGAAGACTGTTCCTAGGGCCGTCAGAAAACCTCCTGAGTTCCCCAGCTTCCATTATTTTTTACCACCCTCTAACTCCTTACCTCTACCCAACAACCAGTATCAGAAAAAATGTTAAAGCACTCGGGCCCTTTGACAGATGAAAGCCTGAGTGGGAGAGAAGGGAGAAGAAGTGAATTGAGGCTTTCCTAGGGGAAAGAGAAGGAAAGAGGAAAAACAAAACAAAACAAAACAAAACCAAACCAGTGATCTCCCTCACTGTTTAAGCCCACAGACAAGGGGCGGGGGAGAGAAACAAAACTGTATCCAAAGGGCCTTACCTCTTCTTAGATGGCTTTGCCAAAAATGGTACTGGGGTTTCTGAGGCACTGTACTCATTCTAGGGACCCTTTCCAGGCTCTTGTTTTCCTGAGCAAATAATTGAACAGGAAACAAGGTACTGATGTTTATATTTATTAATAAAGACACTAAGAATAGGAAAAGAAATACTCTCTTCAGAATGCAGAGTGGGCTGGTGAAAAGGTTCACAGAGGTCACCATTTATATATTTTAAAATGTTTATATGTTCATTAAAAAGTCTTTACAGATATATTCCCTCCTGGTAACTATAGTTGAAAGAGGCTGCTCTGATTGTCTAATTTTGTATAACAATTCACCTTAAACTGTGATCACTTGAAGTAACAATATGCGTTTAGAAACTCTCACTGTTTATGTGGATCAGGAATTCAGAAACTGCTCAGCTGGGCAGTGGTGACTCAAGGGTTGTCGTGAGATCATGGTCAAACTATGGCTGGGGTTGAGGTCATCTCAAAGGTTTGTTCATTCCCCATATGGCACCCGAGCTCGGCTAGCTAGACCATCGGGCTGCTAAGAATCTATTCGTGTATGGCCTCTCCATGTGGTCTCTCCAGTGTGGTAGCTTCAAAGTGTTCAGACTTCTTTCATGACCACTCAGGGATCCACAGTCATAGGTCCAGGGAAAGGGAACCAAGCAAAGGCCAAATGCCTTTTATGCCGTAGCCTTACAAGTCACTTCCACTACACTCTATTGGTTGAAGGCAATTACAAAGTTCTGGCCAGTCCAAGGAATGGAACCTGGATTCTCAGACACCCCCTACACAGAAGAGTGTCAGCTTCTCATTACAAGAAGAATATGTGGTATGGAAAATATATTGCTGTAAATTTCTTGAAAAATAAAATTTTCTACTGTATGTTTTACATACATTTTGCATTGTTTTAATTTTTACAATTGAACATAGGCTGTTTTGGAACTAGCAAAACATGACACAAAATTAATTTTAAAAATCTATGAAACTAAAAAGCAATCAGTTACTTCCTCAATTCCATCAATATTAAAAGTCTTTTAAAAATCACATTACACTCTGTCTGTATTGTAGTGTAATGTTTTAAGTTGGGGTAATTCTATGATGGGTTTATCCATTCTGTCCAGGAGTGTTTCCGACTATTTCTTTTGCTGTTGTTGTTATTTTTTTGAGACAGGATCTCACTGTAGTTGAGTCTGACCTGGAATTCACTATGTAGCCCAGTCTGGTCTCAAACTCACAAAGATCCTCCTGCCTCAGCCTCCCAAGTGCTGGGATTACAGACGTGCATCAGCACGCCTGGCTCCCAACTATTTCTAATTTTAAAGTCAAGTAAAATTGGAGTATAAGAGGAAGGGATAAGAAAAGTGAGAAGAAACAAAATATACAATTTTAATCATGTAGAAATCAGTTTATCCCTTCAATTTCATAGAAAAAGCTACAGAAACATCTCTACTGTATTACTCTGAATGTGTAGTTTAGCTACAGCTCAAATCGTCTGACACCACACCTTACCTTTCATTCTCCACAAGTCCCCGGTGTGCTTTCCTCCCACCCCCTGTACAAGGGCTGAGGAACAAAATGTGCTCACCTGTGCTGCCTCCTGATTAGTTCCATGGTGCTATCTGTTCTGTTAAATAGTACTTTGTCTCACTTTTGAACATTTTAATTGTACCTTTTCCCGTATTACTTGATAAAAATGAGCAAAAACAACAACAACAAAAAAAAAACAGTAAAATGAAAGTGCTAATACCTCTCGTAAAAATCATAGGTTCATCCAGTTGCTATGACTGAAAAATAAGTTTAGGAAATAGGGGATCCAACATCAGAAAATGGCAAGTTGCTTGCTTCGGTGGCACATGTACTAAAATTGGAAGAAAATGGCAAGATGAAATCGCTGTTGTCCATATGCATCTACAGGTCAGTCTGGACAGGAGCAAGGGCCAAGAATGAAGCTCAGTGGTCACATGTGCATTCACAGGGACACAAACACACACACACACACACACACACACACACACACACACACACAGAGGCAGGGGACAGGGTTATGGAGGATACAAAGTGGAAATTTTCAGGGAAAAATTTTTTTGATTGAGCCTGGCATTTAGAAATAAAATTAAGGATTATGAACATTGAAACTTAAATGAGAAAAATAAGGCAGTGGTTAAGTAGAAAAAAAAGCTGTAAGACAAAAAAATACTTTACAGTCATAAAACATTGCTTACCTTATTGGTAAACAATAATTACAAACTATTGCCTAACTCTGTTGCATAAATGAAATTGTGAAAGTACAGCTTTTTCTTCCATAAAAAGAACTCAACAGATTTTGAAATTTGAGAAATCAAGAAATACCAATATAATAATAATATTAGAAGTACGTGTGAAAGGAGGGCAGGGGGTGTGGGGAAAAAATGAGAGCAGAGATCTGTCATGTAAAGGCACAAGATCCCAATGATGAATGTAACTGTACTGTCTACCTAAAATGTACAATAAACTCAATGAGAGAGAAAAAAATATTTATATACATACACAGACACATACACAAAAGAAGTATATGAAAAGGAATAGATTTAAAAATGCAAAGAGCTGACTGTTGTGACATGTTTTGGGAGGGGATGGATGTGGAAGATTAGGAACTGCTGTCTTTCATTGTGAGCCTTTTTCTCCTGATGTGGTTCTTTTCTTGGTACACATGTTGCTGTGATACAAATTCAATCAACTCATTATACAATGATAGTTTTAAATCTAGGGAATGTCTACAGCCTTCACCTATATTTTAAGAAGCCTGAGGTATCTCCATATTGATTTCCATAGTGGTTGCACCAGTCTGCACTCCCACCAACAATGGAGAAGGGTTCCTTTCTCCCCACAACCCTACCAACATTTGTTATTGTTTGATTTCTTGATAGCAGCCATTCTTTGTGGGGTGAGGTGGAATCTCAGTGTTGTTTTCATCTGCATCTCTCGAATGACCAGTGATGTGGAACATTTTTTCATACTTTTACTTGCTGTTTTTACTTCTTTGAGAAATGTCTGTTTATTTCAGATGCCCATTTTTGAATTGGGGCTTTATATTTGGGGGGCTGATTGTTTTGAGTTCTTTATATATTCTAGATAATAGTCCTTTGAGCTGGTAAAAATTTTTTTCTCACATGGTAGGTTGGCTCTTAGTTCTGATGTGAAATAGGAAGAAAGGGGCTAAAGGTGTAGGGAAAATGGGAAGGGTTGGGGAAAGGGAATAAGGGAAAAGAAAAAAATAGGAGAAAATGAAAAAATGAATGAAGTGTTTATAAAGGGGGAGGGGAGGAGGGGGTGAAGGGAGGGCAGGGACAAGGGGAAAAAATGAGAACCAAGACCTGTCATGTAAAGGTACAAGATCCCAGTAATGAATGTAACTGTACTGTATGCCTAAAATGTACCAATAAACTCAATGAGGAAAAACAAATAAAAATAAATAAAAAAATTTTAAAAAGAAGCTTGAAGTTTGCTCTTCTTGCAAATGAATAAGTAAGCAAATAAATAAACTTTACTTCCCTTTGGCATGTAAAGTACACAATACTGATGTAGATCTTGAGTGAACTTCTGGATAAAATGCTTTAAATGCCAGGAGTCAGACAGTGCATATTTCTAGACCAACCTGTGAGGCGGAGGGAGCACACTTCCTACAGCTGATCTCCCTTTGTCCCACAGCTTGGGGACTCTGCCCTTCTGTTCTGACTCAGGACATTCTGACTGAATATTTCTGTTCACTCTAAAGTCTAGAATACTTTGTCTTGGCTCTAGGAAAGCCTTGCTCAGTCTAACTTACGTTTACCTTCTCATCTTCCTGGAAACCTATTCTCTTTTCCAAATTTTCTTTCAAACTCTACTTTTAAAAATATATTTGTGAGTGGGGATTTAGCTCAGTGGTTCCACTGCCTGCCGCAAGTGCAATTTTAGCTCAGTGGTTCCACTGCCTGCCTTGCAAGTGCAAGGACCCAAGTTCAATCCCCAGTACCAAAAAATAAATAAATAAATAAATAAATAAATATGTGTATATATATATATATTTTTTTTTTTGTACTTTATGAATTCATACTATAAGCAATTTTAAGTCACTACTATGAGTCAAATCCTTTGTCACCACCTGGTGACAGAGAAGAATACTTGATTCCATTCCAGCAGAGGAGAAAATATGGCATAAAATAGTTTGAATTTCTTTTGGAGGATGCGGATGTCACTGTCTTCTCTTCTAGGAAAGTACATGAAAACACTACCAAATTTCCCTGCTAAATTTTCATGAGGCCAATGAAAGGACATGGCTACTATCTTAATGCGAGCAGCACACACACACACACACACACATTCCTCAACTGAAGGCCATGATAAACTATGGACTAGAGACTAATTTCAAGTCTTACCGAGACCGCCCTGTGATTTTCCCACTTTATACTGTAGTTAGCAGATCTTGCTAACGTGCAGATTCGGGCATGCTATGAAAACACAAGCAGAGCCTTCGTAGCCAAACAGTGGGCAAAAGGCAATGATTATAGGCTTCCTTCTAAGTCACAGTATTCAGGTGCAGCCCACTGACCCTTGTCACTCTTATAGGAAGTGAAATGTATGCATGGACCTGGGCTCACAGTCATGAGCGTTGACCTTTATTTAACCTTCACCACAATCTAGCCTGCCAATGAAATTAGTCCAGTGAATGTCCCCAACTCTGAATGAGCATCTCAGTTATTTCTCTGAGGAAGAACACAAAAGGGACGTTGTGATTAAAATCTAAGATGTCCCCTAAACTTCTCATGTGTTGAGAAGTAGAGCTTGGCAGGAGGAAGCAGGTTAGAGCAGGTGTAACTTGGAATGGTATAGACGCGTCACTGGCTCCTCCCTTCTCTTTCTGCTTTGGTTCATCATGACATGAACAGCCAGGCATCGTGCTGTTTCTGCCTTGGAGCCAGAAGACTATGGGCTGACCCCTCTGAAAACTGAGCCAAAATAAGCCTGTCCTCCTTTAAGTTGCTGGTGTCAAGTATTTTGTCACAGCAATTGGAAATGACTAATATGTGGGGAGAAGGCAAAAGTATAGACGACTTTCCTTCTTCTAAGTAAACCCAAGAGGAAAATGTTAAATGAGATTTTTCTATCTCCAGTAGCTGTCCTTACTTGGGAATTTTTCTTCTTTTCTTAAAAATAATTAGAAGCACAAGACATAGAAAGGGCTCAATGTTCAACTGGATCATAATTAAGCGCAGTTCCTACACATCATTGACATATGAAAATACTAAGAAAGCGCATTTGTTAAACACCAATATGCAAAACAAAACAAAAACACCAATATGCCACTCCCCCTAAAATGCATACATCAGGGAGATTTGACCTTAGGATATTTGGGGACCCAGTAATCTAGGCCCAATATGGGCTCCATAATCAGTGGCATAATCTCATTGCATTATTGAGGATAATGATTTACACAGCATGTAAAACAATGCCCACAGGCAGAGCCTTGGTTTTTGTTATTGTTAATTTACATTTATAGAATATTACAGAAATTATCTCTCTTAATTTTTTCAATAGCGTGTAAAGAAAGTTTGGGTCTAGATGTCCCCGCAAAGCCTCATTCCATCAGAGGTGGCTGAATCTGGAATGTGATGCTGTGATTAAAGGGCATGTGATTACTAAACCACGACACATGAGGTTTAGCACCACCCTATTCTTGGTAGTCTGGATGAGATGAAAAGGGCAGGAAGACACTGTTAGTCTCTTGCTGCCTTTGCTACGTTGTGTATGCCGTGTTTCTCCTCAGTGATGCCTGTTTGATATCCCTGCCTTGGAGCCCACCAGTTACGGACTGAAACCTCTACAAACTGTAAGTCAAATAAACCTCCTCCCCTTTAACTTTGGGTATCACGTATTTTTGTCTCAGCAACAAGAGAAAAGTAATTAACGTAACAGGTAATGTTAACCCCCTATCTTAGTCACTTTCCTCATTGGGATAAAATACCAGACACCGGTAATTTAAAGGTACAGAGATTTATTTTGGCCCACATTTTAGAATTTTCAGTCCGTGAACGGTCAGTGGCATGGTACGTGGGACTGGGTGAAGTAAAATTTCTCACATGGAAACCAGGAAGTAAGTGATGAGCTGGGAAAGGAGTTACAACCACAGTGACCTGCCTCTTCTGACCAGGCCCCACTTTCTAACTGCAAGTTAGCTATAATGCCCCTATAATCCAGTCACCTTCCAAAGGTTCTGCGGATGATCAAATGAGGCTTTAGGAGGGCATCCAGATGTAAACAATAACATTCTGTCCCAGCCCCCCACGAAAGACTCATACAAGGGCCGGGGATTTAGCTCAGCGGTTCGGTGGCCTGCCTTGCAAGCGTAAGGACCTGAGTTCAATCCCAGGTACCAAAAAAAAAAAAAAAAAAAAAAAAAAAAACACTCATACATATCTCTTTATGCAAACTGCATTTAGTTCATCTCTAAAAGTTGCCAAATTCCTAACAGTTTTAGCACTGCTGAAAAGCCTAAGTCCAAAGTCTCTTCTGAGACTTCAGTCAAACTCTTAGCAGTGAGCCCCATAAATATCAAGAAGATGTTAAGCACTAGCGAACTATCCTGACACAGGATAAACATTCTCATTCCAACAGAGAAAAATAGGGGTATAGAAAGGAATGGGATCAAAACAAAGAGAACTTTAAATCCTGAAGCTCCATGTCCAGCACCTGGGGCAAATTGTGGTGAGGAGTTGTGAACAGTAAAGGGCTTGGGCAACCTTGCCTCTAAAGCATTGCTACTGGCAGTAACCTTCATGGATTCTGCCTTGTGCTGGCTTAGCTCACTCTTTGTGGCTTTCTTTAGACATTCTACATTCCTGGCTTCTCCAAATTTCTGGTTTCTCCATTGCACTATTGGTTTCATCCTCACAGTTTCACACACTGCCCTCTCAGGGGCACACTGTCTGGCCTCCCAATCCTTCTTCTGAATGTGGGTGGAATCCTCTGTGACCCTACAACTGCTTCCTTCTGAGTACCGGTAAAGCCAGCACCACAAGGATGACAACAAGGGCTGCCACGGGCTCCAGCAGTAACATGGCTTTTGTGCTGGGGCTTCAGGGGCGTCTGAGGGATTGGATGGCTAAGCACTGTGAACTGAAATTCAGGAAGTTGTTTCTTAGGCATCCTTTCTCAAGCAGGGTTCCCTAAGGGACTCTTCTCAAAGCAATGACTTTCACTTTTCCACCCTTGAGTCTTAAGGATGAAGTCTTTCAGATTCTTCCCATGCCCTCAAGGCATCCTTTGTGTTATCTGATGTGAAGTACTCAGCTTCTTTTCTTTCCAGCCTTCCATTAGAGTTTTTTAAAAAATAACTTTTATTTTATGAAAAATTAAATAAAATGTCATAACAAAATAAGAGAATAACAATAAATATACCATGTATCATTATCTTTGAAGACATAGACCAAATATAGTACAAGACATAGACAAAAAAGGTTCTATATTATAAAGTAGAAACAGATAAAAGCACAAAACTTTATTTTCAATAAACTAAGAGAAACTAGTAGTATAAATGAAACAGAGAAGTTTGAATAATTCCTCAAATTACTTATTCTGTTGTTTCAAAAATAGTTTAATATATAAGCTTCTTTTAATATTAATCTTTTCACAATCAAACTCTTCACTGCTCCAATTTTGCAGGCCACACCTTTACCAGATCTTCCTTTCTGGCACTCAAAACTTTTAAAGTCATTCAATTGTGCCATTTGCTCTTGATTCTCAATGTAGAGCTGGCTAAAAGCCCCGAACAGTACCCATGCTGTAGCCTCAACATTAGGCTGCCTGGAAATTTCCTCTGCCAAATTAACTAATCTGTAGCCCTTAATCTCGGTTTTCCACAAAGCCTCAAGATAAAATGTAGAAAATTTCTACAGAGCATTATACACATGGCCCGCAATCCAGACTGATGGCGCCCTTGTTCCCAACTGAAACCTCCCAAAACTAGTCTTTACCATCTGCATTTCTATCAGCATTCTGGTCTTCTGAGCTTCAACCAAGACTGCCCATCAAGCTCAGTTTATAACATTGTTTATAACATTGGCATCTCCAAACTTTTCCAAACTCCTCTCATGCTCCACTCCCAAAGTCTTCTGAGTCATGTGGTCAGGTAGTGCCACAGCAATGACTTCACTTCTCTGGTACCAAAATCTGTCTTAGTTATTTTTCTCATTTCTGAGACCAAACATTCAACACCCACAATTAATTAATTAATTAATTAATTATGTACCACGGGTCAAACTTGGGCCCTTGCGCTTGCGAGGCAGGCAGCAGCACCACTGAGCACCACTGAGCACTCTGGCCCAACACCCACAACTTAAGAAAAGAGGTGCTTATTTTGGCTCATGTTTTCATCTATAGTTGACTGGTTCCAAGGCAGAAAAGCAGAGAGGCATGCCGGAGGAGACCTGCTCATGGCATAGTGGACAGGAAACAGAGGGAGTCAAGGGAGGAACCAGAGAGAAAGAAACACCCTTTCAGCCCATAGTCCCGATGACCCTATTCTCTAATCAGACCCCAGCTCCTAACAGTAAGGCAGATAGAGCCACTATAATCCAGTCACTGTCCACAAGGCCTGCCTTTGAGTGCATGAGGCTTCGGGGAGACATGAAGATAGAAACCACAACAGCTCCTTTAGAGAAGTTATTTATATGCCAGGTGTGCTTTTCAGATTTTCTGCTTTCTAGTTCAAAATCCCTTCTACTGCCTTGTGAATGGGTAGCTGCTTGATTTCTTTTACTCAGTAATTTAAAAATTAGATGTTTTACCTTCTCATTAGAAACTCTCAACTGATGACAAAGTACAAAATATCCCCCCTCTACTAGGAAAAGAATTTCTTGGCTTGGATTATATAAAAATACTTGGCTTTGCAGTTTCCCAGGTAAATCAATACGTATCTTACTTAGTTGACAAATGTTTGCTTTCTGCCTTACACAAGGAAATTTTCACATGCTGATTGGTTTATTCCACAGGAGTCAAACCTTATGGAAGGGACGGGAGGTAAATTCAAATCACTCTGTCCCCTCACTGCAGAAGGTGATTTGGACGGATAGATAGCTATCGCCACAGTCCTCTCTTCTTAAACATATCTTTTATATTTTGATGGAGAAAATAAGTTTAATGTCTGTGAAAATGTATACATCAAAGGTGTACAGATATAAGTATCCTCACATAAATAATTCATTGGGATACTGCTCTGCACACCACTGTAACTTGCTTTTTCTTGCTTAATAAGATACCACGAATATTTTCCTATGTCCTATGAGTTAGTTAGGTTTCATTCCACTCTAAAACCTGATTAAGTAAGGGGTTGTTTCACGGTATAATAAATCCAGAGATTAGATGGTCAAGGTTGGTGGGATCACTTCACAATTTTCTTCCAGATTTTTACTCTGCTGTCCATCCTTAGCATGTGGTTTTAGACTTTGTCCTTATTACCTCATTGGCACAAGATGGCTGCTCCACCCCTCCAAATGCAGTTGGAAAGAAAGGGAAATGGAAAGAGCAAAAGGTACAACATGTTACATGAGATTTAGTCTGATAATAGAGCTTTCCTAGAATCCTACTGAACAGCTTCCCCTTATTTCTCACTGACCACAACTATTTCATATGGGTGCCCAAAGCCATGAAAGAAGCTAGGTATTGCTGATTGTGTTTTTCAGGAAGTTGATGCTGAGGTGGAGTTAGGCATGCAAAAAGTGTAACAGTGAATGACACTTATCAAAGAGGAAGGAGCTGAAATGAGTAGGGGTAGCCATCATTCCCTGATGCAAACCTTATGACATCTCTACAAGCTCAGTGTGCAGCCTGCAAAGCAAGATTGCCCACCTCAGAAACCCTGGGTGGGATAAAAATGGCCAGACTTTGTGTTAGCATCTTTCTTAGTCTTTGGCTGGCGTCAGCCCTCAGAAGAGCATGACCTCATCTTGAGAGTTGTAAGAGTTCATAACTGGAGAACGTCACTTAGCCACACACCTTGCAGTGGGTAGGGAGTCCTTTCCTTAAAAAAGGGGGGTCTGAGTGACATTTCTACATAGACCACCCTGGAAAATGTAAGTTTTAAATTGAGTGCACTGCCATTTGGATTTCGGTTAGTCAGGAAGAAGAAAGGATATTGTGTTGGTCACTGTCGAATCTTATTCTTAGGATTCCCTACATAGGAGACAAGAACAGTCTTGCCAGGTGCAGAAGGACTACTTGTCGAACTTGCTTTAACTCCTATGTTACATGGTAGAAGGCTATCATCAGAGAGTGCCTTTGTAACTTATCTGCTTGTGACACCAATGGACTCATTTTGGGTAATTAAAAAAGAAATGGGTCTTAGCTGGGTGTGCTGGTGGACACCTGTAATCCCAGCACTCTGGGAAGCTGGAGAAAGAGGATCATAAGTTTGAGCTCAGCCCAGGCAAGTTAGTGACTTAACAAGACCCTGCCTCAAAATTTAATAGATAAATAAATGCTGGGGATAAAATGGGGGTGTCCTAACTTCCAAGTGAAATGATGGACCCAGGTAATGGTAGACATAGTGAGCAAGAAAGTTGCTTTTCAGTTTTTCTTCTAGATTTTATATTTCCCTAAAAATTGATGGCCTAGTCAAGTTTTTTCTCTTCAGGCTTCTAAAGATTTAGCTCCTTGATATTTGTTTGGTAAACTGGAGAGAGACCAACTACGCAGTCTTCTCTCCTAGGCTTGGATAGTGCAGAAGGTCTTTGGAAGATGCAAAGACCCATTCAAAACGGAAGTCCTCCCAAGGGCTTCAGTGGTATAGTGCCTTCCCAGCTAGCTCAAGGCCCTGGGTTTGATTTCCAGTACTGAAAGGGGAAAAAAAAATCTTTTGGGGAAAATGGAAGCAAATGGACTAAGCAATTTGGAAGCTATAGGCTTGTTCACTGAGGATGGTTATGATTCCCTACTTTGCTGAAGTAGCTTCTTCTAGTCTGAACAAAACTATGCAGGTAAACACCTTATCACTAGCATCAGGGAAATACATTTACTTTCACAAACACATGAAAGATTATTGATGAAGTTTAGAAAGGATTCCTGAGTCTTGTCATCTGCACAGGCGAGGTAACTGTCTTCTCATCTGGGTAGCTGAACCTGGGTTTAGATTGTGGAGCCAGCTTGTGGATAATTCTGAAAGTCAGTTTTATACATGCAAATAAAGCCTCAACACATGGACATAAGACATGAAGGAGAATACATTTGGATCTTAGCTAATCATAGAAAACTGGTAATTTATTCCCCTAATAAGATTACTTAAAGTCTAGCCAAAGTTTGTTATTTACCAATCATTAGGACATCTATCTTAGCTCCTTTTCTCACACAGAGAAAAAGCATAATCAGTTTTAAATGGGCAGCAAGGAATTAAAAGCTTTTTCCAATAATGTTTTTAATTTTGAATGACACACTTACTGTAGAAAATAGAGAAATGTAACAGAGGATTAACATTACCAGTAATGTCACTGTTACAGTCAGCAGGATGTGCAGGGAATATATTAAATACAGGACACATAACTTATAAGGTTACTTTATGATAATTACCAAAAGAGTCAAATGTGAAGGAGTCCAAGAGATTAACCACACACTAGAAGCCCAAAACATTCAACTGAGGGCCTAGATCCCAGCAGTTTCCCACACAAGTTCACCTAAAGGCTTAGAGTCCAAGGCAATGTCCTCCTCAAGTCCTTCTGGTGGCCTGGAGCCAACAGCAATGTCCCATGCTTATCCATATTGAGAATCTGCACCTGGAGGCCCAAAGGCCAGTGGTGGAAGCCAGAAAATCTATGCTCATGAGATGAAGGATCTGTGCCATCAAGCTGAGGGATCCACATTGGAGCCAGGAAGTGATACTCACGGTAAAGATCAGAGCTCCCCTGATGAAAGCAGCAGCCATTCCCAGTGACAGCAAGGTCCCCAGCTCCTCCTCTGAAAAGAACAGCTTGGCTCGCATCAGGAAAACCATCCACAGCAAGCTTCTCCTAGAAAATCAACAGGCCAAGATCTTCCTCCCCAGTCCTCTTTTTATGGCTATTGGTAACAATCTTCAGGTGGATCCTCCACGCCCAGACCACGCTGATTCAGTTCAGCTGGGCGTTACAGGTTGACCATTAGTCAATCCACTACAGTCACCATCTAGAAGTAATCAATGTAAAATGTACCAGTTAAGGTTGAGGAGAAAGGGCTGAGGTTTGCACAACCCTGCCCCTTTGCCCCAGATTAACATACAATTAACATCCTCTTCCTCCCTGGGGAGAGAAGGGGCTGCTCATCCCCCTGCAGCTCTCCCTGGCCTGCAGGACTTCGGTGTCCTGGACTGGCAATAACCACCTGTTATGTGGTCTGTCACATAGCTGGGAAGGAGAAATGGGAGATGAGGCTTTTGCCACTGTGTTGTTTGCAGTGGTGAGGAGCAAACTTAGGGGTGCTCTGCCATTGGGTAACATCCCCAGCACTTTAAAAATAGTTTCTTCTTTCTAAAATTTTGACACAAGTTCTCTTCAAGTTGCCCAGGTTGGCCTCCAACTCACAGTCTTCCTGCTTCAGATGCTCAGTTGCAATGAGAAATATGCACTCCTGTGCCTGGCAGGCTCGGGCTTTGATTCTGCTCTCTTACCTCCCTGTGTAGCTACTGGAGAAAAAAAAACAAAACAATTGAAAGGCATTTCCATTTTGGGAAGCCATGGGCAGTTGCTTTGCAATGCCTGCAGCAGTCAGTCCAATCCTGTTTCGACATCGTGCTCTGTCCCACCTCCAGAGGCTCTTCCCCTGGTCGGTGAGGAAACTGCAAAGCTGCTCTTGCCTCAGTCCTTGAGCAGCGCAGCTGTTTGCAGCTCCGTGCCAGACAACAGGCCTTCAGCAAGGTGAGGACAGAGACCACTGGGGCCAGCAGGAGGGAGAAAAGGGAGGGAGAGCAGACTGCTGCTGGCCCCAAAAGGACCAAGTGGCGAAGAGTTGGTTCCAGGCACCTAGTTCTGGAAAAAGAGAGGTCATTGGAGTAGCTGGGGTTCACATTCCAGGCAGCTGGGGATTCTGTGAGCTCGAGATTCAAGCTCTGCTTCTTATGTATAAATCTGGACAGCAAATTTACCATTTCAGTTGCATCTCTTGCAAAAGCTCATTAGGTGGAGTTGGCTTTCAGATGCAATCAGAGACCACTTTTGTTTTCATTAGAGTACTTTTACCTTGGTAATAATTACGTCTGCTTTCCTCTGCTAGGAGATTTGACAGCCACTCCAGTCATCAAGGACACCTAGCCAGGCTAAACATGGCAACCTGTGGAGACGCCCCTCTCAACGTTCCACCAGAGAGATTTCCAGTCTGCCGAGATTTTCATCGTTCCTACTCACTCACCTCACAGCCAGGTAAGGTGGAATGCAGCAATGCCTTTGTAGGAGAAAGGAGCAAAGCGAAATGGCCCAGATGTTGGGTTGAGGGGCCTGTAGCTTACTAGTAGAGCACTAGCCTAGCACACCCAAGGCCCAGAGTATCCAAAGGGGAAAGTAGGAGAAAGGCACACAAAGAGACCTGTCCATCATATTTTATCATTTTCCTTAGATTTCAAGGTGTGATTCTTTTAGTTGTTGAGTGGTGCAGGGCTCACACTACTTTTTTTTTTGCTACTATTCCACTTTCCCAGGGGCTCCCAACCTGGACATGGCTTCAACAGCACCCTACACGGATGGCTGCCAAGTTCAGCCCCCAGAAAGCAGACTTACCCACCCATTGCCTACTCACCCATTACACACACTGAGCTCTGTTACACACCATACACACACAACCCACCTAAAACACCCTCACCCCTTCCTATCCCAGTACAGGGATCCTCACTGTGACACTTTTTGGGGGTCCTAGAGCTTGAAGTCATTCTAAAATTTCTCTCACATCCCACATCCTCTGGGGGAATATGTGAATTGCTTTGTGTCCAGGCTGTCACTATGCACACCTGGCCCAAGCTGCCACCCTACTCGCTTCAATGACTGCTGCACTCCTAAACTTCCTTGCTTGCAATTATGAAATAATAAGAGCTATACATATTGGTCTCTGTCCTCAGTTCCTGCCGTAGAGCTTCTGACACTCTTGCAGATGGGGACCCTAGAAGGTTGTTTTGTTCTAATATTTGAACTTTGAGTCCAGTTTTCAAAAATTTAAGAGCTCTGAGGATGTGTGTAATTTTCTGTGCAATAGGAACCTCTGACACAGAGCTCTTTGTCTTCTGGAATTTCCCGAGAGGTGGGAGCATCTTTTATTCCAATGAGGCAGCTCTGTGGTGGGCTCCTGGCTGGAGGCTCATCACCCTGAATGACCAAGCCAGGATTTGAACCTTGAAACTCGCAGCTCTGGCAGGGAATTGAATTGAATTCAATTGGGAATTGAAGAGGAGCCAGAGAGTGAATCCGTGACTGATTGTGCCGGTGTGATGCAGCCCCCACAAAATTTCTAATTTCCGGGGTTTGGAGAGCTTGCACACGGCTATCTTAGCACAAGGAGGTTCCCCGGAGGGTGGAGCACAAGGGAGCACTGTGCCCTGAGCACCTCTCCGCCCAGCTGCTCATCTACCCCCTTCTTTGTTTCCCTCAGAGTAAATGACTAAGCTGAGTGCTCCCCTTAGATCTGTGACCTGTTGTAGCGTATTAATCAAAACTGGTGAGGGGGTGACAAGAAATCTCAGTTTGTAGGCTATTGGTCAGATGTTCCAGAGCCTGGATGTGCCTGGCCTTTGAAGTGGGGGCAGTCATACGGGACTGAACCCTTAGCCTGTGGGACTTGATGCTATCTCCAAGTAGATAGTGTCAGAACTGAGTTGTGAGAGGACATTCAGTTGGTGTTTGTTCAACTGGTCGTCAGTGGAGGAAAGTCCTCACTAACATTTTAGTCATAGGAATTCAGGATGTAACCACAACGTACTGGTCATAGAAATCTGTGACCGCAACACATGGTGAACATTTAAATTAACAATTTTTATGGTAGAAGACACATTGCCATGAAAACTCCCCAAGACACCCCACACACACACACACATTCAGACACACCTATCAGGGACAGCCAATGAGTTCCTGCAGCGGAACTGAGAGTGTCCACCTCATTCACAGACTGCACACAGAAGTCACACTGCACACCTCTTGGACGTGTGACAGACTATGAGCTGATATCTCCCACAACTTCGCCCTCAGGTTCTATAGTTGTAAGAGTGGCTCTCACAGGTCCAGGAAACACTTCATTTATGTTCTCTAGAGCTTCTGTGCACTTTCCGGGGTGCTGTTGTGCAGTTGCTGCTACCTTTCACCTACTCAGGCTCTCCCATCCTGGTTCTTTTGGGTTTTCACAGAGGAATCACTGCATACGTAGACCTCACTGAGGCAGTGTCAGCCCCCAGTGATCAAGTCAGTCTTCAGCCCCTCCCCGGTTCCTGGAAGGGGTGGGCAGGGATGAAATTCCAACTTTCTAATCGGGGGGTCGGTTTCTCTGACAGCAGCCCTCTTCTTACCACCCTTAGAGACTTTGCAAAAATTACTTCATTAGCAGAAAGTGGGTTGTCGTGGAAAGGAGATCCTTGGGAATAGCAAAGACACTTCTTCCCCGCTCATGCCCTTATCCCGTAGGAAGTTTCAGTGCTATCAGAGCACTTTGTCATGAACAGACAGGAGGATCAAATATATATATTTCTCCCTCTCAAACCACAAAATAAAACACATGTAAAATTTAATTTTATGAAATTATATGCCTTTATTTCTTCCTCTAGAAGTGGAGGACACTGCAATCCATAAAATAGAGCATTCTGAGCTGAGCACAGGGGGTGGTTGTACAGTCAGAAAAGGGCTGACAGAAGCAGGAATGACGCACACAGGGCAACGGGTCCCTTCCCAGTCACTTAGCCTTGTAAGGACAACAGGAAAATAACCGGCTAACTTACTGGAGGTGGCTTTTTAGGGCCAGGACTGAGGCAACAGAAACTGCATTATCGGGTTGACTGAAACTTACCTCTTTAGGAAACCTGACTGTCACCTCTCTCTCCCGACCTTCCTGAGTTTCAGGTGACAGCTCGAGTTCACTTGGAAACTTTAATCTGAGCATCTCCATGTTGGCTTTTAGCTTGGTCTGTTGGAGCCCTGTTCAGGAGCTTAATGCAAAACTAGGGCCTCCTGTAATTTTTATTTAACATTGTAAAGCACAAAACTAGAAATAATGTGTCCTTGGGAATCTAACCTGTACAGAGCCCTCCTGAATATTGCCTTGTCCTGTGAAAGTGAACTTTTAGTCAGCGTGTTCACAATAGACAACGACTGAGAATAACCCAAATACGTCAGTAGATAGAAGACTATATAAAACATGTAGACTATATTAATTAAATGCTACATAGACATACTTTTAAAGCCATTAATACTCCCCAAAACATGGATGAATTTCGAGGAAGTATTCTTGAGGTAAAAAAATGCCAAGCAAATGATCCCATTTTTTACAAAGTTCAAGAACAAGCAACTTAACCAGTGCTTACAGAAGTCAGAGCTGTGGTTACCCGTGGGGTAGGGTGAGGATTACTGGAAGAGAGAGGTAAATCCTGATCCGGGTGGCAATTATTGTGCAGATAGCTGTCCCCTCTCATCTCCCTTTTTGGTTTTATGGTTTCAATACCCATGATCAGGCTGGGGATTTGGCTCAGTTGTTCTGCCGCCTCCTTGCAAGGGCCTGAGTTCAATCCCCAGTACCTAAACAAAGCAAAACAACAACAACCAAAAAAACTCACCCCAAAACCAAAAACAAAAACAAAAAAAAAAACCCATGGTCAACTTTGTCCCCAAAGTATTAAATGAAAATAATTCAAATGTTTTAAATTCTGCACTGTTCTGTGTAATTTGATGAAATCTTGTACCATCTCGTTCTGACATGCCTGAGTCATGATTCCTCCCTCTGTCCAGCGTTTCTACACTCTATGTACTACCTGCCTTTTAGTCACTTAATATAAAGGAGTATACATAGGGTTCGGTACCTCTCTCTGCCTCAGCATCCCCTTAGAATCTCATAGCTGGAGAATACTGTACCTGCTTCTTGTTACTGGCTCTCATCTCAAAATAATCCTTGTGCCATAGGGGCTCATTTGGAGGTAGCATATTGTGTTACCCTCCAACATAGATGTTAAGGTTTTCGAACTCAGTACTTCATGGTGTACGCTTACTATATATAAGCTATACCTCTATCTGAAATTTTATTTTGTTTGTTTGTTCTTTTGTTTCTTGAGTCAGGGTCTCACTATGTAGTTGAGACTGACCCGGAACTCACTGTGTAGCCCAGGCTGGTCTCGAACTCACAGTGATCCTCCTGCCTCAGCCTCCAGAGTGCTGGGATCACAGGTGTGCGCCACCACACCCGGCTAGAAACTTTATTTTGTATTAATGTACATTTGCAGTATATAGTGATTGTATTTATTGTAGAGTCCGTGCATGTACATAACACACCTTAATTATTTTTGTCCCCTTCCCCTCCCATTCCTACCTCCTCCCTACAACTCGTTTCTCTTCCAATCTGACAAAGCTCTGTTTCTGTTTTTCCTTTTATTCTTTTTAAAAATTCTTTCCCCTTTTCTTTTCTTCCCCCTCCCTCCAGCTCCTGTTTACCTTCCTGTTTGGAAAAGATCTCCCTATTTCCTGTAATATATCCTTGATTTTTGCTCTTTATATTTTGGGTTTCTCATACAAGGAAAATCATGTGTTCAAGCTTGCGTGTCTGATTTCTTTCACTTAACACTATGGTCACAATATGCAGCCATTTACCTACAAATGCCTCAAGTTTATTCTTCTGTGACAGAGTTTACTTCATTGCATATAAAAACTACATTGTCTTTGTCCATTCACCTGTTCATGGGCACATAGGCTGTTTTCAAGATTTAGCTAGTATAAATTGTGCTGCTATAAATATGTGTATACATATATCACCATAATATGATGGTTTTAACACTTTCAGGAAGATTCCTAGAAGGGGAATAGCTAGGTTGAATGGAATTTCTATTTGTAGCTTTCTGAGGAATCACTATGCTGATCTTCACGGTGAATGTACTAGTTTATTTTCCTTCCAAAAATACAGAAGGGTTTTTTTCACCCAGCTTCCCCAGCAATTTTTATATCTCAATTTTTTTCTTTCTTTTTTTTTTTTTTTTTTTAATTTTTTTTTTTTTTTTTTTTTTTTTTTTTTTTTTGGGTACTGTGGATTGAACTCAGGTCCTTGTGCCTGCAGGACAGGTGGCAGAACCACTGAACTAAATCCCCAGCCCTGTATCTCAATTTCTTAATTGATGTACATTCTTTGGAGAGTAACAGTGCTCAGTGTTGTTTCAGTTGCATTTCTCTAATGATGTGAGAAGTGTCTATTCATTTTGGTCGCCCTTTTTTTTTTTTTTATGATTGGGTCTTTTGCTGGGGGCGGCTGACTTTTTTGAGTTCTTTAGATATTGTAGATGTTAGTCTTCTGTCTGAGGACTGGCTGGCAAACATTTTTCCCATACTGTAGGTTGCTTCTTCACTCTGTTGGTTATTTTCTTCACTGTGTATAAGATCTTTAATTAGCTATGATCCCATTTGTTGATTTTCAACATTACTTCTTGTGCAACTGGCCTTCTGTTCAGAAAGTGGATTCACATATTTTATGCCTGTGGCCTTTGATTTCCTCTCTCTCACTTCCCCCTGGATTGGCTTTGGGAGGGTTGGGAGTTTCCGCAGGCATTTTGTTGCCTTATTTTCTCATGTTTTTAGTTTTTCTTTGTTGCTACTGTGGAGAGCTCTTTAATTAATGTCTACTTTTCAGAGATGTCCTCTGGAGGTAGCTGAACAATGGCCTTTGCTTCTGTCCCAGGATTCAACCACCTTTGTTTATGTGAGAAAGGAGGTTGCTGTTTATTTGCCCTGGTATCCAGTTCTTTGGGAATGGGTAGCAGTATTGTTTATGATCTGCAGGCAATCAAATATGGGCAAGTGGAGAGAAGCAGATGATAAGTAACAACTGTGTCACCTTGGCTAAAGTAGCAAAATCAACAACAATAGTGTCAAACACAAATTGAATATTGACAAACCCTGAAAACTAATTATGTGCTACCCTTAACCATAGGAAAACTATCATTGTAGTATAAACACTAAAACAAAGCAGATATTGACCTACAGTAAATATCTACTCAGTACAACAACTTTATCTCCACCAACAATATAACATTGTTAAACCATCCGAAGAGGTTTAACTCTCCATAGATTCATAAAGCTTAATGGTTATTTATACTTGTGAGCACCGAGGTGGTATGGAATGGAAACCTGAACAAAGGAGGAAAAGGAAATCAGTAGTGTTAGATAAAAGTAGGAGAAAAAGCCAACAGGAAAAGGAATAAATAATAAAAGAGTAAACTAAAAAACATAACTAGGGAACAAATTAAAAGAGAGCAAGGAAAGAGTGAGAAGAGGAATATTCAAACAAATAAACAACATAATAGTATTTTTAAAAGGGGGAAATAAAATGGGAGCAAACACTCCATACATCACCAAAAGATAACAATAAGAAAGGAAACAACAACAAAGCATAATAGGAAGAGAGAGAGAGAGAAAAAAACATTGGATCAAAAGAAGAAAAAAATCCTGTGTATTTCCAGATGAGTGGTCACTTTCAGGACCTGCAGCCTTTAAAATCTAGCAAGTCACAGTCCTCTCTGTAGCACGGAATAGCCCGTGGATTTGTGAGGAAGCTCCTCTGCTCAAGAGGTCCCCCATCTATAAACCCCGGGCCACAGCAACTACCCAAGCTGAGATGCATCCCCCCTCATTCCCGTCCACAGGCAGGCAATCAGACTGCTGGTCTCCTCAGCACGTAGGCAGCGGGGAAGATGCGCAGGCAGACCTCAGGGCTCAATGCCATCGCCTTCAGATCCGGCCACCTCTAAAAGCCAGACCACGGAACCTGTCCTCCACCACAGTGTGGCCTCTCAAGAGATTTGGGGGAGAAATATGCCTAGCTCTCATCCTCTCTTAGTCTGTCTCCTGTGGCTCTCTCTCACCCAATCCCTGTGACAGGGTAACACTTCAGTCTTGGAGCGAATTTGTAGTGCAGGTGTTTTGTAACTCAGTCCCACATGGTCAACTCCCATCCAAAATGGCACCTGATTAAACTCTGGCAACGTGGTCGGTGTTGCCCTACGTTTCTTCTCCAGCCCGGTCCCGCTGTGAAGAAGTCACTCTGAGTGTAAAGTCTCACACCGCTTTTTGTTTTTGTTTGTTTATATCAGCTATGGTCTTTTCTTGGGGCTAGTGCTGTTGGCCTGTTATTTCTCCCTCAAGCGGCTAATTCCTCTGGGAAGGCTTACTTCTCCAGGGCGCTGGCCTCTTCCTTGATTAAGTCAGTTGTTTATAGTCAATTGTGTAGCCCCGTGCTGAGGGAAACCAAGGTACAGAGCCTGCTAGGGGTTGGAAGTTTGGGGTCTGAAGCCTGCGGTGCAGGCATGGTCCTTGAGGTAAAGTTTTAAAGCAACACTTTGCAAATAATTAGTGTATTATGTGTTTCATTATGATTTCTGCATAAGCTAAAAATTTCCTCTGCACTTGGACTTCAGAAGATATGTATAGTAACGATGATTTCCACATTTCCAACCAGAAAGACAAGTGATTCCTGGGAACATGGACGTGGCGCTCAAGAGACAGCCCGACAACCAAGCTGGGTAAGAAAACAAGGCCGGTGTTTGCAAAGATAAACCTAGTTAAGTCACTGGGGAAAGGCCTGCAGACAACCTATTCATTAGGAATAAATGTCCTCTTGTACAGCAGACCTTTTCTTCTTACCGGTCTCTGTTATGCACATGAGTATTGGTTACTTCAGGGAACAAACATGCCATGAATCTTAACTAAATATTTTGAAATGCAAGTAAAAGATTTAGTCAGGTGCATGCCATTGCGTGCAGAAATTCCATCCAAGGTTAGAAACTCTGATCCCTCCTACTGTGAGATCCAGGAAGACAAGAACTTCTTAGCTTACATACAACTAAATTCTTTAGCATAAACAAATTAATACATTTAATACCAGTAGTCCATTAACCGGCAGATGTACCACCACCAGCATCCAGCTCAATGTGGACAAGCAACACAGGAGAGCTAGCAGGATGAATTAGTGACCCACGTGAGCGCTGTTTCACTGAACTACACCGTGGTCTTATCCGAAGTGGGGAGATGTGGCTGCTGGATACAGGAAGTCTTGCAGCAAAGTGTCTGCATTTGGGATGTTTGGTTTAATTAAGAGGCATAGGAAGCCAGTCTTCCAGCAGCTCTGAACCACATCCAAATAAAGTGTCAGATCTATTACACAGTTGGTGTTCGGAGTGACGCTGCTACTTGTGCTTTCCCTCTGTCCTTACACACAGGGTCAGGGTGGTAGGGGCTAAGACCTGTGCATTTAGGGCTCCTCACAGGGCCCACCTTCTTGCCTTCACATCCCACTCATACCTTCTTCCCTATGAACTGATTTACATCTGCTCGTGAACTGATAATTGGGCCAACATTTGTACAACTGAAGGACTTTTGTGGTCGTGTATTTGACTTTTAACCTTCTCGGTCGAGGAAGGGTGTCTCTGTGTGTGGAGAGAGGGAAGGAGGGAGAGAAAGAGATGGAGAGAGGGAGGGATTTTAAAGTACGTACATTTCTACACGTACAGGAACACTCAGTCAGCACTCAATACCCTGATTCCACGTCCGTGACTCAGCCTACCATACTTCGGATTCTCCGAAGTCAGACTCACGATGGCTGCGTCTGTACAAACATGTCCAGATGTTTCTTTTCTTTATCATCATTCCCTAAACAATACAGACAACTGTTTACATGATGTTTTGTTGTTTTAGGTTTCATAGTTATGCAGAGATGATTTGTAGGGAGAATACGCATGAGTTATATGCAAAACTATGCCATTTTATGTAAGGAACGGGAGCATCCTCATAGTTTGGTATCCTCAGGGGATCCTGGAGCCCATGTCTGTGGGTACAGAAGCACAACTATGTTTCAGCGAAGAGCAGGTAGAGGAGAGAAACAGCAGCTGGCACTGGGTTTCACGGGGCCCTGGTGTTTCATTAGAGCTCCGTCGTGAAATCGTGTCCCTTCGAGTGGGTCACCTTTATTCGTAGGTCCCTCCCCTGAAAATGAGAAGGAGACTGTGATCCTCTTTGGGCTCTTGGCAGCAATGGTCTCATCCTTTGGGCCAGGACACATCAGTGTCACCAGCATCCTCTCTCCCAGAAGGAAATAAGTGTACCGACAGTGCCTGGCAGGACAAAAACCCCAAGGAAGGTGACACTGCTTTGGACAGTTTGGGACACAGCTGAGCTGACAAAAACTCCTCTGTCCTGAGAAATGCCAGGGGAAGCAGGGCTGGGCCCCGGGGCCCCAAATTTCTTTCATGAAGGACCAATCTAATTTGCTTTGGTGCCACAGAAAGTTGGACACATGCCCAAGAAAATGTGCAAAACATCAGTCAGAACTTATCTCACACTCTCAATGTGCAACTCCCCAGAGCAGCAAAGACACAGCCACAGAAGCCAAAGCCAAAGTTGTCACAGTGGAGGATGTCTCATATAATCTGACCCTGTCCTGTCCTCCCTCTGACTCACCTCTAAGGGTAGAACTCCCATCCTCTGCCCAACACATGGCCTCTACTTCCCCCCGTGTTTCCCAGGTGTTTTCCTCTGTTGCTCCCAAGTTCCTGCTCTTGCACAGGATCTCAGTAATCCCTGGCGCTCTTCACAACAGAGCTGTCTTTCTCACGGGCCAGCCTGGAAGTGTCCCTCAGGATGAATCTGCGTGTCTTATGTTCTTGGGCAGGGCTGAGGTTGTTCCCACTGTTCTTTCTATGCGCATGTGTTTCTTACACCTTTCTCTACTGAATGGAACCAGTAGCTTCCTCCAAAGGTTGAAATTCTGAGGGACCCGATGGGACACTTTAGGGAGATACTTGCAGGCTTCATAGCTGTAACTGACAGAATATCCAAAAGCCACATGGGCTGATTGAAGAGTTTGGCCCTTTCTTTTATTCATTCCCACAGGGAGGAGGATGACACATTTTCTGAGGATGACATGGCATTTCAAGATGGAAATCTGACAGCTGAAGAAATAAAATTTTTGAAAGAGTTTCCTGACTGGAAAAAGGAGCAAGAAAAATTCATCACAACGCTCCAGGCCTTTGCAGAGGATGCTGACAAAATGCACAAAAAATTCACCAAGTCCAAAGTGGTGGCCAACTCTGTCACTGTTGTCTCTGAAGTTGCAACCATTGTGGGCTTTGCCTTAATTCCCGTAACAGCAGGAGCAAGCTTGCTGCTCTCAACCGCAAGCAAAGGTGTGTCGGCAGCAGCTGCAGTCAGCACCATGGTGACAGAGTTAAGAGAAAAATCCCACAATAGAAAACTCCGCGCTCAGGCCAGTGTCCAAGTGCCCATGGGTGACCAAGAGTTCAGAGACACAGGAGAAAAGCAGTCTCCCGATGTCACGGCTGCCGGTCAGGCTCTGTACAGGTGTGGGAGAGCTTTGAAGGTCATTAAGAAGGGCATCCGTGCCCTTTGGCCTATCAAGTCCCAGAGACACTTGGGCACTGCCGCCAAGCACCGTCAGATTAACTGGAAAGTTTCAGCACCAGCGAGAACCCAGGCACAGAAAGCCAGTCCAGGCAAAGTATGGACCATGGCAAAAATAGCTCGCGTGAGTGGCAGGGCCTTCGCTTCCATGTCTCTGAACGAGGGTATGTCTGCACTCTGGAAGAACTGGAAGGAACTGAAGGATGAATCGAAGGCAGAGCTTGCAGAAGAACTCAGGGCCCAAGCTCGGGAGCTGGAAGAAGTGCTGGCACAGTACACCGCGTGTTACGACGCACTGCTAAAAAAGGTGAGATCAGGATTTTGGAGGTGGGGCAGTAGCAGAGCGCTTTAACTGGGAACTGAGGGAGCTGATGTTGCCTAGCAGGGATGAGGAGAGCTTGTGGTGTAAAATTTGCAACGATGCACTTCGGGACTTGGCTTTTTGTGGTCCTGAGGTCCAAACAGTACAAAGGGCACCTTGGGATGAGAGTGCCTTTCCTGGTCAGGCCTGATCACACCTTTTGTTTCTCCCTTGAGTCTCTTTCAGACCCCATGCCAGGAAGGGGCTGTTGCTTAGAGACCTGAAATGTGTTCCCTGGGTCATACTGCATGGGTGCAAGCACTAAGCCCCAGGGTGACTGTTTGAAGGTGAGGCCTTTGGGAGGTAATTCGGGTGCAGAAGTCATACAGATGGAGCCCTCATCAGACAGGATTAATGTCCATAACCAAGCACAAAGACACCTGAGGGGCCTCCCTGCACCCCAGGGACCAGCACAGAGGAGCAGCTGTAGGAGAACACAGTAAAAAACAATGATCTTCAAGCCTAGAAGAAGAAAGCTCCTACCTGGAAACAAGCATGCCAACACCTTGGCCTGGCATTACAGCCTCTAGAAATGTGAGAGAATGAATTTCTCTTGTTTCAGCCGCTATAGCTGAGGTGTTTATTTTAGCAGCCCAGGATGACCAGGGCAAGGAGGGTGTGTAGTTGACTAAGCATCAGGGTGTTCAGGCTTCTATAAGGAGTTGCCTTAGACTGGGTAATCTGGGACCATCAGACAGTTTGATCTTTAGACCAACACACTGGGAATTAGGTGTAAATCTACGAGGTAAGGCAGACACAAATATGCAGATATTAACACCGAGTTCTTGATGCTAGGTAATGGTGGACTTAGGGCTGCAGGCCTCTTATTCTATGCTGGGGTTCCCAGGGGTCCCTTTCATGCTCTTGTTGTCCTTTTCAAAGAATTGGATGAGACAAGTGAAAAATTTAGAGGTTTTACATTTACTCAAGGTATTGAAGGAAGGATTAAAGGTAAAAGTAGGAAAAGTGTGCTCTGTGGAGCAAGTGAGGTCCATTAAGGTAGGAAAAGAAATGTCCTATAAAGTGTAAGGCAGATTGGTCAAAGGGGTTACAGCAGCCGTGAGCTTCATGGCTAGGTTTTTGTTGTTTGTTTTTTTAGACAGAGTCTCACTCTGTAATTCAGCCTGGCCTTGTACTCACCGTGTAGCCCAAGCTGGCCTCAAACTTTCAGTGATCCTCCTGCCTCAGCCTCCTGAGTGCTGGGCTTACAGGCATGAGTCACCACACCAGGACAGCCGGGTCTTTTATACACCATTCTGATGACTGATCAGGGCTCAGAAGCTGTTCTGCCCATGCGTCCTGGCTGTGATTGACAGGTTAGGCCCAGTTGCCCAGCTGATTGCCATGCCCTAATCTCCCACCTTGTTTCCCCCTGAGAGACATAAATCCCTACAATTCTTTCTGAGGTGCTGAGAGTGAGGAGATCTCTGTCTTCATGTGGATCCTTCAGCCGAAAAAGGCTGTAGTGGCTCACCAGATGAGCTAAGAAAAACCTGTCAGGAGACAATAAGAAAAGAGTTAGTGTCTATGTGTGGAGCCCGTTCAACAAGAGAAAGCTTGATAAATTTGTCAGGAGAGCAACTTTACTATTAGGTTGGGGATATGGAGCCCAGATATGAGAAAGGGTGGTTAGATTTCTATCAAAGACCTCTGCGGTCCATTATGATCTCCTGCTTGGTGCTACAGTGAAAGGCTGAGAGAAAAACTAAGCGACAGAGCTAAGGAGAAAAAGAAATGAGGAGCGAGGAGGGCCAATGCTGCAGAAACAGCAAAGGCACTGGTTAGTCCAAGCCACTGATTTTTATGGGTAATGAATTGGGGTAAAGACAAATTATGCTAGAATGTGCAGTCCTGCCGTTGCTGTGGATACTAATGTAGGCAAGGCAGGAACAAAGTATTTTCAAATTAGGAACAGACTAGACAAAATATAGGGTTGCAATTAAAACCCAGTCCTACTTAAGGTTTGAGTTGTGGGACTGGGATTTGAATGTGAGTCACTCTGACCTTGGCATGTAGGCTTTGTCCAGACTCCTTTCTCGAAACAAAAGCCAATTGTGGGGTTAACGCTTTACAGCCGGCTTTGGGTATAATCAACAAGGTGGTCTCACACATATTTCCACACCTTCCTGTGTGGAAAAGACGGATGTTAGATAGATGACCAGTGTGTTTTTATAGTGGTTCTACTTATCTCCACTTGGAACAGAACCGGAGTCTTGCTTTTTGAAGAGAAGCCTCAGTTCTCCCAGAGGTTCCCAGGAGCACTGTTTTTTTGTTTGTTTGTTTTTGTTTGTTTTTTTAAGCAAAGGATGTGGTCTAGCATTGCCAAGGTTATTAGAAGCCCACAGTGTGCAAACTTTGCAGACCTGTCCAATGGTTGCTGCTACTTCTAATCCTGTGAAAATTTGAGCAAACATTTCCCTTGAAGGAGTTGTCACAGGGTCTCCTGCACAAGGACCGGTTTGTTTTCTAGGCTGCTGTTAATGGTTCTCGGGTACCGGGCTAAGGCAAGGGTCTTGACCTTCTGTCCTCACTAGCAGCCTTTCTATTTCCCGAAGAGAGTTTAGACGTGTCCCTTTGGTGTCCCTTGCAATGAATGACAGCGACTTGCTTTGGAGGATAGACTGTCTCTAGGCGTTGTATTGCTTATTGATTAGCAAGCTCCTTTCTTCGCAGATTGTTGCATGGGCATGTAGTATCGGATCCTTGAGCTGGCACATCTCAGGAAGAGTTAAGAAGCTCTGACTTGGGTCTGCCCTTGGCCCCAATTATGCTGGTAGATTTAGAGGAGGGTCTTCCAGAAAAGGGAGTTAAAAGTAGTATTAAACCTGCTTACCCATGTTATCAGGATCACTTGCAGTTTTTCACAGGAGAGAGAGAGATGCCCATGGACAGGGACATTATGGGTTGCCCTTTGCTTAAAACACAAAACAAAACAAAAGGTGATCCTGGGAACCTCTGCGAGACCTGAGGCTTCTCTTCAAAAAAAAAAAAAAAGAGCAAGATTTGGTTTTTAAGGGGATGGGAAGGGAGGGCAGAGCAGAGGGGACAGCAGATAATGTAACAAAGTAAGACTAACGGTAAGATCCATCTGAGTCAGGCTGACATAAATGATATGCCTTTATCTTCAAACCATAGGATAAAAACGATCCTCCTGTATTTTTTCATAAAAGTTGGAACAATTCCATGAATATATCAAGGGTTTTATAACACTTTGTTTTGCCACTGCTATTCACAGAAAACGGCAGATGTTACGAGCTCTCTGGAAGTCTGCAGTCTAGATGACCACTCAGGACTCGCCCATGAGTACAGCTGTCCCCAGGCAGAGGACGACAGTGCAGTGCCAACCGTGAAGCCCAGCAGCGCACCCATGGCTGTGCCACCAGTGCTACTCCCTGCTCCCAAGCTGCCGGTATAAATACTGGGTCAAGGGGTGTGGGCACTGGTGGCGGGCAGAATGTCCCCAGGAGCAAGCACACGGGTGCAGCAGCTGTGTTCCTGGGACTGGCGATGGGGTAGAGGGGCGGTGC
>NW_022900931.1:22308480-22319153 GCF_012274545.1 Fukomys damarensis
CTCCAGTTATCGCCTGGGGCCCCGAGTCTGGGCATTCCTGCCTCATGGGTAGTCGCTTCTGCCCCCGCCGTCACACTGTCACGTGCTACAGATCGTATCCACCAGGTGCTCTGACTCGGGCCCCTTTCCAGCTCTGGCACACAGTCTCCTGTGTGCTGCAGTGGAGGGAGCAGTGGGAATAAGAGACAGGCAGGAGAGACATCCACCCCCACGGCAAGCAGGAAGGCAGCTGGGTGGGAGGAGACGGTGGCTCCCGGCTGCCTGGTCTATTTTAAAGGCCCTGCCTAATCCCCCGAGGGAAGCAGCAGCGCTTTTGGGTAGGAGCTGCTGTGGCTCCCATCCAGCTGACCCACACTGAGGACCTGGCCACGCCCTAAAGGAAAGGATTGGCAGGAAGCCTGGGCTGTCCATGCTAACGGCCCCACCTACTTGCCGTTGCTTTGGCCTCCACGAGAAGAGCCCAGCTAGCCTGGCCGTACAGGGTGGCTCCGCAGGCACGCAGGACAAGCCTTAAGTGACTGCTTCTGCCTTCCTTGGAGCGGTCTGTGGGCATCCTCTAACCCTGTCTGGCACAAGGACACATGCAGCATGGGAATCTGGTGCTGCACCCGGCTTGGTTCCACTGCCCTCATCCCACTGTGCCTCACACCACCTTCCCAGAGGTTCTGGAGTCAAAAACCTTCAGCTGATCACCCAGCCATCTAGCCAAAGCTGGTGCTCAAGTGCAGAGCTTCCTACCAGAAGGCCCAGAGTCACCGGAGGCTGCTCCCTTCACCTTGGCCCAGCTGACAGGCCAAAGCCCAGTGTGGGGAGTGGGTGGGGGTGTGCACTTGACTCGTCTCCTCAGTGGGACCTGAGCTGAACAGCTGCACCTCTCGGGACACCTCGTCCCTACTCCATGCCCTGTTGCCTCTCCACATTGTGGTGGTCTGCGCTTTCCTCCTAGGTGGCTTTACCAAAACTATTACAGAATGTTGGGGTGGGCCGGGTGTGGTGGCACACGCCTGTAATCCCAGCACTCCGGAGGCTGAGGCAGGAGGATCACTGTGCATTCGAGATAAGCCTGGGCTACATAGTGAGTTCCAGGTTAGTCTCAACTACATAGTGAGACCCTGTCTCAAAAAATCAAAAAACAACAACAACAAAAACAAAAACCAGAATGTTGGGGTACCCAGGAGACCCTCTCACCTTCTTATTGTCCTGGTCAAAGAATTGAACAAGACAAACAAAGAAGGCAGAGGTCTTATATTTGTTAAAGGTGAGGGCTAAAGTGAGGATTAAAGATAGCAAAGAAGTGTGCTGTAGAGAGCGAGTGTGGGCCAGTTGAAGAAGTACACCCTGCAGAGCAGAGTAAGCTGGTGCAGAAGGTCACGGAGGCCATGTACTTAATATCTGGGCTCTCTTACCACCCCTTTCTGATATCAGATCAGGGCTGCAGGACTCAGAAGTTGTTCTGCGTGTGTGTCCTGGCGGTGGTTGACAAATCTCCGGGATTGACAGGTCATGCCCAATTGCCCAGCCACTTTCTGCCCCAATCTGACTCAGGCCCCAAAAGCCTGAAATCATGGCTGAAGTTTATCTACCCGTCGGTGGCACACTTCAGGCTTTGGGGCTTTGCTGGGGTGGGTACTGTTTTCATTTGAATATAATATAATAATTGTACCATGTACAATTTTGTTCCCTCCTAGGAAGCACTGATAGAAGAACTGATCAGGAGGTCATCTTTGAAAGAAGCCAAGAAGCCTCAAACTCAGCCCTGGGTGTCCTGTTGAGAACTTTATTATTTTATTTCTTTTAGGTCTTTGATCACCTTAGCGTTAATTTATTTTTCCTGTACTGAGGAACCCCAGGGGTGCTTTCCCGCTTCCTGGTGATTCATATCACCAGCCTTTCCATTTTATTTTGAAATAGACTGGCTTCAAATTTGTAGTCCTCCTACTTCAGCCTAATGAGTATCTGGGATTTCAGGTTCATATTGAATCATCTTAGTACCCTAGTTGAAGGTCATTTTACTACATATGTAAGGGCTTATTTCTGATCTCTCCATTCTATTCTATGATAGATAAATCTGTCTACAAGTACCATTGGAGTAGTTTAGTTTAGTTGTGAAGAGGCAGTCAGAGCAATAGGGTTGGATAAAAGAAAATACTCAAGCTTAGAGATTTAAAAGAAAAATTGAATCATCTTAGTACCCTAGTTGAAGGTCATTTTACTACATATGTAAGGGCTTATTTCTGATCTCTCCATTCTATTCTATGATAGATAAATCTGTCTACAAGTACCATTGGAGTAGTTTAGTTTAGTTGTGAAGAGGCAGTCAGAGCAATAGGGTTGGATAAAAGAAAATACTCAAGCTTAGAGATTTAAAAGAAAATACAAGAAAGCCGGGTGTGGTGGCGCATGCCTGTAATCCCGGCACTTGGGAGGCTGAGGCAGGAGGATCGCTGCGAGTTCGAGACCAGCCTAGGTTACATAGTGAGTTCCAGGTCAGCCTCAACTACACAGTGAGACCCTGTCTCAAAAAAATAAAAAAAATTTTTAAAAAGAAAATACAAGAACAAAAGACAAAAGGTTAAGATGATAATGGAGAGACAAGGATCATTTCTCCCAGGGAGGCTCTTATTCCTCTGGACCAGAAGTAGTTAACAGGTCCTTCCTGACTCAAGACTAGGAACTGGAAATGCATAGTAACCAGTTTCTGGTAAGCCAGCTAAACAATTAATTTTCTTTAAACATTAAACCCACAAACCCACCTGTTTAAAGGAAGTCCTACTCTTCTTCTCTGTATAAGGCCCCATTGGACTACCCGCCTCTTCATGGGCATTCACCAGCAGCTCTTTTCTTTTCACTGTTCCTAATAAACGCTCTCCTAAATTTATCCTGTTGTCCATGATTTCATTCTTCAACTTAATGACTCAAAGAGCTAGGGTTTATAAAAAAAAAAATTAACTGCTTCATCGTGCTGTTTTATGGCGCCTTTATAGTAAATTTTGAAATGAAGAAGTGTGAGTTTTTCAACTTTCTTTATTTCAAGATTGTTTCAACTATTCTGGTTCATTTGAATATGAATTTTAAGGCAGAATTTTATACTTCTGCAAAAAAATTAATTGGGTTTGGTCATGGTTAGTGCTGTTTTTGTTTGTTTTAGTGGCACTGGGGAATGAACCCAGGGCCTTGCACATGTCAGGCAAGCGCTCTGTCAGTAAGGTACACTCCTAGACGTTTTCCTTTTTTAATTTGAGACTGTCAGGATCTCACTAAGTTGCCCAGTCTGGGCCCAGATTTATGATCCTTCTCCCTCAGCTTTCACAGTGGTTAGGGTCATAGGTAGGCCCCATGACGTCCAGCCTCATTGGGATTTAGATGACATTGGCTCTATAAGATCTCTTGGGTGTTATTTTAGGCAGCTTGACTGTCACTGGGGCACAAAACATGACAAGCCCAATTTAAGAGAAAAGGTTTTGTTTTGTTTACAGTTAGTTTTCTGAGACAGGGTCTCGCTATGTATTTCAGGCTGGTCTTGGACTCACTAGGTAGCCCAGGCTGGCCTCAAACTCCTAACAATCATCCTGCCTCAGTCCACTGAGTGCTGGGATTACAGGAATGAGCTGCCACCATTGGCTCCAAGGAAAAGAGGTTTCATTTGCCTACCAAGCAGAAACATGCTGGTGAAAGGGCAGGGGAAAGATTGTTGCTTAGTTTCTGGTGCTAAGAAGCACAGAGGACGAATTGTGCTAGAGAGGAAGGAATTGAAAGCCAGAAATCGACTCCCAGGACATGCCTTCATGACCCACCCAGGCACAGCACACTCAGAAATGTACTGCATTTATCCACTGGCAGGATGCCATAGACAGTCAATTTGTTATTCCACACTAACTACTGCATTCCTCTTCTTCAACAAACACATCTTAAACCAAACCTCCATATCTAAATGAAGACAGTAGCAAGGCCATAATTCTGCCTAGCATAAGACACCTGTCCTGTGTATACTTAGAAACACAATTATTCCTTCCATCAAATAATTTCTCCTGGCATTAAAAAGAAAAAATCCAAGCCCAGTACTTTTCTGAGACTGAAGACAAATCCTTAGCTGGGTACAGAATAAATATTCCCACTTCCAAAGGTAGAAATAGAAATAAGAAGTTAGAAAAGAATCTGACTAAAGCAAGGTTTGAAACCCAGCAGGGCAACTTTTAAATCCTGTAGCTCCATAGCCAGCATCCGGGGCACGTGGCTGTGAGATGCGAGGCTCAGGAGGGCTGGGGCGGCCCCACCCATGTCCTTGCTAGTGGTGGTCCGCGTAGCCTCTGTCTGGGGGTGGCTGAACTTGGGGGATACACCATGCCTCAGAAAACAGTCAATGTTGCTGGCATCTCCACTGCACTTTTGCAGTCATTCCCACAGCTTCACCTGCTGCCTGCACAGAGGCTCCTTGCCCCGCAGTCCTCTGAAATCTGACTAGGAATCTCCCTGACCCTACAACTCTTGTACTGTGCATGCTGGTAAAATCAGCAGTATGTGCATGATGCCCAGGGCTGCTTTCAGTAAAGACAGTAGCCAGGGCCTCCTAGAACATGGTTGCAGTGCCAACCTGAGTGCATGGATGGCTGCTCATGATGAAATGAATCTCAGGAACCAGTTCCTTAGGAAGCCCTTCTTGAGCAGGATTCCAGGGACTGTCTTCTCAAATGAAAGGCTGACAATTTTTCACCCTTCAACCTTGCATTGGGTGGGGTCTTGCTGATTCCTGAGATGTCCTTGAGGTATCTTTGTTCTCGTCCCTGTAAAAAAAAAAAAATTTTTTTTTTTGGTTTGTTTTAAATGGCACTTAACTCTCCAGCTCTACACTTCCTTTGTTCCTAAATTAACACGAGGTTCCTTTTGGGATAACATGTATTTTTTCTAAATTCTCTGCTCTGCCCTTTGTCCCCATTTCTCAAAATAAATCTGGTTTTCATTGTCCAGCAGTATTGGTGCCACAGTTGAATATTGGTCTGTCTTGTAATTTTTTTCTGCTGGATTAATTAGTCTACCACCCTTAATCTCAATCTCCTGTGAAGCCTCAGGACTTGGGCATCATAGGGAATGGGAAAGGGGATGTTAAGAAATGTTACAAAAAACCCTGGCCGTGGGTCTCACTCTCCTACAGAGATAGAGAGCCCAGTACGACGTCTCTGAGTTAGGAAAATGGGAAATAAAGACCCAGATATAGAGTTGAGAGAAACTGAGCCCGGGCTCATCTAAGCTGCTCTGGGCAGCAAAGACAAAGGACTTGCAGGGAATCCAGGGTTTATTCATTACAAGCGTGGGAAGGCAGAGAGCTGGGCAGGCCTTGGGACACCTGCTGATAACAAGTATCAGGCAGGCAGGACAGTAGAGTGAGGGCACAAACATATCTATGTGAAGAGAATAAATGGTTAATGGAGAAGGGAGGAATTTAGTTGGAGCCAAGCTGACCTTGGCTGGAAGTGAACTTAGCTGACTGGACTACATCCAACGTAATTATGGAGGGGCAAAAAGCTCGTGCCGCTATGCCTGCTAATACGGAGTAGAGGGGTCGCTACGGGGCACGGTATAGACAGATTTTCTTCCAGAGTATAACATGTGTGGCCTCTATGCCAACTACCAGTGAAATACTTGCTCCTAACCTAAACTCTCTGAGCCTTTACTGTCTGTATTCCTGTCAGTATTCTGTTCTAGGCTGTGGCCAGAATCATCCATCAGGTTCCACTTAAATGATTCTGGGGCTTTTCTAAGCCACAGTTATCAACCTTTCCAAATCCTACTTGCATACCAGTTGCCAAGGTTGCTAAACCATATGATGAGGTTCAGTCACAGCGATGGCCCATTGTTGTTATCCACTTTCTGTGTTCGTTAGCCTTCCCGACGCTGGCGCACAACACCTGACACCCACAAATTAAAGGAAGAGAGATTTAATTTGGCTCGGTTTCCAGAAATTCAGTATTCGGTCAGCAGATTCAAGGCAGAAATGCCGTGATGGCAAGGCTTGAAGGAGCAAAGCTCCTTAATTTTTTTGGTTGCCAGGGAGCAGTGTAGGGAAAGAGTGTAAGAGAGGAAGGGGTGAAGGACCTCGTAGAGATCTTGAGGCTACACATCCGTGACTTACCCAGATACACAGAAATGTGCTGCACAATATATGACTTCAGGATATACTACAAAAAGCTGATAAAAATGGCACGGAACTGGAACAAAACATGCATATGGATTATTAGAGCAGGACAGAGGACACAAAAAGACCCCCCAGAAACATTCAACTATTTGATCTTTGACAAAAATGCCAAAATCACATGTTGGAGGAAAGATAGCCTATTCAACAAATGGTGGTAGGAAAACTGGGTACCTTTTGGCAGAAGGTTGAAACTGGACCCATATCTCCCACATACTATACGCAAATCAAAGTGGAACAAAGATCTAAACATTAAAACAAAAACAATGAACCTTTCAGAAGATAAAATAGGTAAAACACTTGACTTGAAGTTATAGGCAGAGGAAAGGATTTCGTAAGCAGAACTGCAAATGCACAAGAAATCTTAGCAAGACTCAACAAATAAGATTACAGGCTGGCACATGCCCTATAATTCCAGCCGATGCAGAGGACTGCCCTGAGTTCAAGGCCAACCTGGACTACACAGTGAGTTCAAGACCAGCCTGAACTATATAGCAAAACCCGGTCTCAAACAACAACAACAAATGCGATTACAGAAACTTACAAATCTCCTGGACTAGGGATTTAGCTCAGTGCTGTTGCTTCCTGCCTCGCAAGTGCAAGGTCTGGAGTTCAGGGATAAAAATTGTATTCAGCACAGCAAAGAAATCAATTAGTAGAGTGAAGAGACAACCTACAAAATGGGAAAAAAATGTTGCCAGCTATTCTTCAGACAAAGGACTAGTATCTAGAATATATAAGGAACTCAAACAATTAGACCACCTAAAATAAATGACCCAATCAAGAAATGGGGGCCAGGGATGTAGCTCAGTGGTACAGTGCCTACCTGGCACGTGCAAGGTCTGAGTTAGATCCCCAGTACACACACACACACACACACACACACACACACACACACACACACACACAAAAGAAAGGGGCAAGTGAAATGAATAAAGAGTTCTAAGAGGAATAAATACAAATGGCCAACCAAAGATATGAAATAATGTTCTACATCTCTGGCCATTAGGAAATGTAGATTAAAACAATACTCAGTGATGCCACGCCTGCCTTGCAAGCACAAGGTCCTGAGAATGGGCCAAGGATTTAGTTCAGTGGTCTGCCACCTGCCTCACAAGCACAAAGTCCTGAGTTTGATCCCTGGTACAAAAAAAAAAAAAAAAAAATTTCATCTTATACCAGAAAGAGCAGCAATCATCAAGAAGACAAAAAAAATAACAAATGTTCTCATAGCTGTGGTGAAAAAGAAACCCTTCTACTTAGGGTTGGGAATATAAAGTAGGACAACCACTATGGAAATTGGTATGGTGATCACTCAAAGCACAAAAATGTGAAAGCACACATGACCCAGTTTTCTCCCTTCTATGTATCTTCTCCAAAGATCCAAAGACATCACGCGGCCGTACAGTGATACCTGCGTACCATTTATGGCAGCACAGTTCGTAACAGCTAAGTCCTGGAAGCAGCCTGTGTACCATTTAGCAGATGGTCGGATCAAGAAAATATGGCATCTGTACGTACCTGGCTACGAACAAGGACAAATTCAAGACAGCTGTAGGAAAATGGATGCACCTGAAACATATAATGTTGAACGAAATAAATCAAACAAGCTTAAGGAGCACATAGTTTCTCTCATTTGGATAAGACAAAGCACAAACAAAGAGCACAATAAAGGATGGGTAGAAGGAGACAAGGGAATGGAGCTCTTGCAAATGTGAAGGGGTCCAGGAGACTGAGGGTGAGGGGAGAGGGAAAGGGAAAGGAGAATAAAGATATGCCACGTACAGGAGCCCAATAACCTCAGTGAATGTAAACACTGTACGTAATAAACAAGAGGTAAGACTAAAAACATCAACAAGAATGCAGGGCCAGGGATTTAGCTCAGTGGTTCTACTGCCTGCCTCGCAAGCGCAAGGTCCTGAGTTCGATCCCTGGTTCCAAAAAACAAAAAAACAAAATAAGAATGCAAATGGGAAAAGGGGATTTAGAAGAAGAGGGAAGGAGGGGAGAGGGAAGGGGATTAAAAAAGGAAGCCAGCCGTATTATGTACATGTACCCCAGGATGATTACAAGTTGTACGTACTGTAAATATGTATTGATAAAATATGTATAAAAACAATGTGCTCCATCTGTGCTTGTACAGCTCTCAAGCTAATTAAGTTCACATTCCACCCTATGAATCACAGGTACTATCATTCTAAAAGATATGAACTGCTTGCAATCCATGAATACAGGCTGTCTTTCCATTGGAACGTGTCATCTTGCATTTCTTTGAGTGATGGATAGTCTTCCATATTCAAGTCTTTCACTTCGATTAAGAGACACCAATGACCAAAGGTGGGAAATAGATATGACTTATTAATTACAAGATCCCAAAACACAAGCCCAGAACAGTTCCCAAAGCCCTGCATGTGGACTTCTCATGAGAACTCAAGCAGGTTTTCAATGAGATGGCCTACACCTGCCTCATTTCGAGGCATTGGATTCCAACATCACCTCGCATAGAAGTTCTCGTGGGCATTCTTGAGATTTGGACAGCATAAAGACACAAACAGCACGAAGAGATCCCTATCCGTGGTTTTCCTAATGATAGCCCATTCTGTGTCCTCCGGGGCGAAGTTTTATCTTGCTTTTTCCTCTTTTACTCAGGCCAAGCTCGCTCTGCAGAGCCAGTTTCTCCCTCACTCTTCACTTTTACTTTTTCAAGTAAACTTAACTCCCATTTTCATTCATTTTATCCAATTCTTCATTTGAAATAAAAAGATCCAGGAAACCAGCTCCAGAGGGAGACATGAGCACCCCAAAACCTGGTAACATTTAGTTGGCAGGTCACTTTTAGAAGGAGCTACCCAGTAACATACGCTAGTTCCCTATCGCAAATGTGGAACACAGGTGATGCTGCAGTTTAAAGATTATGAATGCCGGCTGGGGATTTAGCTCAGTGGTTCTGCTGCCGGCCTTGCAAGCGCAACGACCTGAGTTTGATCCTTGGTACCCCCCAAAAAGAAAGAAAGATTATGAATGCATTCTTGGCAGAAAAGCTCTGTAAAAAGAAAAGAAAATCTCTACTTAATGAATCCACGTATGTAAAAGATCTATAGAACCGTTCTTTGCTGTAATCAATGAATTTCCTCAGCTGCCCCTGCTACTAAAGCCAAAGAGGCTGTCAGCAAGCAAGACTTACGCCTGTTAAAAAAGAAACAAGCAATCTTGGCTCTACATAAAGCAATTACACAGGAGTACCAGGCAGCTCAATTCTGGGTAAGCTATGTCACCGAAACCAAACACCTGAATTTAGGTTCAGTCAACACCATCTCTGAGGATTATTTTAGCTTTTAAATAAGACCCTGTATGCTTTTCCAGGTTCCTAGCCAATGCAACAACCCAAAAAGAGACACAAGAACTAGGCAGGATGAGATAAAATATTATCTTAACTACCAATAAAACTGTTGGAGAAAGATGTCTCTGTTCTGCAAGCTCCATGGTTATCAGAGTTAGGATATGGACAGGCAGTTAAGGAGTCAGAAAAGTGGAACAGGGTGCACTGAGCAAACAACCCTCGCCTGAATCTGGGCTGGTTTTTGAGCAATGTAGGAATGCTGAGCAACTGAACTTTTAAATTGTTCGGAAGCCCCGAGCCCTAATTGGTCAGTTTAAGCCAATGGGCCTACCTGTTGCTGAGCAAACTCCAATGTTCTGCTTACTCACAAGAATGCCTAGGTAAACACCTTCTTTGGCAGCCCTTTCAGGTCCCCTCCCAGTTAGTGGGAGCTTTTCCTTTGTCTGTCTTTGCATTCTCAGTAAACTTCCCTATTTGCAGCTTTTCTTCTTCTGTCCATGGTTTTGGTCTCATTCCTTTGGTTCCTCGACCTGCTGAAACACCAAGCTACTCTCTCAGTTACCGTGGGATTAAGAGCATTGTTCTGTGTACCTTGCCCTTGGTCCTTCCCAGGTGCAGGTCTGCTGGAAGACTGCAGGCCACGCCCAGGGCTGCCCTGCAGCACCTACACCTTAGAGGAGCAGAGCCAGACCTAGGCTGTCTTGAAGGAGGCGTATCCCCGGGAAAGTTGAGAAGAAAGGGCTGAGGCGTGCTGGTCCTACCCTGCATTGACTTTCCATTGGCGATAAAAGAGTTAACACCCTTAACAGCTGAACTCTGGTTAAAACCAGGTGGAAATAAAGGTCTCTGGTAACAGACACCCCACTCTCAGGAGGTGACCATAAAAAGCAACAAACCTTTTCATGTCCTGTGCGTTCACTCCCCCAGGGAGTCCCTAGGCATCTCATCCAAAAGGTACGTGCAGACCTCCTTGTCACTTTCTTATCTAAAGCCAAAGGCTTGAGGAAGTGGTCTTGTCAAAATTGAGACTGGAGGCCAGGCGTGGTGGCGCACGCCTGTAATCCCAGCACTCGGGAGGCTGAGGCAGGAGGATTGCTGAGTTCGAGACCAGCCTGGGCTACATAGTGAGTTCCATGGCAGTCTCAA
>NW_022900931.1:22319349-22324879 GCF_012274545.1 Fukomys damarensis
CAAAAAAAAAAAAAAAAAAAAAAAAAAAGAGACTGGAAACATAATGATAAACACAATACATGTCCTCCAGGAAGATCTGCAAGGTGCAAATGCTCCAGGAGAAAGAGATTCTTAAGATAATCACACTGAGGCCTAGACCGTTTTACCATATCCTCAAACCCCTACCTCTCGCCCTGCAGGATTCTTCTCTTGGAAACCTGCCTACTTTTCCCTTGGCAGCACACCTTGGCCAAAATAAACTCTTCCCTTTTTACATTCCTTGTCAACTGGTAAGTTTTGTAGTGCCTGCCTCACCAGACCGATCGATGTAGGCAACCTTGAGCGATACCACAGAGGAGCAGGGAAACCCTCCACTGGCATCGCATGGTTGGTATACTGGTCCGTGGGCACCTGAAGAAGCCCGGCCGGGTTACTCCCTGGGGGGACATGCGGTCTCTGTTGTAAAACCAAACAGGTACTGGCCAAGGAGCTTCTTTAAGGCTCCTTGTTGAAAAGCTTACTACTTGTTTGTAACTGATGGATGGACCCAGGCTGGGGCGAGTCTTCCTGGGGCATGAAAGCAGGGATAAAGTAGGATGGCCCAGTGCACTCGCCAAGGGTAAGTAGAGCCTGGTTTTCCTTCAGGACCCCTGCTTACTCTCCCTGCACAGTGCAGCTGTCAGCAGCAGCTCACCAGTGCAAATCCACATGGTATCGTGAGGCCTCTTCCCCAGGTCTCACTAACACCCAGTTTTGCACTCTCTCAGGTGAACTGCCTATTCTGGGAGACATCTCTTGAGTCTCTTCTTCCCCCTGTGGACATTCAGAGCACAAGATCAACCCTGGACTTTGGCCTTGCCCATCCCATCTCTCCAGTCAGATTTGATCAGATCTGTTGGACAGCGTGGTGTCGGAACACCACTGGTGCTGGCTACAAAGTGAAAAGGGAGTTTCCACTAAGTCAGAGACTCTCTTTTCTCAGGGTGTTCCCTAGATTAGTTAGCCTCACGGATTTTCCCATCCTTCAACCTTAATGATGCCTTCTGGGTGGGCGCTGCATCTCTGGTAGGACTCAATGGTGGGGCTCTTGTTCTCTGTCCAGTCTGACTCACTCATGGAATGTTATTTCTTAAAATATTGGTCCAAAGCCAGGCACGGTAGTGCATACCTGAAATCCCAGCACTTGGGAGGCTGAGGCAGGAGGATGGCCTTAAGTGCAAGGCCAGTGTGGGGAATGAAGTGAGTTCAGGGCAAGCCTGAGCTACATAGTGAGACCCTGTCTCAAACAAAAAATACCCCAAATGATAATAAAACATGTTCCAAACATTGGTCCAAATTTGACTCTTAAAAAAAAAAAAAATCTCATTTTCCTATACTATACTACTCCTGGGCCAGACATGGTGATGCATTCTCATAATCCCAGCATTTGGAAAGCTGAGGCAAGAGGATTGCAGAAAGTTTGAGGCCACCCTGCAGTGCACAGTGAGTTTAAGGCCAACTTGGATTACATAATAGGACCCTGTCTCAAAACAAACAAAAAACCAAACCAAAAGAAAACAAATGAAGAAAAAGAAGGAGGAGGAGGGAAAGGAAAAAGAGAAAAAGATCTGGCCCCTTAGGGGCAACCTAAAGTGTTCCACCATCCCGTAGTTAACATCTCTTCCACCATAATCTGAAAAGGATTCTATAATTCCTTATATTCAGGCTTTCCTGACCTTCTCACAGGCTTAGTCAGGTCCAGGGCATCCTTTCAAAATCCTGCATGAGTTCTCACGAGAATCCCACCTGCAGGGCACTGTTCTGCCCGGGTGTTCCGGAATCTTGTCTGGCCTCCTTTCCCAACCAGTTTTAGCCATGCTCCACCTTGCTTGTCCCAAATGAACATTGTATCTTTTTGTCACAAAGACAAACATTATCCTGACTGACTAATAATGTAAACAAAATATACTAGTATTTTAAAGACATCTTACCTCTTACTTTTATTTTGCTAACCAACCTAAATTATTTTCATACCATGTAAACCCAAGGGATACACACAGAAACACATATTAACCTAAATCATATACCTTTTTGTCACCAAACTTTAAGGATTTCCTTTGCAAGTTTTATGTAAACCTTGAGCCTAGTAGTTTTTATTCTCTAATGTTCTAAGTGAGCTTGGTAACGCTTGAATACTTGCAACGAGGATATTTGTGAAAACCCAGAGTCAGAAGTCTGTAAGGGAAGAGGGTAACAAAATTGGAGAGAAGACAAAAGAAAGATCGTTAAATACATCCATTTTAGAGCTTGGGATTCAGAAGGGAAGGTTGTGAAAGGATTTAGAAAAGCACCTGAGCAGCCCTCCTACAGTTGGGGATCCTGTATGAAGGTGATAAAAAATAGGCAGTCCACGTTAAGTTTTTATAGGGTATTCTCTTTTCCATGGTGACCCACCCTCAAGCTGTAGGGTGGGTCATTTACTTGACCCAAACTCATTCTGCAGAGCCTGCTTCTTTTCCTACCTTTAATAAAACCTTACTATCATTTGTGCCTGTCTTAAGCAATTCCTTGCTCAGGACAGAAAAAAATCCCACAAAGGAGACTTCAGCAGCCCAAAACTCAGTAACATATTGTTTCTATATTTCAAATACAAAAACATTTAGGGTTCTTTGGTTAAAAACTACATATAGCTGCCAGGCATGGTGGCGCACGCCTGTAATCCCAGCACTCGGGAGGCTGAGGCAGGGGCGTTGCTGTGAGTTCGAGAACAGCCTGGGCTACATAGTGAGTTCCAGGTCAGTCTCAACTACATAGTGAGACCCTGTCTCAAAAACAAACAAACAAACAAACAAAAACTACATATAGTTTAAAATGTTAACCATGTTAGTCTAATATCTTAGTTCTCATAAATAATCTTATCTAGGGGATTTAGCTCCAGTGGTGCCAAGCCTGCCTCACAAGCACAAGGTCTTGAGTTTGATTCCCCGGTACCAAAACTGATAATAATAATCTAGGCTAATTGTTCAAATGAATTAGTAAATGCAATTGGGATTAAGTGTTATGCATCTGAGTCATTAGCCGCTGATAACGTGTGTACCAGGTTCATGGTTCCACAAAACCTAGGAATGAAGTCGCAAACCAAAGGAGGGAGTTAGTAGCTTTTACTGGAAATAAGGAGAATAGCTCTTGAATTTTCAGGAGGTGTCCCAAATGGGGCAGCCACATGCTGGCCTTGAACTCTAGGCAATCCTCCCGCCTCAGCTTCCAGAGTGCTGGGACTACAGGCGTGCGCCATCACCACACCCGGCATGTTTTAAACCAAGCTCTTCAGCACATAGGTTTTACAAGAAACTTCGATTTTAGAACAACTAGATTAATGTGCATTATAATTTCCTTGAAATTCGGGAATATTAGTAGGGAGTGGGCTGCACTGCAAGATGCCTGAGTTCATCCTTTGTCCACATTTTGGTTCACTGTCTACTCTGAATTTTATCAATATGGCTGTTTAGCCCTGACTCACTTATAAAACAACTAAGGCTATTTTCTAGACTACTAATGCCACCGGGCTAAGTATGAGGGTCCCTGATGAGGCAGGAAGTTAAAGCATGGCTAGATCTTGCTGGGAAAGGAGGCAGGACAAGATTCCTGAACACATGCTCAGAACAGCCCTCAGATCCCTGCATGTGGACTTCTCAGTAAAACTCAAGCAGATTTTTTGTTTTGTTTTGTTTGGTCTTTTGAGACAGGGTCTCACTATGTAGTTGAGACTGACCTGGACCTCACTATGTAGCCCAGGCTGGTCTCGAAGTCACAGGAATGCTCCTGCCTCAGCCTCCCGAGGGCTGGGATTACAGGCGTGCGCCACCACGACCGGCTTTTGTCTTCCTTTTTATTTGACCCAAACTCACTCTGCAGAGCCTATCTCATACCCCTAACCCTCTGCCTTTTTTCCTACCTTTAACAAATGTGAAATTTAAGCCACCCACTGCTTATGCTTGCTTTGTTCAATTATTTGCTCAGGAAGCCTAGAAGCCACCTCTAAAGGATGACTCTAGCACCCCCAGGGAAAGGGAAACTTCAGGTAGACGGATATTTTTCTAACAAAAATAACTAAATTGGGCAATTTAAAAATTTAAAAGTTAACAATTTACAATTTTAAACTGTTATTAAGCAACTACGGGCTAACGAGGTAACTTTGTAGAATGTATGTGAGTAGCCGTGACAACTTCTGTAATCTGTCACCACAGGAGCATAAGGAACTCAAAGTCCTGCTAAGAAGTCTGCTCTGCTCAGCCCCCTGCCTCCCTGAGTGTCTTCCTTTCTAGGGTTCAGTTTGCCACAGCACCAGAATCTGGTAACACCGAGGCTGAAATAAAGAACGAACACACCTTTTGTAAGTAAGTTTGCAGACTCACTGGCTCCTGTTACTGAAAAAGAATTTGTCAGGACACCTCAGTGGGAGACATGAGAATGTCTTAGACATATACGGAGATACAGCACACACTCCAGGGGGCAGTGCCGGTACTCAGAGAAGTGAGGCAAAGGGAACTGGAGATCTTTTATGTGTTTTGGGTAGTAGAAATCCATGGAATTTGACCATCTACAGGCTTAGTCTTGTCTGGTGAGCGGGGAAAGGATGGCCACCCATAGTGAGATAATGGTTCATTCATATAGGAAACCCTAGCTGCCTGCATGTTACAGGTAAATTGGGTGTGATTAAAAGTTTTCTATGTTCAAAGTAATTAATATCTTTTTTTTGGAAAGTAATATCTTAAGACGTTCTTTTTCATACTTACAGAAGCTAAACTAAAACAAAGGGTTTTTTCTTGTTGTTGTTTTTACCAAGACAATTTCTTGTGTTTTCTGCTGCTGGGCTTTTTAAAAATTTTTAGATTAGGGCCTTGTTATATAGTTCACGCTGGCCTTGAACCCACCATGTAACCCGGGCTGGCCTCAAACTCAAGGTGATCCTCCTGCCTCAGCCTCCCTGCTGGAATTACAGAGGTGCGCCACCACCCCTGGTATGCTGTTAGGCTTTTGATTTTAGGCTTTTGATTACTTTTTAGAACTGATTTTAGGAGTTGTTTTATTTAAATGTTTAATTGTTTTAAAATCTTTTCAGCAATCAGTTTATAACTGGTTAAATAAACTCAGAGACTATATGTTGTGTATATGTATGAGGAAAAAATATGCTGCCAGTATGCACTTTATCTAGTTAAAAATAATGCTCTCATTCCAGGCCAGCCTGGGCTACAAAGGGAGACCCTGCCTCAAAAACAAAACAAAACAAAACAAAACAAAAAGGCTCTCCTTTATGCTATATTACATCTGCCACAAAAATAGAAATTTCAATGTAATTTTAAAGAGATAATGAAAATTAAATGGTCATGTGGTCTTGGCACAATAAGATCAAAATTATTATTCTAAAATGGTCCTGTAGAACATAGTTTATTTAGTTGGCATATGTGTAAGGAATCTAGCTAGGGGAAGGGTCAGAGATAGTGGAACATTCTGTCATGTTAATGAATTAAAGTAAGAATAGATAGGAGTTAATTTTGCCGGGGGGGGGGGG
>NW_022900931.1:22325021-22340109 GCF_012274545.1 Fukomys damarensis
GGGGGGGGGGGGGGTATGCTGGGAATCAAACTCGGATCCTGTGCTTGTCAGGCAGGCAGTGGTACCACTGAGCTAAATCCCCAGCCCAAGAATAGAGTAAACTAGCATTTTGACCACAATGAACATTCCTCAGGCGACAGGGAATGTAGCCTCGCCCTTGTACAGTACACCACCACCTACTAAGTTCCTGAGTTTTGAGGAATTTGAAATGGATTAACTTCTATAATATGAAGTGCAGCCCACCCCTTCTAAAGAGTTACTACTCCCTACTAAATTCCTGAGCTCTAAGGACGTTATAATGCAAAATAACCAGTTTTCTTTCTAAAAATCTCAGTTTACTATAAACACTATGTAAAACAACTAGGCTAGACAGGGTGAATTCCAACTGTTCATTTTTTAACTTCACAGAGCCACTCAGGATAGCTCACTAAACAAGGAGTTCCGGTACCGCCCTGTCTACCTACAGGTGATTCTAAATTGCAGGGACAAGTGGTAACCCTGTCAGGACCCCTCTTGAAATTCAGAGGCATTTCTCTTCCTTATTTCCGATTAAACTTTCTTAACCTTCTTCTTTTGTTCCCGACTACATTCTTCGGTGTTTTGTGAAACCACACGGAAGTACACACAGCGACCCTGTGTTTGCTCTTGTTACTTTGGTTTTACATGTTTCCCGTAAAAGTTCATGGCTGCTTTCTGTTGCACAGCTATCTTTGGTTCTATAAGAATGTGAATTCTAGGGGCCAAGGATTTGACTCAGTGGCACTGCGCCTGCCTTGGAAACTCAAGGTCCTGAGTTCGATCTCCAGTACCAAAAAAAAAAAATAATAATAATAATAATAATGTGAATTCTGACAATCTAAACAGTATGTGTAGGCCATCACCTACTTTTTATTTTAAAGTGTCCTGATGTCCAAAAAAGATTATAATTATTTAGATTAAGACCTACCGCTCCTACTTCAAGACCAGTGTAACTGACCTCCTTGGAGAGTCAACAACTGAGTCTTAGAGACCACAGCTAAAAAAGATAAAAAGGGGTAAGAGGACAACCAGCCGTTGTGTTCCTTGCTCTCCAAGGTCAGCCAGTACCTAGGACATGACAGGACCCTTCAGCAAAGGCCCTGCAACCCCAGTGAGTCACCCAGCCTCCTGAGCAGGGGATTGCTGGACCCCAGAGGGCAGCAGTCAACTGATGTACAGTTTACAAGAAGGAGGGCCACGAACAAGGGAAATGTTTCCCATGCTTCCAAGAGAAGCCGTATGGTCAGCAAGACTGTGATCTGTTCCGGCAGACAACAGACACGCTAGAGGAAAAAGCTGGAGGAATTACGGGGCACCCCATACGCCCAAAAGTCACCCTTGAAGAGTTTGAACAGACCTTCACAAATAAATACAGGTACATTTTCCTTAATTCGGGGTTTACTTTATCTTGGTCTTAAACACAGAGTAGGAAAGTATAATTGAAGCAGAAAGACGCAGTATGTCTAGAATGGGTTGGAGGACCAGGGATTTAGCTCAGTGGTTCTGCTGCCTGCCCTGCAAGTGCAAAGACCGGAGTTCGATCCCTGGTACCAAAAATAAAAATAAATAATAATAATAATAATAATAATAATAATAATAATAATAATAATAATGGGTTGGAAAGGAGGTGTGACGAGATCCCTGGCAGTGTACACAGAGCTTTGCCCAGAGCCCTGCATGAGGGCTTCTCACAAGAGCTTGAGCAAGCTTTTGATAGAGTGACCAGGACGTGACCCTGGCCTGCAGAATATAAAAAGGGACTGTGGCCAATAACTGTTTGCTATATTGTCTCTCTTCATGGTGGTCCACGCTGCACTATAGGGTGTGTTTTGTTTTTCTCCTTTTACCTGGCCCAGACTCAGGCTGCTGAGCTTTTTTTTAAAGCTGAAGATCACGTCTGAGACTCCAGCATCTCAAAGCCCAGTAACATATCCTCCACATAGTACACTAACTGACACTCATATAAAGGAGCTACACTAGATACAAAAGGATCTCCAAACAAGTATCCAGTCGCACCTGTAACATTTTAACTGACAGCCATAAAAAAAAAAAATCTAAACTCTCAGCCCCACCAGCCTTTCTAAAACATGTCCTTCAGCCTGCTGTAGTGTATCGCAGTCAATTTGAGGGGGCCAAGGATTTAGCTCAGTGGTTCTGCTGCCTGCCTTGCAAGTGCAAGGACCCAAGTTCGATCCCTGGTACCAAAAATAAAAATAAATAATAATAATAATAATAATAATAATAATAATAATAATAATAATAATGGGTTGGAAAGGAGGTGTGACGAGATCCCTGGCAGTGTACACAGAGCTTTGCCCAGAGCCCTGCATGAGGGCTTCTCACAAGAGCTTGAGCAAGCTTTTGATAGAGTGACCAGGACGTGACCCTGGCCTGCAGAATATAAAAAGGGACTGTGGCCAATAACTGTTTGCTATATTGTCTCTCTTCATGGTGGTCCACGCTGCACTATAGGGTGTGTTTTGTTTTTCTCCTTTTACCTGGCCCAGACTCAGGCTGCTGAGCTTTTTTTTAAAGCTGAAGATCACGTCTGAGACTCCAGCATCTCAAAGCCCAGTAACATATCCTCCACATAGTACACTAACTGACACTCATATAAAGGAGCTACACTAGATACAAAAGGATCTCCAAACAAGTATCCAGTCGCACCTGTAACATTTTAACTGACAGCCATAAAAAAAAAAAATCTAAACTCTCAGCCCCACCAGCCTTTCTAAAACATGTCCTTCAGCCTGCTGTAGTGTATCGCAGTCAATTATTTTGGTGTATGTTAAGGTAACCCTCGGGTAAAACTTGGCTTTTTCTTTTTACATAGGGTGCCTATAAAATAAAAATGCCAACATAGTCTACCTGCTAGACTTTAGTGCTTTCATATTGAAAATTAACCCTCTGTTATGTGCTTTGGGTTTATGTTTCTTATCTAGAGCCAGTCACTCTAAAGAACATTAAATCTACAAAGTAGACACCAATCCCAATAATAAGAGGTAATGGCCCATTGTTTATGTAAAACATAGATATTTAATTTTTTCATAGCCATTATTATAAATAAAATAAAATTTAGATTTTTTTTGGGGTACCAGGGATCAAATTCAGAAAAAATTTAGATTTCTTATTAACAAAATATGGAGAAGTCTACATGCTCTTAATTTTTACCTGTTGTATTTGAGTAAACACCTCCAGCAGAGAGCAGTCAATATTGAAAATAACTCACCATTATTTTACTTTTAAATTTAACCCAGGGCCAGGGGTTTAGTTTAGTGGTTCCACTGCCTGCCTCACAAGCTCAAGGACCCAAGTTCGATCCCCAGTACCAAAAAACAAAACAAATAAATTTAACCCCATTTTGTTTAACATGTTGATAAGATTTCTACCTTCCAGACTTCTCCAACTCCTCAAGCTAATGCTCACCTGTGATATTGTTAAAACAGAATGCTATGCATATACTCCAGATAAGTCAGATAATGTTTTTTCAGCATCAAAAATTTACAACAGTTTTGAAAGATTTATGCTCAGTTGCAACTTGGACTCGCTGCACAACCTTATTTAGAGTTTGATGCCAAATTTAGGTCTTAGCTATCAGCCCAAGAACATCGCTAACAATCAGCAAACTCAAGGGGCCCCACATCATCCCTTGTAAATGTGTGACTTTGTCAGTTTGTCAGAAGGAAAATGTAGTGGATGCCCATTGGCGATAAAAGGGCTAACTAACATCCTTAGCAGCTGAACTTGGGAGAAAGCCATCTGCGACACAGGACTCTGGTTCAAGTCTTGCCATTCTCAGTAAGCGGTCATAGAACAGCAACCAACCTTTAGGGAGAAAGTCCGTGCATTCACCCACAGAGTCTCCACACACTATATCTAAATGATGTGAATGGAATCCTTATTGCTTCCTTATCTAACGCTGACGGCCTGATGAAGTCTTCTTGTCAACACCGCACCTGTAAATGTAATACTATTAAGCACAACAAAGGTGCTCAAGGAAAATGTGCAAAATGCTCAATAATCCAAGAAAAAGACATTCTCTAGATAATCACATGGCTGCCTAGACCTTTGTTCCATATCCTCAAACCCTCATAAAAATCCCAACCTCTCACCCTGACTGCTCAATTTCTGGCTTGGAGACTTGCCCACGGTTGCCCCGGGCAACAAACTATGGCCGAGATAAACTCTTGCTTTTTCTCTGTTCCTCATCATTGGTAAATTCTTTTACCAGCCCCCTGAGGAACTACCCAAGCCTTCTCCCATGAGCCACTGCCTTTCCCCAAATCAACAGACAAATACCTCTTCCTTCCCAGAGTGGAGGATGGGCTGGTCCTAGCCCTGTGGCTCTCAGTGGCCTCCTGGACATCGATAACCACCTGTTAGTTGCCTATCACACAGCTGGGAAGGAAAAAAGGAGACTGGGGCTTCTGGCTTTTTTGTTTGCTTTGCTTTGCAGTAATAAGGCTCAACCTAAGGGTGATTTGTTACTGAGGTACATCTGTAATCTTTTTAAAAGTTGTTTCTCATTTTGAGACAGGGTCTCCCAAAGTTGCCCGGGCTGGCCTCACACTCACGATCTTCCTCCTCAGGCTCCCAGGTAGTTGGGATTACAGATATGCAGCACAGTGCCCTGAGTCTGCTCTCCCACTTCCCTGTGCATCTCCTGGAGAAGAGCAAAACAGAAACTAAAAAGCATGGCCATTTCTCGACCTGGTCTTCTTGGAACCACATATACCTGCTTTCCTGTGCCTGCAGCAGACAGCCAGAACCAGTCTTCAGAGTTCATTTCTGTTTGTGCTGTGAGGGCTCTCTGGGTTTTCCCTTGGGCAAGGGCCCAGACTGCCCAGCTTCTCTGGCCTCAGTCCCTGAGCAGCCAGCCACTCACAGCCTCTGGCCTGCCGGACACCACACCGTCTGAGAGGTGAGGACAGAAACAAGCATCATTTTCTCTCCCTCTGGGACAGAAGAAGGAGAGACAGGGAGACAGCGGCAGGTAGAGGCGGGAGGGCTGCTGCTGGGCTCCAGAAGGATGAGGTTCCCAAGGATTGGCTCCAGGTGCTGCTTGATTCAGAAAACAGAATTGTCCTCAGGGAAATGGGGCTCGAAACCCAGGCCCCTGGGGACATTGTGCACTTGGGAAGGGTCTTAGTCCTGCTCCTCACGTAGGAAGCCTGGCAGGAGCGTCACCCTTTCACGTGCCTCTGTTGGGAAAAGTTTCTTTGTTTACAAACCAATCAGACTGCCATTACTTTCCAGAAAACTTTTTTTCTGTCCCTTAGTAACTGTGAAGACGCAGAAACTGTGTAACAGTTTTTCTGGTTATTTTATAGAAACAAAAGATAAACTTTTATCTGTGGGTTAAATTTCTAAACAGAACAGAACTGGCGAGTGATAGAAGCTTTGAATTCACTTCACTGTGCTCTGCTGGCTAATGAGAAAGTCTGTTTTCCCTGCTAGGAGGTCTGACAGCCTCGCTTCCCACCCAGGACACCTGGCCATGGAGACCAGCAGAGACGCCCCTCTGAATGCTGCAACAACAGAGACATCTCCAGTCCGCCAAGATGGTCTTAGCTCCTGTCCATCCAGTTCACAGCCAGGTAAAGCAGAATGTGTGACGCCTTTGCACCAGCAGGAGAAAATGTGGAAGGCAAAATGGCCCAGATTTCACCAAAAAATAGAAAGATTGGGTTGAGGCTGTAGCATAGTGGTAGACCAGTAGCCTAGCACACGTACCGTGCATGTGTGAGAAAAGAATTGAACCACAAAGATGTGTCCATCATACTTGAGTATTTCTTTGGATTCCACGATATGATTCTGGTTCTACAGCCTCCTCCATCTCTGGCTGCTTTCTCCTCTTCCTGAGTTCTAACTGTGGGGTGCTCCACGGCTCATGACTTGGACTGAGTTATGCTGCTCTTGTTAGTCCTTCCCAAAGGCTCTCAGCCAGTGCGTGGCTTTGACTGCTCCCTACTCTGACAGCTCTCAATTTCAATATCCAGAAGAATGGGTCTCACCTACCCGCTGCCTAGTCTATATCAGTCAGCCTGTCTCACACAGAGCTCTGTCACTGCCCATGTCACACACAACCTGCCTAAGACCCTGGGCCCTTCCCATATCAGTACAGGGATCTTTACTGTGACAGTCTGTTGGGTCCCAGAGCTTGAAGTCATCCTTGAATCTCCTACTCACACCCATATCCACCGGGGAAATCTGTGGGTTCCTGCACTTCCTCTCACTCTGGTCACCTGGTCCAAGCTGCCACCCTGCTGGCTCCAATGACTGCCCTATTCCTAACTTGTCTCCCTGCTTCCTCGCTTGCAATTTTAAAATAGTAAGAACTAGACATGTTGGAATCTGCCCTCACTTTCTAACGTAGAGCTTCTGACGCCCTTGTTGATAGGGGCACTACAAGGTGGTTTTGTTCTAATATTTGATCTTTGAACCCAGTTTCCAAAACAGAACTCGTAGAATATTTGTAAGCTTCTGCATTACAGGAGCATCTATCACAGAGTTCTTTGTCTCTTGGAATTTCCTGGGAAGTCGGAGCTTCTTTTGTTCCAATGAGGCAGCTCTGTGGTGGGCTCCTGGTTGGGGTGGTCACCAGAAAGACCAAGGAATCATTAGAAACTTGGAACTTTTACCTCCACCTGATGCCCTCATTCTCTGGAAAGCAGAGAGGGGCTGAAGGTGAATAGATTAACTAATCAAGTTGATGTGATGCAGCCTCCATGAAGATCCCCGCGTTCTGGGGTTTGTAGAGCTTGCAGACGGCTAGCTGAGCACAGGGAGGTTCCTGGAGGGTGGAGCACAAGGGAGCACTGTGCCCTGAGCACCTCTCTGCCCAGATGCGCATCCTTACACCCTTTCTCGTTTCCCTCACACGGCAAGTGACTACCCCTTAGTTCTGTGAGTTGCTGTGGCAAATTAACTGACGAGAGAGTGGTATGGACCCCCTTGTAGGCCATTCCTCAGGAGTTCCAGAGGTTTGGATTTGCTGTTGGCGTCTGAGGTGGTACAGTTTTAAGAGCCTGAACCCTTAGCCTGTGGGATTCACTGCTATCTCCAAGTAGACTACGTCAGAACTGAGTCATTACAGGAAAATCAGGTGATGTCTGTTAGAGAGCTGCTGGTCAGTGGACAGAAAGACCTTACCTACATTTCATCACAGAAAAATAAGCTGCAATTAAAATAACTGCAATACATAGAGTGATCATTTAATTTTTTAAAAATTAAGTCAAAAACAGCACCATCAATTGTCTGAACATGCTCTCCCTCTCCTCCGGTGCACTTACCCCATAATTCTTGTCACTTTCCGAAGCTCTGGAATTCCTCTCCTGGGAGTAACTTAAATTGAGCTGTCAATAACTCAGTGTACTCAACTGATTCAGAATTTGACCTTTCATCATCATTTTCACTTTGGAAAAGAGCCATAAGTTATACTGTGCCAGATGTGATGAATAAAACGAATGAGGGTATACGGTAATGTCAATATTCAGCAGAAATTGCGTGAATGGTCGATCCACAGTCGGTGATCAAAACATGTGGGGAATATCTAAATAACAGAATTATTACAGTAAAAGGCACCTTGATATTAATATCCCCCCAACTACTCAAAATACCTCTCATTGCTGCAAACACACTTTTGCCATCTTTCTTGCCATGTGTCTTTCACAGTCAATAAGATTTCTAACATGTAGATATTCACCACAATTTCAATCACCACTAAGAGGGCTAGGGAAAGGCTCAGTGGTGCCGTGCTTGCCTCGAAAATGCAAGGTCCTGAGTTTGGTACCGAAAAGACAAAACAAAACAAGTCACCAACTGGCATGTGGTGTCATCTTCACAGCAAGGAATAAAAGTGTTTCTTTTCTGATACATATCTATCCAGACTATTTTTCAGCCAGAATAATCATTTTTAAAAGTAGGTCAGGGCCACTGCTAGCCTGCCTGGAGCCTGTGTTATCTCATTTTCTGAGGCTAACAGCACAGGGCTACACACTGTGGAAGTTTTAAAGAAAAGAGATTTATCTTGACCCACAGTTCTCGAGTTCCAAGGCAGAGGGGCCACACCTGGTGTGTGCTTATTGCTGGCACCCAAGGTGACATAGGCCCCACATGGCAAGAGGCAAGGAGTGGACATGTCTGACCCTCCTCTTTTCCCTTTTCTTATAAAGCCATTAGGATCCCATCATAGAGTCCCATCCTGATGACCTTATCCTTTTTTTTTTTTTTTTTTTTTTGGTACCGGAGATCGAACTCGGGACCTTGTGCTTGCAAGGCAGGCAGCAGCACCACTGAGCTAAATCTCCAGCCCTATCTTGGCCCCACCTCTAAAGGACACATCGATTAAGTGTCCACCTTCTTAATACCTCACAACGGAGATCAAAATCCAGCATGAGTTTTAGAGGAGACAAACCACATTCAAGCCATAGCAACACCAAGGGACATATTAGAAAACTCCCCTTCCCTGAAAGTGGACACAGCACTGTGGACTCACAGCCCTGCAATGGATGGGATCTTTGTAAAATCGATTAATCAATCAATTAATAGAAGAGTCTTTTCACTAGGCAGACCCAGCACGTCCTCCATCCCTGGCAGATCTCACTGAGAGGCAAATAGATCCTAGGGTGAATTTCAGACCCCTCACGGATGCCCAGAGAGGGCCTCTGCTACTCCCAAAATATAGGGAAAATCTCTGCTTCTTTGTTATTCAACCACTCCACTCAGTATTCAGGTCTACCAGTTCTTTTGAAAAATCCTTTGGTTGTTTTGTTTGTTTGTTTCTTTTAATGTTTTTTCTTTTGTTTCATTCCCCACACCAAGAAATTCTCCACTTCTTATTAAGAACCCTCTGGGTGTCCTGCCACTTACCCCAGTTCTAACACTGTCTGTTTGGGGATAACTAGGTCCACAAAACTGACCCACTAGGACACCAGTCACAACACCGCATCCCTGGACTGGTGACAATGTAACTATGACTTGGTGGTTTCGCAATCCCTCCTAAAGGTTTCATAATTGCAAGAATGGCTCTCACAACCCCAGAAACACTTTATTTTGGTTCATTAGAGCTTTCTCGCTCTCTGGGCGTGGTGCTGTCCAGGTACAGCCACAAGTCAGTGACTCTATGCTCTCCTGGCCTGGTCCTTTTAGATTTTTATGGAGGGTTCATTACATAGGCATGATTGGCTTAGTCATCAGTCACTAGAGCTGATCTTGGTCCCTGGAAATGAGGGGTGAGGATAAAATTCCTACTCTCCAGGGTTGGTTAACCTGACACTCTTCTCTCCTTACTCTCCTTAGAGCCTTTACAGATGTCCTTCATTTGGGCAGCTGTGGAAAGCAGCTCATGAAAATCTCCACCTTCAGTGCCATTATCACTTAGGAAATTCCAAGGGTTTTAGGAGCTCTGTGCCAAGAATACCGAAGAGGACCAAACATATTTCCTTTCAAAAGCCCTGACAAATTTAATTTTAAGAAATTATAGGGGCTGGGGATGTAGCTCATTGGTGCTGTGCCTGCCTGGCAAGCTCAAGGTCCTGAGTTCCATCCTCGGTACCACAAAAACCTACAAACACAAAACAATAAAAAAAATTATATGTTTTTGTTTCTTCCTCTAGAACTGGGAGTCACTTTAGTCCATTAAACAGAGCGATACTGCAATGAGCCAAGCACAGGAGGTGGGTTGTATAGAGAAGAGGCGAAGGGAGCAGAAACAAAGCACAGAAAGCAACAGGTCCCTTCCCAGTCACTTTTCTTGTCAGGCAGGACAACAGGAAAATAACCAGCTAACATGTAGTTACTGCAGGTGACTTTTTTAGGGTAAGGATTGAGTCAGCAGGAACTTAATTATCAGTCTGAATAAAATTGGCTTGGGTAGGAAACTTGGCTATTCTCTCTCTCTCTCTCTCTCTCTCTCTCTCCCTCTCCCTCTCCCTCCCTCCCTCCCTCCCTCACTCCCTCATCCTCTCCCCGCTCCTCTCTTCTTCTCCAAAGTTCAGGTGAAACTTTAGGTTTACTTGGAAACTAGTAGGAGAGACTCCATGTTGGTTTTTGTTTGTTTGTTTTGGTACAAGGGATCGAACTCAGGTCCTTGTGCTTTCGAGGCAGGCGGTGGCACCACTGCGTTAAATCCCCAGCCCTCCCTGTTGGCTTTTAGTTTGGCCTGTTGGAGCCAAGTGTAGGAGCTTAGTCTAAAACCATGGCCTCCTGTGATTTTTTACTTAACATTACACAGCACAAAATCAGAAATAATATGTCCTTGGGAATATAATTCGTACAATCCTCATAAATATGGACTTGTCATGTGAAAATAAACTTCAATCATTGTAGTCAATTTATTCACAACAGCCAGTGCCTTAACACAATTTAAATACATTGATAGAGAAATATACATTATAACTCATTTGCAGTGTATTTATTAAATGTTACATATAGATAATTTTAAAACCATAACATGGGTGAATTTCAAAGAGATTATCTGGAGGTAGAAATGCTAAAGTCTATTTATATGAAGTTTGAGGATAAGCAAATTAACCAAAGGTTACAGAAGTCAGAGGCCTGGGTAGGGTTGGGTGAGGGAGGAGATACATCCTGATCTGACCAGTGGTTATTATGTATAGAGTTGTTCCCCCTTATCTTCACTTTTGGTTTTGTGGTTTCAGCTTCCTCTGGTGAACTTTGTCCCAAAAATATTAAATGTAAATTTCCAGACAATTAAAAAGTTTAAAATTGAGCACAGTTCTGAGTAGTCTGGTATCTTACACAGATCCACTCTTTCCCGCCTGGAACATGAATCACCCTTTGTGCAGCATTTCCACTCTGTGTATACTACCCACCCGTTAATCACTAATATGACCTTGTTCATCCGTGGTCTTGGCAACTCTCTGGGATCTTAAAGTGGAGACCACTATATTTGCTTCTTCTCGTTTGCTCTCAGCTCAAAATGACCCTCGTACCAAAGTGGTATATTTAGGGGTGGCACATTCTGTTACCCTCCAATACAGATGTCAAAATTTATTGAGCCAAAACCTCCACGGTGTACATTTACTATATATGGACTCTATGTCAACATGAGATTTTAAAATAACAGTTTCAAATAATTAGGGCATTATGTGTTTCATTGTGGTTTCTACTTTTCTAAACTCTGTCAACATTTGTGCCTAACAAGATTTTATGACATGTATGGTAACTGTTTTCCATGTTTTCAACTAGAAAACCATGTGGTTCCTGGAGACATGGACTTGAAGCTTAAGAGGCAGCCATACAGCCAAGCTGGGTAAGAATGCAAGGCAGGGTTGGTTGGGAAAGGTAAAGCCAGAATCTCGTCCTTATGAAAAAGGCTGCAGACATCCTCCTGATTAGGAATAAATGTGCGCCTGTAGCATTTGCTGTGAAGTAGGTGTTGTCTTCTCGCTAGTCTGTTATTGCTATGGACATGAACATAGGTTTTCTCGGGTGGGGGGAGGCTAGTCCATTAGGCTTAACTAAGTCAAGTTTTAGTCATTTCCATGGCATGGTGGGCACAGGACTCCGTGGAGAGAACGCCCAATCTGGGACCTCCCTCTGCGAGGCGCAAGAAGGCAGGGATTGCTTTTGGCTAAGATACCAGCAAAGACACCCTTTAGCATTTAAAAATTAATAAATTTAAAATCGAGAATTTAAAATCAGCACATGAACTACAGCAGCACCGAGAACAATGTGAGCAAGCGACGAGGGACTGCTAACGTGGTGAATTAGTGAACTCCACGTGCACTGTTTGAGAACTGCAGCGTGGCTTCCCCCTAAGCGAGGAGACGTGGCTGCCCGACACAGCCCCACTTGGGATATTAGGTTTAATGTAGACACCCATGAAGCTGAGTTTCTATTAGCTGTGAACCACCTCAAGATAGAACCGTGGCACAGATGCACAGGGGCATAGCTGGTGCCTCTTGTTCTTCTGTCCTTACACACCCGGAGGGACACAGGGATGAGCTGAGCCGGAATGTGACGCCTGTACAGTTTACGACCCCTCACAGGGCCACCTCCTCCCCCTCACACCCCCTGCTCCACTGCAACCCCAGTGAAACTTCTGCTCTGGGAACTAATTTACATCTGCTCTTTTGTTGTTGTTGTTGGTGGTGGTTTTTTGAGACAGGGTCTCACTATGTAGTTGAGACTGACCTGGAACTCACTGCGTAGCCCAGGCTGGTCTTGAACTCACAATAATCCTCCTGCCTTAGTATCCTGACTGCTGGGATTACAGGCATGCACCACGACGCCCAGCTCATCTCCTCTTTTTTTATTGATTTTTTTTGGCGGGGGTACTGGGGATCCAACTCAGTACCTTGTACTTGCAAGGCAGGCAACAGAACCACTGAGCCAAATCCCCGGTATATCTGCTCTTTAACTGATGATTGGGCTGTATTTATTAATTTATTATACTAAAAGATTTTCATAGTATGTGATTTTTAACCTCTTCATTGTGAAATTGTATGTGTATAAGATGAGCGAGGCAGGTTTATTAAAAGGTAAATTGAGCCGGGGATTTAGCCCAGTGGTTCTGCCTCCTGCCTCGCAAGCGCAAGGTCCTAAGTTCAATCCCCGGTACCAAAAACCAAAACCAAAACCAAAATATAAATGTATTTCTATATCTATATATATATGCTCGGCACTCAGTACCTCATATTCCACATTTGTGACCCAGCTCACTGCAGGTCATGTACTACCTACTTAGGCCCAACTATCTACGTGGCATCTACATTGCTGTAGGTGTCACAACCTATAGCTGATTCATATGGACAAATGCACAGAGTATAAGCAAAACTGTGCCATTTTGTGTGAAGGACTGGAGCAGCCTCAGATTTTGGTACCTGCAGGAGGTGCTGAAACCCATCTCTGAGGATACTGAGACACGACTGTCCTTCACGGGGGGACCCTGATATCAGCAGGCACGGGACAGGAACAGCAGACAGCACTGGACATCGTGAGGCTGTTCCCCTGTCCAAGCTCCATCGTGACTTCATGTGTCCTTCCGGGTGGGTCACCTTTCACCTTTGGGTCCCTCCAGGGACAAGTAAAGAAAGGGACTCAGTTCCCCTCCAGGCCCCTTCATACTCGCATCTCCAGCTTTGGGCAGGGGCACCTGTGTGTCAGCAGGGTCCGCCACTCACCCTGCAGGAAATCAGTCTCACTGGGCAGGGCAACGCGTCCCAAAGAGACAGCTTTACTCTTCCACACACTGGAGGCCGAACTTACCTGGGCTGGCAAAGAACCCTTAACCCTCTGTGCTGCGAAATACTGGGTGAAGCAAGGCTGGGCCCCACGTTCCAAGCTCCTTCCACGAAGGCCCAGTCTCACCTGCTGTGCCATAGGAAGGTGGCCAAGTGCCCAGGAGAATTCAGAACACGAGTCAGAGTTCGTCTTGACCTCTCAGGGTGCACCCCCCTGGGAAAGGAAGGACAACCACAGGAGCCAAAGCCGAGGTCTTGAGGAGGAATGTTTCATACAGTCCAGCCCATCCTCCCGTTGACTCACCTCAGCATGCGGGGACCACCACACCCTGCCCAACCCCTGACCTTGTCTTTCTCATGCTTTCTAGATGTCTCCATGTCCCCCCCTCACCGTATTCCTTCTCTTGAGCATGATCACTTCCTCAATGCGCTCCACGTTCCTCCTGGGAAACCTAGAAACTTCCCTCAGGACAAATCTGCCTGCCCTGTGTCTTTGGCCAGGGTTGAGCTTCCTCAAACGGTCCAGATCACATGCCACTGTTATCACACCTTTCTCTCACCAGGGAACCAGGAGCTTCCTGGGAAGGTTGAACCTCTCGATGACATTCAGGGCTTTTTGGTGGACCTTGTAGGGGAATGCAGGTAGGGTTCAAAGCTGGTGTAGACAAAGCATCCAGAAGCCACATGGGCCAGTTGAAGGCTTAGACTTTTCTGTCTGAGAGGCTGAAGCCAAGTCCTTATTTCATTCATTCCTACAGAGAGGCGGATGACATGCTTCTGGGTGCAGACTTGGGACTACAAGATGCTGGGTATCTGTCCGCTGAAGAGACGAGATTTCTGGAAGAGTTTCCCAGGTGGAAACAGGAGCGAGAAGTGGTCATTACAAAGCTCCGTGCCCTTGCAGATGACACCCACACAACCCACAAGACTTTCACCAAGGCCGGTGTGGTGGCCAACTCCATCACCGTTGTCTCCGGAGTCCTGAGCATGCTGGGTTTAGCCCTAACTCCAGTAACAGCGGGTGGAAGCCTGATATTTACAGTCGCTGGCCAAGGTGTGGGGTTAACAGCTTCAGTTATCAGTATTGTGGCCGATTTGTTGGAGAATTCTCACACTGAAAACACCCGTGCTCTGTCCAGCCCCCTAGCGCCCTCTAGTGACAGAGCATGCCAAGAGGATACTGGAGGACAGACCGCCCGGTACGCCAGAGCCTCTGGAGAGCTTGTGTACAAGTGTGGCAGCACCTTTCAGGTTATCAGGAACCATGCCCGTGCCCTTAGGCTAGCTAAAGCCCACCCACACTTGGTCCCCGCGGCCAGACATCTTCGAACCGTTGGCCATGTCTCAGGTTCAGTTGGCAGACAGGTGAAGAAGGCCTTTAAGGACACGGCACTGATCATGTCCCGAAAAGCCCTACTGAAGAGTGGTGCGGCGGCTGTCCTGTCCCTTAGCTTGGATGTGTTCGGTCTCTGGGAGAAGCTGAAGGCACTGGAGGATAAAGAAGGCACAGAGCTCGCAGATCAGCTAAGGGACCAAGCCTTGGAGCTGGAAGAGGAGCTGTCACAGAGGATGGAGCTCTATGAGATGCTGTGGCAAAAGGTGAAGACGGGTTTCTGGCAGGGGGCCGGTGGGTGGGAGGTGATTTCACTGGGACTTGTGGGAGCCAAGGTGTACCGGAAGGCGTAGGGAAGATCTGTGTGTGTGTTATAAAATTTGCATGAACATGCTTCAGGATGTACCCATAGGTACGTGCAATAGAATGCAAGGTCCTGTCCTGGGCAGGCCTGGTTGCACCTTCTGTCTCTTCTCGAGGTTCCTAAAGGCCCATTTTCTGGGAAGAGGTTCTTACTTTAGAGAAGAGG
>NW_022900931.1:22340291-22343327 GCF_012274545.1 Fukomys damarensis
TTTTTTTTTTTTTTTTTTTTTTTTTTTTTTTTTTTTTTTGTACTGGGGATCGAACTCAGGACCTTACATTTGAGAGGCAGGCGGCGGAACCACTCATCCAAATCCCAGGTCCCTTAGCCAGTGCTCTGACCTGAACTGTGTCCCCCTCCAATTCATGAGTCAAAGCCCTGATCCCCAGTGTAGTTGACAACTGTGTTTGGAGGTGGGGCCTTTAGAAGGGAATTAGGGTCCCTCTAGGTCATAAGGGTGGAGCCCTCGTCCTTTAGGCTTGATGTCCAGCTAAGACTACAAAGACACCCGAGGGCCTCCCTGCACTCCGTGCACCGGCCCAGAGGAGAAGCCACGGGAGGGCACAGTGAGAAGCAGCCACCTGCACTCCCAGAAGCTCACCCCAGAAACAAACTGCCTGCCACCTCGGCTTGGGCTTCTGGCCCCTAGAAGTATGACAAAATGAACTTCTGTTGTGTCAACCACTGGGCGGCTTTTTTGTTTATGATTCATTTGTTTTATGGCTGCACAAGATGGGCCAGGACAGGGAGGTTATGGGACTAGCTGAGTGTCTTAGTCTGTTCAGGCTGCTGTGACGAATTACCTTGTGCAGAGTCATCTGTGAGTCACAGACTTCAATGGCTCCCAACCCTGGCGGCTGGCAAGTCCACAGGCAAGGGCCAGCAGTACAGGTTCTGTGTGTGGGGAGCGCTCTCTCCATGCCTCCTCCTCCTCCTCCTCTTCTTCGTCTTCCTCTTCCTCTCCTCCTCCTCCTTCTCAGAAAGAGCCACCTAGTGTCCTCACTTGGAGGAGCAGGAGACGAGCCTTCTATGGGGGCAGTGACTCCACTCACAGGGATCCACCCTCATGCCTTAGTCACCTCCAAAAGCCCACACCCTAAAACCATCCCATTGAGGACCAGTTTTCTACCTATAAATTTTGGGGACATTGCAAGTGTTCAGATTTAGCGCCAAGTTCTCCAAGCTAAGTGTGCTCGACTCGGGATGGCCAAGCCAAGCAGCCTGACATCCTGGCGGGCCTTTAACTGCCCCACAGTGCCACACCTCAAGCTTTGGGGCTTTCCTCTGTGGGTGGCTTTTTCTTTTCCTTGTTCTGAAATTAACCGATATATAATAACTTTATTGTGTTTTCTTTTCTCTCCTCTAGAAACTCTTGAGAGAAGAAAGGCTTAGAGGTCATCCCTGAAGGGAGCCAAGGAGACTCAAACTCAGCTTGCAGGACCCCAGGAGACAGGAGAGAAGAAGGCAGGAGGCTTTTCCAGTAGTCTGTGCAACCGGTGCCTGGGGACGCACTCTTTTGCTTAAGCAGCAGGGCTTCCCTGAGCTACATCACCCCGCTTCCTCCACCTAATGCCCGCTCGTAGTCAGTACCCACATACCCAGCAGACCTCACTATGACCAATGTGCCATAAAACACATTCCTATTTCAATTAGCATTGCAGAGAACAGTCACTGATGTGCTAAAACACTTTCCCCACTCCCCGGCCCAGTGCATGAAACGCTCCCCTGTTTAACCGAGCATGCCCAGCTCAGAGCTGGATACACTACGTTGCCTCAGAGACTGCACATGTGCAAGAAGCCAGGTGGAATGAAAGGGTGAGGAAAAAGTGCAGGCAGCTGAGTCAGAGTGGAAGCAGAAGGTAGAAAACATCACTCAGGAAAGGGCAAGAAAGGTGTAGTTTACCCACATGGGAGTACCACTCTGCCACGAAGAGGGGCCAACTGGAATCATTTATAATGGGCGACGCACCTTGAGACCGTAATGTTAAGTGAAATAAATCAGACACACAAGCTGAAAAATCGCATGGTGTCTCTTATATGAGAAACCCAAAATATAAGTCAACAGCAAAATGAAAGACAGGAATAGGAAACACAGAGATAGATCTCTTGCAGGCAGGAAGAGAGTCAAGAGATGAAATAAGGGGAAAAAAGAAGAATAAAGATGTTAAGAACATGTGTCCACTTCCTGAGATAGATGTAAATGGTATGTGCTACAAACATGTACCAATAAAAACCGAAAAGAAAGCCAGGCATGGTGGCGCATGCCTGTAATCCCAGCACATGGGAGGCTGAGGCAGGAGGATCACTGTGAGTTCGAGACCAGCCTGGGCTACACAGTGAGTTCCAGGTCCATCTCAACTACATAGTAAGACCCTGTCTCAAAAACAAAAACAAACAAAACTAAAAAGAAAGATGTGGGAAAGAGGCCTGATGGTTCATAGAGAGAAAGAAAAACAATCAAAACAAGGAGTAAGGAGATCTCAAAGGAAAGCAAGAGGAAGACATGTGTTTTTCAGAGACAGGGTCTCACTACGTAACCCAGGCTGGTCTTGAACTCCCAGTGATCCTCCTGCCTCAGCCTCCAGGGTGCTGGGGCTACAGGCGTGCACCACCTCACCCAGTGTGGCAGTACTGTGCCGTCAAATTCCTGTGGGATTCAGAGGAGAATCTCATTTGCTTTATAATTGAAAGCTGAGCTATAGAGTAAACACAACAGTTATTTTTTTTTTTTCACAGCAGCAAAAGACAAGTCACAGAGTGCCAGTGACACCAGCATGTCATGCTGCAGGTCCTTGGCTGTTCCAGGAGGATCGCACCCACCTAAAGCAGGAGTGGAGACACTGCCTTAGGAGAAGCAATGCCCAGCGGCCTGCTAATAATCAGCAGCAGGTAGCTGGCAAGAAGAGGTGGATGGTTATAGACATTTTGGTTTTTGCAGTTCTGGGATGGAACCCAGGGCCTCAAACACTAGGCAAGCACTCTGCCCCTAGCTACACTCCAGCCTTTTGGGAGACACTTGATAAAAAGTCTGAAGTGAGCCAGATGTGGTGTCACATGCCTGCAATCCCAGCACTGAGGTAGGCTGAGGCAGGAGGACGGCAAGCTCAAATCCCTCTGGGCAACTGAGACCCTGTGTCAAAATACAGTATAAAAGGGGGTAGGGCTGTGGCTCAGTGCTCCCTGGCTTCAATCCTCTGAGAAGAGGGAGGAAGAGGAGGAGGAGGGGAGGGGAGAAGGAAAGGAAGGG
>NW_022900931.1:22343687-22372046 GCF_012274545.1 Fukomys damarensis
GAAGAAGAAGAAGAAGAAGAAGAAGAAGAAGAAGAAGAAGAAGAAGAAGAAGAAGAAGAAGAAGAAGAAGAAGAAGAAGAAGAAGAAGAAAGAAAAGAAGGAGGAGGAGGAGGAGGAGGAGAAATAATGTCTCCTTCAAGGTGTGCCTCTGCTGTCACTGGTGGACAATGTGGGCAGCTCACAGATCCAAGCCAGTTACTCTCAGCAGGCCGTCCGTAGTGCACTGAAATTCAGGCTGCTTTCTGACTGCGGGGCCAGGATCGGGGCCAGGATCGAGCTCTGCCCAGTCTCACTGCAGGTTCTAGCTGCCCCTCCCCACAGGTTGTTAGGAAGTGCTGACCCCAGCAACTCACCGGCAGCTGCAGTCCACTGAGTCTTCACGGCAGTGATTCTCAACAACAAGCCTCAGAGAGGCCCTCTCTCTGGTGCTCACCACCGCGCCATCTTCCTGTGCTCTGCTGCTGTCTGTCCCCAGGTGCCTCTGCCACGGGGGTCCGGATCCCTGCTTGACCTCTTGAGGGCACTGCCTGGTTCCGCTCCAGACTGCTTTCTTTTTGAGATTCCTTCTCTCCATGTGAGAGGAAGTGGTCACAAAGACTCACTGAGAACTCCCATGTGTTGCCCTCTGGAGAAGAGTTGTAATGCAGAAGACACTCTGTGGGCTCTGAGAAGCACCTGGCAATTTCTGCTCACTGAGTCCATCTGACAGCATCAGGGCTCCTGGGGACCCTGCACAAATGGCACAGTGGGAAGGGAAGAGGGACTCCCAGCTGTTCTCAGGCTGCAGCCTCAGAGGTGCCTGTGTGGGATTCACAGGAAGCCCTTTGTTTTCTGAAGAGTTCCCAGACAACGCTGGGTTAGTCTGGGAGCCAGGGGAAGTGCATCTTGCTAAGCAGCTCATCCTTGCAGCATGACCAGGACAATGTGGTGCACCTGATCAAAGTCAAGGTGAAATTTCACGGGGTTTGGAGTGCTGGAGTCGCCTTCTGGAGGTGGGTTCTAAGTTCTTCCGGGCCTAAGAAAAGAATTGATCCAGCCAAGTGCAAATGGTAGCAAAGTTTTATGGAAGGTAGGAAAAGAAGCAGGCGCTGCCAAGCAACTTCGGGCCACGTAAAAGAAAAGAAGAATACTTTATAGTGTGAGGGTGGGTCACCATGCAACAGAGAACACAGTGGCCAAAACTCAAAGTTTTCTGTCCTTTTTTTGTATCACCCACTTTTGATAAGCTTGGAAGATAGGGGTGCAAAAGCTGGCAGGGAAAGTAGGTGTGACCAGTTAATAACAAGATCCTGGACACATGGGCAGAACAGATCCCAAAGCCCTACACGGGGAGCCCTCATCAGCACTTGAGTAGGTTTTCAATAGGACGGCCTAGACCTGACATCAGCCTGAGGTGTGGGATCGCAGCACCACCTCTCAGGACCCAGGGGTTTCCTCGAGATTTGGACAACATGTAAGGACAGAGATGCCATAAGGAGCCCGCTGTTGTGACTTTCCTTGTGGTTGCCTGCAGAGATTTGTCCAAGGTGTCCTCTTAAATTGCTGCTTTGTCTACCTTTACTCAGCCCAAGCTCATCCCACAGAGCCAGTTTCTCTCTCATCCGTCCCTTTTATTTTCTCTAATAAACTTGGCCATTGCTGTTGGCTCTTTTTGTTCTTTTTTTTTTTTGGAACAAGAAAAATCTAGCTCCAGAGGGAGAGTCCAGCAACCTAGGACTGGGTAATGTTTAATTGGCAAGCCACTCTTAGAAGGAGCTACCCGTAACACTCAGGCTGACGAGGCTGCCCTGTTGGAAACTTTCAAGAAGACCCTGTGCAGGGCTTTGGGAACTGTTCTGCACATGTGTCCCGGGATCTTGGTTAGCCTCTTTCCTCAGCCAGCTTTGGCCGTACCTTCCTCTCTCAAAAGCACAAGCCATCGGGAGGGTTGTGAAGGGAATTCCTCCTGTCCTGTTGGGGGAAAGAGGCCGTGGGGTCTCATGCCCGTGTGCTGGAAGAGCGGGTGTGAGAGCTCTCTCTCCGAGTGCTGGCACCACACTTACTGCTCCCCAATAGCCTACCATTCCTCTGATGATACGAGATCCCATTCCTCTGATGTCTTCTGCGAGCTGGTAAGGCCAGTTTGCCACTGAATCATCGTCACTTTCAACCCAAGGGAGCATCACGGATGCTTCTGTCTTCTTTGTGTGTTGTTCCTCAGCACGGCTTTTCTGCTCCTTGTGAAAGTCTCCCTTAGCTGCCTTATCAGTGATGTCCTCTGTTTTTTCCTTCTTCTATGGATTTCTTTATCGCGTGTGCTGTTTCAGCAACTGAGTGCGTTATCTTTCTCATGGCAGCCCTTGCAAAATGAAGTGGTGCCAAGGCTTGGTGCGGGCGCCCGGGTCCTGGGCTGCCGCTGCTCCTCCTCAGGCTCCACTGGCATCGTCCAGCCCTGCTCGGGCAGCACCCCCACTGAGGGTCACCTCCCACCACCCGAGACTGAGCCAGGCCAACTCGTTAAGCCTCGGAACGCCCATCTGGCGAGGTCAGCACTCTGCAAAACCCACTCTCCAGGTACCTGAGTCCGCGTGTCTCGGCTCCCCCTTGTTAGGATACTTCCCAAGCCTAACTGTAGGCAGCGTTCTCTGCCTTTAACGTCATTTCTCAGGGTTTGAGACCCCCTTTGGTGTATGCAGATCCCCCGCGCTCCAGATAACCATTGTCAACGTCAGTATCTGGCACAAATTATCCAGTGAGCCTGGGGTTGGTTTTGTGGAACGGCAGGAAGAAATAGAAGAAAAACAAAGAATGCGGGGTCAGGGGTCGTCTCTGACACTCACTGCCTTCCCCTTCTGGATTTTGTTTTCCTCAATCATGAAATAAGTGGAACCTAAATAAGATCCAGAGATACCTTTTAGGATGATGGCTTCAGCCTTGAAAATGTTTTATTCTTATAGCATATGTTTGCAAAACCTAATGATTCCATTCATTGTGTGCAGTTGGCGCGCACAGAACACATCGCAATTATTCTCTCATCCCCCCTCCCCCCGTCTCTGGGTCCCCTTCCCTTTTGCAAAAGATCTGTCCTCCTGTTTTCTGTTACCGTTTGTCTTTCTCTTTAACTTATTTGTATTCTGGGCTGGTCGTATAAGAGAAATCATTTGATACTCAAGCTTGTGTGTCCGATTTGGTTCATTTACCTTTATGGTCTCGCGGTGCGTCCATTTCCCTCATGGACGGAAGGTTATCATTATATTATATTATATATATAACACACATATATATATTCTTTATATGTTCTGGATATTATTCCTCTGAAGGATAGCTGGCTAAAATTTTTCCCCATTGTGTAGGTTGTCTCTTCACTCGGTTGGTTGTTTTCTTTGCTGTGCCGCAGATTTTTCATTTGTTGTAAGTCTATTTGTTGATTCTTGGTGCTATTTTTTGTACTATTTGGGTTCCTTTCAGTAAGTCCTTGCCTATGCCCATGTTTTCAAGAGTTTTATCTACTTTAAGTAGATTAGGTGTTTGTTTTCACATTTAGATTTTTGATCCGTTTTGATTTTAGTTTAGTACATGGGAAGATAGGTGGGTCTAGAGCCAACCTTCTGCATGTTGATAGCCGGTTGTCCCAGCACCACTTGTTAAAGAGGCTGTCTTTCTTCTAGCGTATATTTTTCTCCAAGATCAGATAGCTCAATGTGCCTGGACTTGTTTCTGCATCCACAATTCTGTTCCATTGAGTCGCATGTTTGTTTCTGTGCTGGTACTATGCTTTTCTTTCTTTCTTTCTTTCTTTGCCATAACTTGGTAATATAACTTAAAATTTAGGATTTTGGTGCCTCTTGCTTTGCCCATGTGCAAGATTGTTTCTGCTATTCTAGGTCTCTTCACAACTCATACAAATTATAGAATTGTTTTCTCAAATCCTGTGAGGAATGCTGTTGTGTTTTTTTTGTTTTGTTTTTTTTTCTTTTTTTGGTACCAGGGATTGAACTCATGACCTTGCATTTACAAGGCAGGTGGCAGAACCACTAAGCTAAATCCCCGGCCCTTGCTACTTTTTTTTTTTTTTTTTTTTTTTTTTGGTACCGGGGATTGAACTCAGGTCCTTGCGCTTGCAACAAGGCAGGCCACTGAACCACTGAGCTAAATCCCCGGCCCGCTACTGGTATTTTTATTGAGATTGCTTTAAATCTGTATATCAGCATTGGAAGTACAGCCATTATGACAATATTGGTTCTGCCTATACAGGAACAGGAGATGGTTTCATTTTCTGATATCCTCTTCAATCTCTCTTTACAGAGTATTATAGTTTTCATTGTAGAGGTCCTTAACTTCTTTGATTAGGTTGATTCTTAAGATGTAATTTTTCTTGATGTGATTGAAATGGTATTCTTTTTTCTAATATCTTTCCTAGTGAGTTTGTTATTGGTGTGTAAGAATGCTACTGAATTTTGTGTGTTTATTTTGAATCCTGCTACTTTACTGACTTGATTATTAATTCTATGAATGTTTTGGTGGCATTTTTGGGTCTTCTATGTAGAGATCCATATCGTCTAAAAAATGACAATTTGACTTCTTCCTTTCCTATACATAACCTCTTTATTTCTTTCTCTTGCCCAATTCCTCTGGCTAAGATTTCTAGAACTATATTGAACAGGATTGGTGATAGTGGACATCTTTGTGTTATTCCTGATTTTAGAGGGAAATCTCTCAGGTTTTCTTTTTTCTATTTAATATATTGTTGGTGGTACATTTGCCATAAATGGCTTTTGTCATTGAGATGATGTCCATATACACGTATTTTCTTCAGGGTTTTGTTTTGTTAGCATGAATGGATGTTTGGATTTTATCAAAGGCTTTTCTCCATCTATTGAGAGGATAACATGATTTTTGTTCTTGCTTTTGTTTAGGTGATATATTACATTTATTGGTTTATTGTGTTGAACCATCCTTGCATCCCCCGGATAAAGCTACTTAGTCACGATGTATGATCTTTTTAGTGATTCATTGCATTCTGTTTGCCAGTATTTTGTTGAGGACTTTTGCATCTAATCTTATCAGAAAGATTGGCCTATAGTTCTTTTTTAGTTGAATCCTTGTCTAGTTTTGGAATCAGGGCAATGCTAGAATCCAGGAATGACTTCGGTAGTGCTCCTTCCCTTTAGTTTTGTTAAAGAGTTTGAGGACTGTTAGTATTTGATCTTCCCAGAAGCTCTTGTTGGATCCACCAGGTCCTATGCTTTTCTTAGTGAGTAGGATTTTTATTCATTTTTCTTCCCTTTTTTTTGAGACAGGGTCTCACTATGTTGTTCAGGCTGGCCCTCGAACTCACTGTGTAGCCCAGGCTGGTCTCAAACTCACAGCAACCCGCCTGCCTCGGCCTTCCAAGTGCTGGGATTACAGGTGTGCAACTCTGCGCCTGGCTAGGATTTTTATTCCTGCTTCAATTTCATTTCCTATTATTGGGGTATGCAGGGCTTTTATATCTTCATTGTTCAGTTTTGGCAATTTATGTTTATCTAGGAATCTCCCTGCTCCTTTTTGATCCTTCAGTTTATTGGAGTGCAGGAAGGAAGGAAAGAAGGAAAATAACAGATAAGAACAAAATAAACAAAAACTAAAAACAATGTTCACACTCACAAAACACAAACAATAAAAAACCAAATGAACAAAAATTTTAAAAAGAAAAACAAATTTCTCTGTGATTTCAAGCCTGTGATTATCTTCCGGGGCCTAGTTTTATGGTAGTGTCCAATTCAAAGCGTGGCTGCTCTCCCTGGTAGACAAAGGAATTCAGTCAGAGCCCAGGTTCATGCTCATCACCAGCAAGCTGGCAGCGGAATTAGGGCAGAGTGCCAGGGTTTGGGATTTTCAAATGCACAGAAATTCAGGCTGAACGTGGCCTCTGGCATCAGGGGGAGGCCCGAGTTGTTCAGCTTATAACACTCTGGGGTCTCCTGCTGACCTGCCCACGGCTCGCTGACCATGGGCCTCTCCCATGGTAAGCTGTGGGCGTTTACACCCGGGAGCCCTGAGATGAAGCCAACCTGAGGCTTCTGAGTCCTACATTCAGGTGTCCCCTCCCTCTGATGCTTCCAGCCAAGCTCCCTCCGGGGGTATGGCAGACCGCTGGACTCGAGTCCCTAACCAGCTATTAGGGTGCACGGCCTTTACTGGTCCGCCGAACTGCTGCCTTTCTCCTCGAAAGCTGCTTCTGGGGAGTCACGGCCTTCGCGATGTCTTTGTAGATCTGATCTTCCTTTCTCACAAGCCAGGAGCCAGGAGCCAGGGAGAAAGTGAAGCTGCTCTTTCTTTTTTCTGAATCACAGTCTGTCTATTATCCATTGAGGTATAACTTCTGTGAGCTCATCAAGCACCTTATTATATTTTTTATGTCCTCTTTTATCACTTTGAATAATTCAGCTATGCAGCTTTTCATTTCCTCCACATCAATGTCCCACAATTCAACTTTGGGGGTGTTGGGAGTTTTGGGAGGCATTTTATTGCCTTGTCATCTCATATTTCTAATGGAGTGTGTGTGCGTGCGTGTGTGTGTGTGTGTGTGTGTGTGTGTGTGTGCTGTCTGGGGGTCAATTATAGGATTATATTGGAAAGACTGTGTTGCTAGTATGGCGATCTCTTTAGTTAGCGTTCACTTCTCAGGGAGCACTTGGCATGGCTAACGACGGCTCAAGACCCACCCCTTTTGCTAATTTGGGAAGGGAGAACAGAGTGTAATTGGCCCAGTTTCCAGACCACAATATTGGTAATAACACAAAGACAGTCCAGAGAGAGAAATGCAGAGGAAACCAATTAATGGCAAACACCAATGCCACTCTGGCAATAGCAACAAAATCGTCAACAGTAATAGAGTCAAAGGGAAACTGGATATTGATACAGCATAAGAACTAGTAATGTTGCAGAGGAATAGACACGCAAAACGTGGTATACAAGGAATATTATTCATCCTTTAAGTAAGAAGGAAGGAAATACTGACCTATGCTCCTGTGGGAGACCAGGTAGGAAGATTGAGGCCTAATTGGCCCCCTTGGTGAACACTAAGAAGAAAGTGCGTGGCCACGCTGCAGGGAAAGTGAAAACAGCTGAGATCCTGTTGTTTACCTGGACAAGTACCATGGCGGGCGGGAGACAGATGGAGCCTGTGGAATTCTAATTGTGCCCGTGTCCGAGTGAATAAAGTCACTCGGAGCTCTCTGCCGAAGGGAGACAAGAGAACCCCCTGGCCCTTCACATTTTACTCTGATTTTGTGTCTCTTTATCTTTCATACTTGTCACTGCTTGGTCAGGTTTCGAAATCATAGGCTGGTTTCTACATGCTACAGCATGAATGGACCTTGAAGACATCAGACAAAAGTTAAATAAGCCCGAGTTCCACGCTCAGCACTTTTTCTCCAGGTTCATCAGCTTCCACCATCCCCACCAGTTACGAATTCCCAGGCCTCCCTTCAGGGGCCTGCACTCCCCGTGAGGCGCCCAAATGCCTGGTGGGCTGCTTCCTTGTCAGCAGGGTGAAGCTGCACCTGTCCGCGTGGGGGCCCAAAATCACCTGCGGAGGGAGCAGCTGCCAGGAGACTCGGAGACACCATGGCTGCAGCGCCACCCAGCGTCCGTTTAGGGACTTGCCCCTCAAGTCTGCGCACAGAGGACTCCCGCAAAATGGGTTTAAGGATTTCGTTCATATCTGGGAGTGCCCTCTCCCACCCTCTAAAGTCGACCTCCAAGCTCGGAGTCACTGTTCTTCCGCAGAACACAGAGGGCAACGGAGGACACTGGAGGAAGCCCCCAGAGAGCAGGCAGGTCTCGGGCTAACCTGGAACCCAGGCCACAGCCTGGCCAATCGCCCACTGTGACTCAGATGCAAACCTGTGGGAGCGTAGAGCGCCCCCTGCGGGAGGCGCGGGGCAAAGCGGATGAGAGCTCCGCTCTCCCAACACAAGGTTTTAAATTTACCTATCAGAAATGTGATAGAATAAGAAATGAAGTGATTCGTGAAATAGCTATGTAAGTGACGAGGCATATTTCAGGACGGTCCCCCGTCGAATATTGTGTCTGTCATACAAGTCTTGGAAAATTCATCCAGATGCTGAGGTTTCCCCCACCGTTTGACTGCACCTCACTTTTAAGGTCTCCCCCAGAGGAAATAAGATAGACTCACCCCCCCATAGGGACAGGGGAGGGTGTTGTGGCTTGTGTCTAGGTGTCCCCTCAAAGCCTCATGAGGTCATATATGGGGTTTTTGGGAGGTGGCTGGATCTGCAGTTGTGATGCTGGGATTAAGGGTTTCCCACTCCGTGTGCATGGCACCGCCCATAGGAAGGTTAGCCTGGATGGCATGTAAAAGCAGGCTTGGCTGCTGCTGCTTCTGCTGCCTTCTACCTGCCATGCATGAAACATGAGCTGTTTCTCTTATGCAATACCCCTCTGCCATGACACGCTGCCTTTAAGCTATGGGACTATGGGCTGAAACCTCTAGAAACTGTGAGCCAAAATAAACCTTTCTCCTTTAACTTTGGGTGCTGGGAATTTTGTCTCAGCAATGAAATAAGTAACTAAGACAGGCATCAGCCAGAATATGAAACATAAAAGCCATGGTGTCATGAACAGAGAGCTCCAATTCTAGTGGCTTCCCAGTATCAGGTGCAGATCAGACAAGAAATCCAAGGCAAGACAGTTTCTACCTTCTAGGGGAAGCTACCCGCAGCTGCTATAAAATCCTCTGCCAGCTGATACCTGCTAGCCTTCACGTAGAGTACAGAAAGGGAAAAAATAAAAAAGCAAAAGGTCTAAAATAATGTTACAGGGAAGATGAAAACAAATGATTAGCTTTGACAAGCAGAGTGTTAAATTGGGTTAAAAATCAGGTTTGAATAATTTTCTATATATAAGGTGCTATGGCTTATATCTAGGTGTCCCCCAAAGCCTCAGGCACTCATAGGTGGAGCTTTGGGGTAGTGACTGGATCAAGGGTGTGATTCTGGGTCAGCCCACTGATGGGTTTATAGCTCGATGTGATACTGGGAGGTGAAGCCTGAAGGAGAGAGGGGTCACTGGGGCATGGCCTGGAAGTGTGGACCCTTCCTAACCCCTGATCCCTCTTTCTGCTTTCACAGCCATTCCATGAGCCTCGGAGCCAGTGGACTATGGACTGAAACCTCTACAAACGATGGGCCAAAATAAACTTCTCTCCCTTTCACTTGTGGGTGTGGGATATTGTGTCTCAGTGATGAGAGCAGTAGCTGAGACACAAAGGAGATCCTGAAATAACTGTGACACAAAACTCTAAAATAGTCATGGTGGTGAACGCCTGTGGTCCCAGTACTCCAGAGGCAGAGGCAGAGGCAGGAGGATGACAAGTACCAGATGAGCCTGGACCACTTAGACCCTGTCTCAAAGTAAAACATGAAAGGGGCTGCTGATGTAGCTCAGTGATAAAGCGCTCCTGAGTTCAATTCCCCAGCATCCATTCACCCCTCAGTCAAATCAAGTATGAAAAATTTATCACATGTAAGCCCCAAAATAAGAAAACAATATTAATTTGTTAGATTTTGTTCTTACCTTACAGCATTCCCTATACTAAGTAATTAATATATAGGGTGGGTAATTTATAATAATAGAAAAATGAATAATAAGGATTCATCCATCATTAAATTGTTTTTATTTTATGGATTTTATTTTAACAAGATTCAAAAGGACACATGAGTGAAAAGTTCAAGTGGAAATCTCCCACCAGCCCAGCCTCCGTGGCTCCCACCCCAGCTAAACCTGTTCACCTTTTGGTAAAACTCCTTCCAAAATCTTCCCCTATGCGTACATCACATATAGGATACTTTTTAAAAATTCGACTTGTTCTCTTGTAGTTAATTTATCCTGGCTGTCTTTCTAGGTCAGTTCCACACAGATTTGTTCATCTTTTTCACCTCCACTGGTGTTATTTATTTATTGTACTGGAGAGTGAATCCAGGGCTTTCACACTCAGCTACATCCCCAGAGCCCTTTTTTATTTTTTAATTTTGAGGTAGAATCTCTGCATTGCTCAAGCTGGGCTCAAACTTGCAATCCTTCTGCTTCAGCCTCTCAAAGTGCAGGGATTACAGTTTGGCCTTCATTTTGTGTTGGTGCCCTCAGATGCGAACAGCCCTCCAACGTGGAGGTTTCAAGTGGTTTCCATATTTAAACGAGCTCGAACAACTGGATGAGCGCCCTTCCCCATGGCTCTCTGTGCCCCTGCTGCTGAGTCTGCGTGGGGTGAATTTCGAGAGGCGGAATGTTGAGTTTGAGACACGTGCGCTTGCTGTGTTGGGAGATGTTCCAGGTCATCCTTCTGGAAGTTCCTCGTGTAATTCTCAGTGAGTGCCACGGGGGCACCTTTTCCTCTCTTTCTCACTGACACAGGATGCTTCCACTCTTCTTACTTTTGCCGAACTGGTCAATGAAACGGTCTCCCGCCATGACCAAAATTTGCATCTGGAGGCTACAAATGACGTTAAGTATCTTGTCCTGTATCTATTGGTCACTGTGCTTCTATGAGACATCTGTTCAAAGACTATAAAAAAACAGATCTTTACAGAAAATAAGAACCAAGTGCAGTTTGAAAGAGCAAGGACTTTCTTTGTTTTGGTTTCTTGAGTCTCTTCAAAAAAAAAGAAAAAGCATAGGGTAGGGTGAGAGAGGCAGGTTTCAGGAGCACGGGAGGGAGATGGAGTCAAATTTATTAATTACGTTAAAAGTACCCATACAGATGTGGAAAACATAAGGGACTTTATAAATTCCAGGTTGAAAGATGATGCCTGCAAAATTCCTGTCAGCTTTTGAAAAATGAGCAATTTCTTTGTCTTCTATTGTCCCAGAAGTAGGAGAGCACAGTACATAGTCTCTGAAGCAAACGTAACACTCATGATGAAACAAAGGAAATCATAGCTCAGTCTTTTTTGTGGCTCTCAGATGAACACAGTGAATAAAGTGCTAGAGAATGTAAATCTATAGCACACTGATACAAAAGCCTTCCATAACCCAGCTGAGGCTTTCGCAGACTATGAGGATAATTCAATATGTGAACATTTATGCACATAATATACACTGTTCATGGCATAAATAAAGAAAAATTATGATCATCTGATTAGCATCTGAAAATTTAGCACTTAATCCTAATAAAAATATTTAAGTACAGGAATAAAACACATTGACACATGGCTTTTGTAAGCCAGCTGCCAATAGTAAAATGTCAGAGACAATTCCACCCTGTGACATAATTTAAGAACTCCAGCTAACTCAAAGCATGGAACCAAAATTTTAAAATAAGTATTGAAAAACTAGGGGGAAAGCAGCATTATTTGTTCCTGAATTATTCATCCAATAACTATTACATCAGTAAAAATTCAGCAAAGGACAAGGGGAATATTAAAATGAATAAAATATCTGTACAGTAACCAGAAAGCAGTACGTGGAAAGATACAACTCACAAGAGCACCCAAGAAATAAATGTTAGCAAGCAATGTAGAGAAGCAATAAATCACATGGAAGAAATGGGGAACGGATCCCAGAGAAGTCAGACCCTGCTGCCGGATAGAAAAATAGCAGATCCTTGCTTTAATTAGGCAAACGTCCTAAGAAGTCTTTGATTGCCCATATTGGCAAATACTAAATAGCAAATAATTTCCCTTGTAAAGTTGAACCAAAGACTAAGGCAAGCACGGAAGCCACTGTAGCACTCTTTCTCACAGCGCTGAGATGCAGCGTCAGAGCTCTGTGCTCCCCAACAGCCGTCTGTATGGCAGAGGACATCTCAGCGCTAAGGACAGGTGGGAGAGGGGGCCTGCAATCCTAGATGTCCCAAAGAAAAGCCCAGCTAAGCAATGTTTAAAGAGTGACTCGACGGGGAAAGGTGTCAGAGCCCCCCGGCCCCCCTCTTCCCAGGAAAGGTCTCAGCTGGGCAGGTCCACCTGAGGCTGCCGGGGATCTTGTCCCGGAGCACAGGACGCCAAGGCCACTGCTAGCAGATCCTTTGAGGCTTGGGGTTGCTTCATCCAAATGCAGTTGGCCACAGCCCGGCCACACCCTAGGATCCACCGCAAGCCTAGACTGGCAGCGAGCTGCTCAGGTCACTGCAGGAGTATGAGCGTCCTCGGGACAGCATGGGGGCGCCTCAAGCTCTCCGCGGCCGGATGGGTTGAGGATGATAGCAGTTGCCATCGCCAGCATTTGGACAAGAGTCTCGGAAAATACAAGTGATTTGGCAGCGAGAGTCAAAGCCGGCAGACTGGAGCCACTGAGAATACGGGGGCCTGGGACTTGGGGAGAAGAGGTGCTGTGGTCAGATGCCAAGGTTGCCCTGTCGTGTGTGGGTGAGTGCGAGTGTCACCTGGAGCGCCTTCGCGTCCATGGCTCGTGGTAAAGAACTTCGTGACCCCAGCCGATCCCTTTCTGGAAGACTGTACGGTGCAGAGCTCAGGACCTGTCACAGCTTCCTGCAGGAATGGAACAGCCCAGCGGGGACTGAGACTGGTGCTGAGGAACTGCTGTTCCCCAGCGCCTGCCCCCGCGGCTGCCCGGCTGCTGGGAGAGCTCTGCTGTGGACGCAGGAGGAGGGCAGGGGTGCAGCCGTGAGGTCCTGGTCTCCATAAAGCTCACCGTGGCGCGGGTGGGGAGAGAGGCTGACGCATAGACATCATCAATCACCGCACCGTCTTTTCTCCCGGAGGGAACCCGTCCCGCACCCCTGACTGCAGTCTGGTCCCTACGGTTCTTCTAGGGATCCTGTGCCTTTCTCTCAAAGTGCTCACTGGTGTGCAGTGCTCACTCTGGGGACATCCCACTCTGGCTGGCAAGGACGGGATCACCTTGTCCATCCCTATGGCCAGTCAGGTGTTGGACAACTGGGATGTGGCACGGCCTGACGAAGGTGACGCTACACTTCCACTGAGTTGGGAGAGGAGTTTTATTTTAAAAACTGTTTATATTTCTATCTACAGAAATTACTACCCCAAAGTAAGGTACAATTTCAAAACTAACTTTCTTTTTTTGGTACCGGGGATCCAACTCAGAACTTTGTGTTTGTGAGGCAGGCAGTGGAACCACTGAGCTAAATCCCTGGCCCATCAAAACTCTTTCTTAATTGTGTAGTGAGAGGGGCTGTGACCAAGAGGCAAGGTCAGCCTGAGACCTGGGAAAAGGGACCTGTTAGCCTCAGTGGGAGATGTGAAGGCTCATAAATGTACCCACTCCTGTGTTCATGCAACAGATTCTGAGGTCCTGCCAGGGCTGCAAACTTGCCTGCATGTTGAGATGATCGGGAAGCTTCAAGAAATCCTCATGGGTGGCAGGCGTGCTCCCAGGTCCTGGGGTGTAATTGGTTTGGGAATGACTGGAACTCTGTGCTTAGGCCGAGGCAAGAGATCTCAAGTTCAAGGCCAGCCTGAACTACATTGTGAGATCCTGCTTCAAAAGACAAACCCAAATGAACAAAAAGCTCCCCAGGTAATGCTGTGGTGCCGTTTGTGGATGCTGTGGGAGAGACAGACTCTGTCCCAATAGAGCTGAGGCCTTGAGAAGAAAACAGGTCCTGGAGGAGCCAAAGGGAAGGTGGGGTGCACTGGGGTCCCCCAGTGGTTGTGCTAATTCTGCTCACCTCTCCTGGGTGGGCTGGGTCTGGGAAGGAAGGAATACCCAGGGAAGAGGGAAACTGGTCCCTTCTAACTCTCCTACCTGCCATGTGCGCTCCTGGGTTTATGCCTTTGCCAGCCGTCACCGATTTTCATTCATCCAAAAGAATTTTTGGATTTTTTTCTCTAGTTCTATGAAATGTATGGTTGGGATTTCAATAGGGATTGCACTCAGTCTGTGTAGCAGTTTTGGAAGTATGGTCATTTTCACTATATTGATTCTTCCTACCCAGGAACAAGGGATGTCTTTCCATTTTCTTATATCTTCTTCAATCTCTTTTTTTCAGAGAGTTGTAGTTCTCAATGTAGAGGTCTTTTGTTTTCTTTGTTAGATTGATTCTTAGGTATTTCATTTTGTGGGGCGTGCTACTTGAAAGGGATTGTTTCCCTAATTTCACTCTCAGTGAGACTGTTATTTGCGTACAAGAAGGCTATTGATTTTTGAGTATTTATCTTGTATCCAGCTACTCTACTGAATCTGTCAAGTCTAGAAGTCTTTTGGTGGAGTTCTTTGGGTGTTCTTTGTTGAGTATCATATCATCAGCAAATAATGACAGTTTCACATCTTCTTTTCCTAGCTTTATTGCTTTTATTTCTTTCTCTTGTCTAATTGCTGTGGCTAATGTTTCCAAAATTATATTAAACAGGAGCAGTGATAGTGGACATCCTTGTCTCTCTCCTGATTTTAGCATGAAGGTTTTCAGTTTTTGACCATTTAGTATGATGTTGGCTATTGGCTTATCATAGATAGCCTTCATTAAATTGAGCCATCTATTCCAATTTTCTGCAGTTTTTTTTTTTTTTTTTACCATGAATGGGTGTTGAATTTTGTTAAATGATTTTTCTGCATCTATTGAGATGAACATATGGTTGTTGCCCTGATTCTGTTAATATAGTGTATCACATTTATTGATTTATATGTGTTGAAGCATCCTTGCATCCCTGGGATAAATCTGACTTTGTCAGGGTGTATGATCTTCTTGATGACCTTCTGTGTTCTGTTTGCCAGTATCTTACAGAGGATTTTTACATCTATGTTCATTAAGGAGATTGGCCTATAATTCTTTTTTTCTGGTTGGGTGTTTCTCTGGTTTTAGAATCAAAGTAATACTTGCTTCCAGGAATGAATTTGGAAGTATTGCTTCTCTTTCAATTTCACTGAAAAGTTTAAAGAGTAGTAGCAATAGTTCTTCTCTAAACATCTTGTAGAATTTACCAGTGAAGCCATCAGGACCTGGGCTTTTCTTAATTGGTAAATTTTTAATTACATTTTCAATTTCACTGATTGTAATTTGGGTGTTTAAAATTTTTATATCATCTTTGTTCAACTTTGGTAATTCATGAGTATCTAGAAATCTGTCCATTTCTTATGTGTTGTGCATTTTATTAGAGTACAGGTTCTCGAAGTAAGCACTGAGGAGCCTATGGATTTCTGCTGAATCTGCTGTGACTTCACCATTTTCATTTCTAATTGCATGAATTTGAGCCTTTTCTTACTTTTTGTTGATAAGGTTGGCTAAGGGTTTAGCGATTTTATTTATTCTTTCAAAAAAGCAACTCTTCATTTATTTTTTGTATTGTTCTCTTAGTCTCCATTGTACTGATTTCTGCTCTGATCTTTATAATTTCTTCCCTTGTATGAGCTTTGGGTTTGTCTTGCTCTTCTTTTTCTAGGAGCTTAAGATTCACCATTAGGTTGTTTATTTGAGCACGCTCTGTTTTCTCAGCGTGGGCCTTCACTGCTATGAATTTCCCATGTAAAACTGCTTTCATTGTGTTCCATAGATTCCTGTATAGTCACCATTTTTAATAAACTATAAATTGTGGAAATTATAAATTATGTAAAATCATTACCCATACTTTGTGTCTAAGTTGTGTAAGGTATAAATTGCGTAAAGGCTTCTAGATCCATTGTGCACGAGTGTGTGTGGTACCAGATCCTTTACACTGACTTCACACACTGTGACGACTCTTCACAGGGCCCTGCTAGGTCACTGAATATTGTAAGTTGCTCAGGCTGTGCTGGAACTCATGCTCCTGCCTCAGCCTCCAAGAGTGCTCAGATAGCAGGCATGAGCTTCCACTCCCCATCATTTCATGCATTCATTTTGCAAGTTTGGTTCTGTGAAGACGCAGTATCAGATGACTTTGTGACCCTGTGTGCACGTGTATGTAAAAACATTCACGGTTCCCGCCAAATGAAGAGCTGTTCTCTTTGTATGTCTATATGTATCTGCAAAAGACAAAATTCCCCAAGAACTCAATTCCCTGGGTGACTGCAGAGGGGTTGGCGACCCACTGGGTTTTTTGGATCCATCTCATCACAATATTCAGGTCATCTGTCACATAATTTCAGAGCTGGCTGCACGAGGAGACCAGCCATGGTGATATGCATTTCTATATTTTGGTTTTGGATCTCTTTCATTAAGAATAAGGTTCATCTGCCCATTATACCTTGCAAAAATATGCAAGATAGTACTGCTTATTTAATGGTTTAACACAGTCTGTGAAGTGCTCTGCTGCATTTTTGTTTCTCAGCTCTCCAGTTAAGAATGTTTTAAGTGTTTTTAAAATAAATTTTAACATTATTTTTTCAGGATTATATTTTTGGGGATTTTGATCTTTTAGGTTTTAGATTTGACAGATTTTGATGTGTTGAGATTTCAATATTTTTGGGCCAGGGATTTAGCTCAGTGCCTGCCTCACAAGTGCAAGGTCCTGAGTTCAATCCCGGGTACACACACACAAAAAGATTTCAGTATTTCTGATTATTGTATTCAGGAGTGGGTCTTTCAGGACTATGGTCCAAATTCTTTATGTACTTTACCTTTTTTTTTGAGACAGGATCACACTGTCTGGCCTTGAACTCAATACCCAGCCACGGCTTCCCCAGTTCTGGGATTATAGACAAGTGCCATCTCATTTTCCAAGTCCTTACATCCACCCTATAAAGACAGAGTAAGGAACTACTAACATCACCCTTTTCCAGATGAAAATACCAAGTCATACTCAACAACTTCTGTGAGGCCATACATCCAGAAGCAGAGGAGCCATATCTTAAATCATCTTTTCCATGTCCTGTGATGCTCTCTTCTCCGAGCAGGAGAGAGCCATCTCCAAGGAGCTGGACATTCTTCCATTTGCCCCACAGAGGACTCTTGGTCCTGATGCCCAGTAGTCCCTTTGGACTAGGGAAAGCCGGTGGTGGGAAAGGCTCCACAGGAGAAAAGGGGAGGAATTACGTGGCCAGCAGGGGGCACACACATACCTGCTCTTTTGAATTGTGGCTGCAGTGGTGAACAGAGACCAGGCCCCTCTCCTGGAGGCCCCGATGCTGGTGCTCCCTATGGCCTTTCAGGCTAGCTCAGGATATTAATTCTAAACCTGGAAAGATGGTTTGAGGCCAAAATCTGAAGGTGCCTTCAGTGTCTGGCTAAGGAGTTGAGTTTTGCCCTCAGACAACAGAAAGCTGCCATGGAGATGGAGCAGAGATAACCTGAGGACAGAGGTCTTCAAGAAGGGTGAGCTGGCTGAGAGGCACAGAACCATGACCCCTGACTCTTGCAGATTTCCATGAGCCCTCCTAGAGCTGGGCTGCTCCTCCCTGCATGAAAAAAAAAAAAATCAAAACTATTTTTGCAGTAAAACTGAGAGGTAAGTGCAGAGGGCGCCCACTTCCCTCCACATCACCGTCAGCACCAGGGACACCTTTGTGACAGTGATGAGCCTGCAGGGAGGCATCACTCAGCCACAGAGCTTGTCTGTCCCTACTCCACATCATTGTGCCTGCTGGCTTCCACTAGGGGGCACATTCACGCCACTCAAGCCCCTTCATAGACTCCAGATTCCATAGGTCCCACTTAGTCCTGCAGAGCCACAGCCCACAACCTTGGTTGGATACACAGCCTGGATGTATAAATGGAATCTGATTTGCACCTCTGGGTGCAAACCTCCACAATACAGTTGAGAGCTCGGACTCATAATTTCCAAAATGGAGGCATCATTTTCTCAACAAGCTTCTGGGTGGCACCAGCTTTCGTCACCACGGCATTGTGTGTGTGTGTGTGTGTGTGTGTGTGTGTGTGTGTGTGTGCAGAAAGCAGACAGAACTTTGCTCCAGAGGGGAGGAAATGAGTAGCCGGATCATCCCACTTCTGGGGCTGAGCATTTATTTAGGGCTGATTTTCACCTGGACAAATGAGTTGTTATCAGTGATACCAAATCAGCATGATGGTATGGGGAGAACCCCACAGAGCACCTAATCTCTCTCTCCTGATATCCCACAGATGGGGAAGCTGTGGGCAGATTGGCAGACTTGGCTGTGGCTGCGAGGGAATAGAAGCCTGGCTGGGACTCCCTGGAGCTGGTCCTCTTTTTCAAACCTGACAAGCAGTACTCACAACCACCCTGGCAGCTTGGGAGCATGGAGAGGCAGGTGACTCCCCAAGCACTCCTCAGGGAGGCAGAGAAATGAAAGCCTGAGGCCAGGAGCCACTTTTCAGACCCTGGTTTTTCAAATGTCTAAGTAGAATTTAAAGTTGTTCTAAATAAAATCTGTGGGAGTTGTGTGTGGCTGCGCCTGAGAAGCACGCTGTGCCCCTATGATCTCCCCAGCTGTGTTCGAGCCTGTGTCCTTTGCATTTTCTTCAGCATGGCATATATGAGGGGAGCTCTGGCAGGTTCCCCAAGAGGTGTTAGGAAGCTGGATATGATTAATCTGGATCTTGGCCCTCTGGAAGCTCAGTCTGCTGGGGGAAAAGACATGTACACAATTATCTAACAGAAAATTCAGTTTTTCCAGGGCGTTTCCAAATGGCACTAATAACACGGCTGCTTGTGGCAAATCAATACTCATGTGATGACCATATGGATGTGTCAGGGCTGGGCAGAGCTTGAACCAAAGAAAAATATCACTGTCACAGCCCATCAAACCAGAAGAATCATGTGAGTGGAAGGGGTCCAAACCAATCAAATAAAATGGATAAAGAGCACAGCATGTGTTAGATAAAGACCGATCACGTTCAGAGGCTTTCTGTCCACCGTGGAGGCCGGCTCCCACTCGCCCCCGACAAGAGGTCAGAACAGCCAGTAGTTGGTCTGGGGGACACAGGGTTGACGAGCAGAGGAGGCCCGAGGGGTGATGCCTTGCAGGTGGAGGAGGATCCCATCCAGAGCAGCAGAGCACAGGCTGACTGGAGCACAGGCCTGGAGCCTGGCAAAGAACACAGACACCAAATATGCAAGGGGGCCTGACTGTGTGGAGGCCTTAAGTGCCACCTAGAGGAGTCTGGAAAATGGTGTTTCAAGGAAAGGGAAAATACAGTCATATTGCTTCTAGGAGAATCCAGGTGAAACTGTAGTCACTTTACACACTCCAGGGTGGCGAGTGCTGTGAAGGGAGTCAAGCTGGTTAGGGAGACCATGGCAGGGAGGGCTCACGAAGCCCTTGTGGTTAGGGCTCTCTCGGAGGAGAAGCGTGTAACCCAAGGCTTCAGGCACAGCCTGTGCAACAGGACAGGAAGGAGAGTAGGAGAGGAGTGAGGAATGGGGGTTGAACAAGCACATAGCCCGGGAAAAGGGAACAATGCAACAGAATTGCCACCTGTCCAGGACGAAGGTGGAGCATAGCCCCCTCTAGCAAGACAACAGTTTTCTGTTTATTTTTTAACAGAGTTATCACCAACCACTGTAAATTTTCTGATCTAGGGAACTGCTGGAGTGTGAATATCTGCCCCACTCCCCAAAGTTGTACATTGAAATCCTCACCACAGTAGGACTTTGGGGAGGTAACCAGGACATGAAGGTGGGGCCATAGGAATGGGATCAATGCACTTACAAGAGAATCTGGGGGACCAGCTGGCCTCTTGCATCAGGTGAGGACTACAAAACAGGTCCTCCTTACCAGTCTGAGCGCCTTGATCTTGGACTACCCAGGCTCCAGAAATGGAAGAAATAAATTTCTGTTGTTTCTACCTTACCGCTTTAAGGGTAAAAATGGATGTCAAAAATTAGTGACATTCTGGGAGTTAAGGAAGAGAGACCTACAACTGGGCTGCAGAAGATAGCAAGATTTGAGGGAGATGGCAGAAAAGGATGCTGCAGATGAGGGGCAGCGCTGGGGTTCCCAAAGGGGTGTCCACCCAGAGAAGCACCAGAAACACAACTGCTGAGGTCAAGGGCACAGACTAGACAGCCACACTGCTTGGGTTTGGATCCTGTCCTGGCTTCGCTATTTGGGTTAAGTCTATCTGTGTTTCCTTCTCAGCTTTTAATATGACACAAACAATACTGTCAGGTCCGAGACATATTTTCGCCTTCCTTAGAAGCAAATACATCAGCTTCTTTTTGTTTCATGGGTCCTTATGAAAGATACAAACCTGGGCCAGAAACAGAGCTTTATTCCCCACAGCACAGCGAGTGACAGGAACAGCAGCACAGTCAGATCCATGTGCCACTGAGTGCCCTGGGGCTGGATATGCCATGCATGCAGTGAGCCTACACTTTAGCTGAGGCAATGCACCTCTTATAGAAAGTGGGGTTCTGGAGAAAAGGTGGCAGGGAGCCAGTCTAGGAGAGGGACAGAAAAGGCCATGGTAGCATGTTCTGTGTGCAGTGTGGAGGTCATTACCTCAGGCTTCTGAGGTCTGACAAATAAAGGGGTCTCGATAGTATGCATCACAAAGCAGGGGGACTGAGTAGGATCTGTTAGCGTCACCACCACAAGGGGCTGCTTCTAGGTACCAGAGGCAAAAGTCAGGATGTAGCAAGGCCAGGACAGGTAATTGCAGTTAGCATGTGGCTATTTATTCCAGAAGTTTGTCACAAAGGAAACTTGGGATCTTGCAAGACACATTTTTTAGAAAAAAGTTTAAGATTTAAGCCCCAAGGGACTCTAGAAAGGAAGTTTTAACTCTTGAAGAAGTGAGGCCAAGCACTGTGACGGAGAAAGGGGGAGGGTGGGGTACAGAACAAAGGGATGGGGCTCACCATGCAGTGCAGTGCAGGCCTCTCCCATTCAGACAGGAGAAAAGGAGAAAGTGAGGGACTCAGCCTCACTCAGAGGCCTTGTCTGATGGCCCCCATTTCTCCATGAAATAGGAAGCATGATGGGTTAAGTGAAGGGAGTTAGGAAATTTATGGAGAATGAACATGATGGAAATTTCAGACATGAGGGAATTAAACACTGGCTGAGAGACCAGTGAAGGGATGGCTGAAACGGCACAGGTGAGAACAGGCAAGCAAGGTGCATTTCCTGTGGAAAGCGAAAACAATGTCTAGTTGCACTAGGTCTGGGGAGGAGGAGGGCAAAGGGACAGCTGGCAATGGATGCTGGTGCAATGTCTGAGGTACAGTGGGGCAGCAGGCAGTCCAGAGGAGATGGAGAGTGCGGGGTTAAACTGCAAGGAAACCTCAGGGAGAGCTCTGCAGGAGGAGCCAGAGGGCGCTCCTACACAGCTCTGGCTGCTGGCCTCATCTACTGCACGGCCTGTAACTCAGTGTCCTTCTTGGGCATGCTGTGGGTTTCCTCCTTTCCCATTTTAAGAAGTCAAATACAAGATGCACTTTTGAACTCCAGGTGGAGGTGACAGGGAATAAGGATCAGTACATACAGGCCAAAGAATGGTGTTTCTCTCTTTTATTTAAAAACAGTGCTTCATTACCATTGGCAAAGGCTGAGGCAGTGCTCCTCCTTTGCTTAGAGTTTATAAAAGCCAGCAACATGATCAATAATTTATACACATGGAGAGTAATACAAAAAAAAATAAGGAATAAAAGCTAAAGATCTAACTACTCCGACCTTCACAATTCCAGCTACTTGATAATAATAGGAGTAACCCAATGAATACTGTATGGTCTGAAAGCTACTATACAATATGATTCTTAACAAGAAGGGAAGGGAATCAGAGACTGTTACAAAGCCCTGGGATGTTTCTCTGGAGTAAGCAGGGAAACAGGACCCTGGGCAAGCAGCTCGGGTGTCCTAGAAAGTGATTCTGGGGGAGGACAATATGGGGAGGAGAGAAGGCTAGGTGGTCAATTGTACAAGCATCCCGTGGGATGCCCCTGTGCCCCGAAGGTACCTGTGCTGCCACGGCAATGGGAGGGGCCAGAGACTGCAAGTTGCATGTTGGGTTGGCCCAGTCCCCACAATGGGGGTGGGGAGGAGGAGAGGTTCGGCGGCATTCTGAGCCTTGCAAAAATTGGGACTGAAAAGTTCAGAGCCTCAGGTCAGTCAGACTGTCAGGGACAAGTGAATTCTGCTGGCTCTCTTCTCACTTTGCAGCCCTAGCTTACATATGTCAGCCCCGACTTGGCTCCAGCTATTCACAAGCAGAATGATAACACACGAAAAAAAAAATGCATGTCCCTCAGCGGGGGAAAAGATCAATTCATCACTTGATATATATCAGCCAAAATGAGCTGCCAAAACAAGCACATGTGCGCGCGCACACACACACACACACACACAAATACTGTGAACATAAAATTAAAAAAAAAAAGACTAAGCTTGGAGTCTTGGTGGAGTGCAGACATTGTTTAAAGCACTTATCAGTTTCCAGAATAACCAAGCCAAAAAACATTTTTTGAAAAATTTCAAAAGCTTATGTACCCCCACCCCCCGAGAATCCAGTGGTGTTAACAGGGGAAGGGGCTGGGGAAGAAAAGAGAATTGCTGCTCCCTTTTTCTTGCCAGAGTGAGCGGAGCCCTCATATCACTGTCACTGGCATGTATGTGACTATCAGACAGAGGACCAGGTCCCAGTGCTGATGGTCTCCTTAGAGGCAAGGTTTGAGTTTTGGCTGATAAGCAGTTCTCTCAGTTACCAATCCCTGCCAACCAGCACTACCATGGCTGAATGAGCTACCGTTTTCCTGAGTAAACTGTAACTGGCCACAGTTTCGGTAACGTGGGTAAGAACTCGGCTACTACAGCCAACTGCAATACTTCAGGAACCCCTCCATTCCTTGGTGCTGAACTCCTGGTGTCTCACTGAGGAAAGTGACACTTTGCTGCACTCTGGCCTGTGAGCCTTGGTTTTAAAGACAGGTACCAGGGACTCTACCATATTCAGTAACCCAGAGGACACATGCTAGCTTAGGACACCCGGAGCCTGCTTGGAAAGGGCCCTGTTTCACACTCTAGCTTGTGGATGGCTATTGCCTGGCTGATCAGTAAAGTAAGGATGAAGTACATAGGAAAAGGAAAGGGAGGGAAGAGGCTTTTGGACAGGAATATTTCCAAAAAAATATAGTGTTTTATGCAACAGAGAATCAAGTGTCACTGGTGTATACTACAAATGTCAGACATTTTCAAGAGCATGACAAAATAAAACACACAAGCTTACATTTGATGCTCACCTTGCCCACTATTTTTTCCTATCTTAAAACAGTGCAAACAGGTAACTTATGCTTTTAAAACACCACAACCCCTTCCCCACCCCACCCTAAAATCCCTTTCCTCCTAATATCCGCGGGGGAAAAAAATCCACAATTCTGCAAATGTTACTGTGCTAGAGGGTTGCAGCAGCAGAGAACTGGCTGCACTGGGCTAAAGGGGAAGGGTCATCAGATAGCTTCCCCTCTCCTTCCTTAAATGGCTGAGTGCTTTCCAGACTGTCTCTTGGTCGCCTCATTCTCCTGCCAAAGGGAAGGGGGTTATCTTATCCTCGGGGCTGCTTCCATCTCTGCCTGACAGTCCCTCATATCTGGAAGCTACATGGCCAGCAAGAAGTTGGTGGCGACAGCTGGTTTATCTGCTACATCTCTAGCGAAGGATAAACTAAATTAGGAGCTGTTCAGCCCCCGAGGAGTCCACATGTGAGGAAAAGCTGTTATTGATTTCTACTGACTAGATTGCCATGAGCTCCCCTTAAACTAAAAGCTGAGCCCCAGTCTGCTTCTTTTTTTAAAAGAAAGAAAATGTATTGGCTCAATTCAGACTGAAGCCGCTAGAAGATGATGGTGATAGGTTTGTTACGCCTGAGCCTTAAAAATGGTGAATCACCATGGTGGATCTGAGTTCATGAGAGTTAGACTAAGTGACACATGGAATTCTGGAGAAGTCCTAAGGGCAGCTCTCTGGGTTGAAAGAGGAGTATTCAGATAAGGGTTTTCACTAGAGGTCTCCTTAAAGGAGCCCAGCTTCTAAGAGTAAGGTGCTCAGTATAGAAAGTCCAGGTCATGAAGTACAGTAAAGCTGAACAAATTCATTCATGTACTGTGATTCAGCATCAGTAAGTTTTTTTTGGAAATATCAAACAGCATCCTTGAATAGATTCACAAAATATCAGACTCCCCTGACACTGTTTCTGAACTCAGTAAGAATCAGTCAACTAGCATTGCTGCTCTGAGGAACCTGCCTCTGGTGAAGTTGACTGTAAGGAATCTCAAAGTTCAAAGATGATATGGAGGTTGATACCATAAAATCTGGATGCTCAGGAGAATCCCAATTCTCAGCATTGACCCTGAAAACAAATACCTTTTGATAAAAAAGCAGAGTCCCATTTAATCTTTCCTAGAAAAGGGAGCTGGAGGAAGTGGCATTAAAAAGCATTCTGGGAGATGCAGAACTACTGGAAAGCAGAGCTTGCCTTGGAGGCTTCAGCCAGAACCAGCTGAACTGAAAAGCACAAAAGGTCCCTCAAGCTCCAGCATCTGCCCGTTTGGGAAGGACTATGGGAATCTACCTTCTCTGCCTTACCCATCATCCTTAATTCTGTCTGGGAAAAAAGAAGAAAAACATTCTTAAACTCAATTCCCCTGTTCTCCCCTGCTATGGACACAACCATTAAGGTTGTGGCCTAGTCTTCACTGGGTTCAGTGATTTGCGATTTTGTGGGAAAGGCTTTATTAGACATGACTGGGAATTTCTCTGTTTCTTTAGTTAGTAAAAGTTCTCCCTCAATATAAAAGCAAAAGAAACAAAGAAAAATCCTCACTGGCCCCATTCCCTAGAACTGCAAAAGCTCCACATCTTAATCCACCTCCCTAAAATATTTATATACATATACAACCAAAATTGTCTTAACACCAAAAATCAAACTTTGGCTTGGGGGAAGGGACTCTATAAACAGCCAAAGGACTGGGCAGACTCATCCTGGTTCTGTGTATTCCCCCAAGGATCAATGATTGCATCGAGGCCTCTAGCTTCCTTGGCATTTCCCTTTACTTCAAGCACATCCTCTCCCTTGGGTATCAGGACAGAGGATCTGAAGGGGAGAGGGGTGTTATCACACAGAACAGGCCAGGGCCCTCCCCGATACAGCACTCTGCTTACAGAGAAAGCCTGATGCTGTCATACATACATCAGCCATTTTAATTCACGGACATGAATCATTATCAGTCAAAAACACGTGTGGAGGCAGGAGTAAAAACCAAACCCAAACCAAACCCCTAACAAAGCAGAAGCTCCATGTCTCTGAATTACTCCGTTTAGCAGCTATCCCTTGGGTGAAAGGTCACCCTAGTACCAATATGAACTGACCAGGGAGCCAAGCAGACCATGCTTGCCTATTTCCTAATGCCTTTTTTAGGAAATGCTGTAGGATGCTCATTTTAATCAGTTAGAGCTAAGAGTTGGAAGAGAAGCACTTTCTCCCTGACCTTGGTAACATAAAACCTAAGCCAGACAGCAAGACCAGTGACTCACTGCTCTGGTCTTGCAGAAGGATCCTGGCCACGTCATACCCTCCTCCCAGTGTGGGCTCTGGAGCAAGGTCCTATAGTATTAACATATACCAAGCAGTCCAAGTGCTCAGCTGGGCATCTTTGGAGGATAATGAGAAGCTGGGTGCAATGGCCACAAGGGCTGGAGACTGGGTGGAGAAGTAACTCATGGAGGCTCTGGAAGATGAAAATTCCTATGGCTTTGGAGCAAGTACCCAATGCCCCTGATTGCCCTCACATGTCCGCACCACCAAAACTTCCAGGGACAGCTAACCCCTGGGCTTGGTGCCTTATCTTTCCCCAAAAGATTCTTTCTAAGATTTTTTTTTTTATAGTTTGTACTAATTTCTGATTCAAGATAAGGAATACAGACCTTCCAGTATTCCCTTTCTCTTCTGCAGCCTCTCTAATGGCCTTTAACACCTTGTACTTTTAATCCTCAAGCTGTGCCCAGATACCTGGGGGAAATCTGGCCACTAGCTGTTCATTCTTCTGTCCCTGTGTCCTAAATTTCTAAATCTTGAGGACATAGGAACAGCACATTAAAAGAACACATGAGCTAAGCTGTGGATCAATGAAAGGGGATCAGAAGCCCAGCAGGAATGCTAGGGTTACAAGAAAGAAAAGAAACGAGTGTTTTTGTCCTTCAAAATTCATTCTGAGATTGATTTCCTAAAGAGGTGTTTATTATTCAGCCTGAGAGCATGTTTGGAAATATCAATGCTGTAATACCAAAAATTGTGCCAATCGTCTCGGGCTATCTATGTTAAGGTGACTGTAGAAACTACGGAGAAGACAGAAGGGAAGAGGAGAGGAAACGTGTTTTTAATTCTCTTGCTTTGCAAACACAAACTCCTATCTACTGGCATGTAGATTCCAGCCACAGCCAATCAGAACCATCTGCCAAAGACCAGAAATTCAGAAGACTAGAAGAATATTCTGCTGCAGAAAGATTTCTTTCACTCCTACTTGTCCCCCAGCCACTCAGCACCACATACACTTTGGTAATTCTGTCTGCTGATTTCTGATCAAATGTCTTCATCTGCCACTAAAGTTTCTCCTTCCTCATTAACTGCCTCTTCCATGATTGATAGAATAAGCTAAGCACGGACATACAGACATGGAAATGCATTATCTTTTTTTTTTTTTTTTTCTTTTTACCACAGTTAAAAAAAAAAAGGAAAAAATGCACAATCTTTGGAACAAAAGAATTAAAGGCAGAAAATTTAAAGGAAAAATACATATTCAAAGAACATAGTGAGGTATAAAAAAGTATTCTCTCTTTTTTTGTGGTTTTTGTTTGTTTGTTTGTTTTCCTCTTCATCTTGCTATAGAGTTCTTCTACTAGTACATATTGCAATAGCCAGGCCTCAGGACTGGGGGCGGTCCCATTTGCAGGGTCTCACGTCACTTCAGTAGGGGGCAAATCGGCTGTAGCCACCTCGGTATAAACTCGCCTGCAGCAATGAAAGACAGAGAAGTAATTAAAAGGCTGATGAGCGCAGAATTGAAATGAAGAAAACAAGTCCTGAGGAGGTGTCCTTTGACACCTCCAAGCAACTGATCAGAGGCTGCCTTATGTCCCAGCTTCTGCCTCTGATGCGCAGACCATAGCCTCACGTGCGGTTACACCATAGTCTCCAGGGGAGTGTGATGATGGCTACTTCACGATTTACATGAATCAGTGCAGGAGGGAAACTTAAGACAGTTTAAGTGGTTCTGCAATTAGTGTGGTTTTTACAAGCAAAAGTCTTTGTTAACCTTGATACATCATTATAATCCTGACTGAGAACAGACTGCTGATTTCCCCTTCCCACACCTCACCTGTCAAAGGCATGCATTACTTCCCATCCTGCATTTGAGATGATGCTATAGTTAAACCTCAATAAACCTTTCAACTAATAAAACTGACACTGTAAAATACAGTTGTTCCTCAGTATCTGTGAGGTATCAATTTCCTAGCACTTCCCACAGATAGCAAAACCTGTGGACACTCCAGTTCTTGATTACTTGTAGTATCCAACACACTGTAAATGCTAGGTAAACTGTTGTGCTACACTGTTTAGAACGTAAAGACAAGAAAAGTCTCCACATTCTTAAAGACATAACTTTTCCCCCTTTGTATTTCAGCTGAATGTATAGATGCGGAACCCAAGGACAGGAAGGACCATGTATCAATTATGTTGTTTCTTTCATTAAGTGGCTCTATCTGATGGCTTACCTCTTTGAATGAGAAGGTTCTCCAGGAATGTATCTCTCACGGGGTCATCCTTTTAGAATAGTTTTATAATGTGACACTCAATAGGCCCTCATGAATCACCTTCACTGTCTTTATATTGTTGTCTTGATCTCAATCTAAACATACAGTCCCTAAGGATTCTACTTCCTTCCCCAAACCTGCATCAGTAGGAATTCTGAGTGAGAAATGGCAGTTGTTTTTTTTATAACTTTTATACTCCCCCCCATTTGACTAACTGCCCATGTTCATAGGCAGTTGTCGAACTGGAGAGTGCCTGGCATTAGCAGTGTCACTGTGGAGCATCCTCTGTTGTCACCAGCAAAGCCTAGTCACTGGCATGGCAGGCTTGCCTCCAAGACAACGTAAGACTAGGTAGTGAGGGTTCTTCTCAGAGGGGACTACTGAAGACAAGCTGTATGGATGTCTACATTTCCATAAAAACACCATATTTTGCCACAACTGTTGTTGATACATATCTTCATAAAGTATGTATTTGGCAGTCCTACTACTCTCTATCAAAAAGCTTAGGAATAGCAGAGGAATCTTTTGGCATCTGCAACTTAAAAATTATATTCATTAAGGTTTTTGGAACACTCACTTCCCTAGATCTTTTATAGTCTGTAGGTAAAGGTTAGGAGGAGTAAAAACGTTTATGAAAAAGGTATGTATATACTTACCACAGCGCCAACTCCATAGCTAGCGGCAGGGGCCAGGGCATGGTAGGGGTCGGCTGTGTACACCCTGCCATAACTGGAAAAAAGAAGTACAATCAGAGAGACAAGGGCAAGA
>NW_022900931.1:22372546-22402809 GCF_012274545.1 Fukomys damarensis
AAAAAAAAAAAAATCCAATAATGGTATTATAGTTAGTGTTTTTGACAGAGATCTACCTATTTTGAAAAGTAGTAATTACAGTTCACTTTATTATTACCTAAAATTGGGGTTAAGGGAAGAAACTATAATGATCAACTTGGTATCTTTATTACATCTATGACAGATGAGAGAGGATCTTTAATAAATCAAACTTTTCAAACACTTTACTATTCCACATCTCTTCAAATAAGTTCATTTTTAAAATCTCACTGGGTAGCCACATAAAATAACTAAACTAATAAAAGCCATCAAATATTTTCTTCTTTGTAGCACGCAGTCATGGGCAAACTTCCTAAGAAGTTTGTTATTAGCCAAATGAACTCACTGATCTTCCCATTGTGAAAGGAGAAGGCAAGAGAAATGCACATCTCAGTTTCTGAGTTCAAAGCAACTGTAAACTTAAGCATAGCATAGTCCAATCACTAGTAGGATTTTACTATACAGTCCAAAGTGGGACTGACTCAACCAAGTCCTATTTGGGTAGAGTTCTACTTCTTCCTTTTTACATTTCTTTCACAGTCATTAAGAAAATGTACCCACTATTTAGATCTCCAATATAAAATACCAAGGGCAAATGTGATTGGCAAATTAAGAGAGGTAGCAGTTACGGGACAGTGTGTGTAACACACCTGGTGCAGATATGTGGCAGTGGGACAGGAGTACGTGATTTTGGAGGAAATGCCATTATGCCTAGAATGTGACTGTGTGCACCGCTGAGGTAGCAGGGCTTAGATCACACGCTCACAACTCTTGATTGTCCAAAAAAGCCTCTGTTCCCATCTCTAACGTGGAGCTGGAATGGTTAGTATAATTCAATTTTTTCACTGCAATCCACAATCTGATTGATTGGCAGGTCACACTGGCACTCCTACCTGAGGTATTTTAGCGCTAATGATTGGTTCCTGTAAGACTATTCTATAACAGAACACAGGAAGAGCAGTTCAAAAAACACAGCTGTGGAAGGAAAACAATCATACAAAAAGCCCACAATAGGGCCCACCAGCCTTTTCTTTCCTTTGGATGCAAGCATGCTTTTCACAGAACGAGAATTAGGAGTAGTTTGTTATCCCACTTAGAAGGTGAATTAGGGTGAACCATAACTTTTCTACTGGGCAAAAAAAGGGCGGGGGACACACGATCTGTCCATCACACTCCCAATCCCTACCCCAGCAGGTCTCTTTACAAACCCTGGACACAACTGCTAGATGAGCTCTCCAGAGAGCAATGTGCTATAAAGAAACAGAAAGGAAGAAAATGGCTAGCAGGGATCACTATCTATGAGTGGGACAGGGAAAGGGACTTAAAAATTCTTCGCTTGATGTATTAGAAGTAAACCCAGCTTCTCCCAAAGTCTTCTCTGATTCAATGCATCTTATACTACAAAAATCTTCCATCATTTCCATTCTAATACGGTTTTCTGAGGAAATAAGAACTAAATGTATATGGATAGAGTCCCACTGATGGAAAAATGTAGACAGAGGAACAAATGCAAGGTAGAACAGTTGTTCATATGTTTTAAAGTAGCAGTCTTTGCTTCCTCACATATGGAAAACAGACTATCTTCTTTTAACAGCCTCACTCCTGTTAGGCCCATCTCAACAGCTGTCATAGGGCTTGGGTTGTATCTTAGTACAAGTAACCAGATTTTTTTCTCCATGAAGCTCTGCTTTAAACTATGTACAAATATATCATAATAAAATTACTTTTAACTATTTATTCAGGAAGGGACCACTGATCAAAAAAAAATATTTTGGCCAGATCTCTGAATTACTTGTTTAGTTGCAGAAGGTAATTCAATTAGTAGATTTTTTTAAAAAAAACAAGAATATTTTCTTGACAAGTGTAGAAAAATCATCTCAATAAAATTTTACACTTGAAATAACTATAAACAAATTTTCAATTGGTTGATTTAAGATGACAATTAGCACTTCTTAACAAGACAGAATTAGGTTGTACTTTTTGCTCTTTTTTTTTTTTTTAAAGACAGAGTCTTGCCATGGAATTCAGACTGGCCTTAACTCACTATGTAGCTCAGGCTGGCCTTGAACTTGTAGCAATCCTCCTGCCTCAACTTCCTGACTGCTGTGATTATGGCCTGTGCCACCATGCCTGACATGGTTATAATTTTTAAATAAAAATATAAGGAAAAAAAACTTGATTTAAGAATTAATTTAAATGGTAAAGTTTTCTCTCCTAGATTAGATTTCAAGAAAACATAAGGATGAGTTTAATGAGAATATGGATACTAATGTAAATGGGAGAATGTACATATTAACATATGTAAATATGTATATTTAGAATGTGCAATTTGGTGTAAAATATTTACTAAACTCTTAAGTTTACCTGTAGATATAGAAAAAATATTTTAAAAATTATCTCTTGCAAACATTCTAAGGAAAGAGGTGGGTTTTAATAAAAATACAAAGAGGGATCATGAAATATGGATTAGTTGGGTCTATGCTCTGCTATATGAATAATTTACATAATGTGGACCAATCATAATCTAAGGAACATCTATGAAATTAGAGTGTTGGACCAATTATGGCCAGAGAATTTCTGATTGACAGTGGAATTAGTTCAATAAAAAGGTACTATTTATAGATTTTGGGAAGCAAGGGCAAAGAAAGTAATCTAGACAATTTTAACCTATCCCCACAAAATAATTTCATATTGATAAAATTTTCTTATAAAATTATTTCTTAATGACTTGGTTCACTAGATGAAGCTAGTATTCAGAAAAAGACTATTTGAAGAGCTCCTAATAAGAGTTTAAAATTCAAAACCTGTCACTCTGTGAATGAGATCACTTCATTTATCTTTTAATGTGACAATCATTCATAGAATTTCACCTTTTGCTAAACAATTTAAATAATGGATTAAGTGTTATCATGGCCATTAAAGTAAAAAATCTTGTGTGATAGTTGAAAGAATGTAAGAGAGTTGAGGTCATTAATATCATTCTTGTCCTCCTGCCAGATCTTGAGAAAAGAGAACCACTGATGGTGGACCTTTGTATAAAGAAAGTCTTAAAACATGGAATATCTGGCATCCTCTCATTACTACACTGTTCACTGGCATTAAATCTTTACAGTACTTTCACAAGTTTTTATTTTCTCCAAGTATATAAAAGAAAGCATATAGTTCAGAAAGCTTATTGCCATCTACAAAAATCAAAGCTCTAATGATCTAAAGAGGAATGTGAAATGAGAAGAAAAGGAGAGAAGGGAAAGAATTGGTTCAAGGCCAAGCTAGTCTTGCTATTTATGTATGCAAATGATACGACAGTAATAAAAGACTTTAAACCTGCTGATCATCTCAAAAATAAATAAGAGATACATACAATATCTGTGGGTATAGGAAGGGAAAAGAATATGTCCAGTAGACTGACCCTAGCAATCAGAGACCCAAAGGCTCAGTTTTTGCACCCAGGGGCAAGCGCAGTGGCAGAGAAGCATGCTTGCATTCTTAAATATATAAATATATAAATATATATATCCACAAGGAAAAGGAAATAAAAATGAAATAAACTATATTAAAACAAACAAACAAACAAACAAACAAACAAAAAAAGAAACCAAAATAACCAAACCAAAAGAAACAGAAAAAAAAAGGCTGGCTTGTCAGGGGATGGGGTCAAGAAGGCCCCAGTGTGTGTACTTACATAGAGGTCAGCACCGTAAAATCCGTCCTGGTAAACCACACTGCAGAAAATCCACACAAAAACAAAAACAAAAACAAAAAAAAAAAACAAAAGAACAGAAACACATTCCGGTTATTGAGGACGGCAGCATGCACATGCGCTCTACACAGGCAGGTGATGTATGAATACATAACCTGGGCTTGGGGCCATGGCAAGTCAGTGAGGAAAATGTGAAAGTGCACACTCATGTTATATAGCTACAAGACATGCAAGGAGTGAAAGGTGTGCAAAACTAGAATGAGCATCTTGATATCTGGTAACTAAAAGATTAACAAAACCACTCAGAGAAGGGTCTAACATGGCTATTCCAAATCAGCTACACTGGAACATCCATTTTTCATATCTGGAGTATTTTAGAAAGAGTTTCTAGAAAGACTTTCTCTGAAGAGTTTAAAAAGAGGGTAGGGATGGAGAGAGATTTAACATGAAACAAGTGAACCCAAATAATTCCATCAGGGCAGGATGTGTATGTACCTTTCAAAATTATGTTTATTACTTTATTTTGTTTCATAATAAAATGTAAATTTTTTTATATCCATACATCACCTGCTTTTACCCTGCACATTAGACATGCAATAAGATTTGCCTGATCACACAAGCATGCAAAGTATTATTATTCAGCATTTTTAAGAACCAATGCAACACCTCAGAAAAACAAGTCAATCAATTCTGACCAAAGTAAACAGAGAAATGTAATTAAAAACAAAACAAAACAAAACAACCAAAAATACCCACAATGCATTGCTTTCACAAGCAGAGATAATGAGCTAAAGGTTAAAGGTGATTGGTCCAAGGTCCAAGAATTGAAAGGTGCAGTGGGGATCCCAGATAGTAACAATATAATCCAGAGTGGGAAGGAGTAACTGAAAGATTTTAAGGGATCTTTTTTGACTATAAGAGTACACATGGAATCCTGAAAAAAACCAGTTGATAACTCAAGTTCTGGGCGTGACCAAGGATCATCCTATCTTGTTTAAAAGAATAAAATCAAGAGCATCGCTAGTTAGGAACAGATGTTTCTCTTTAGATGACTTTATATCAAACAAACAACATATAGGGCTTTTATTTTTCTTGAATCTGGAGCAACACTATACTATTATTCTTAAAATATAGATTTCCAATATTTTGTGGTAGCTATACACACACACACACACACATATATATATATATATATATTATTTTGTGGTAGCTATACATACATATATATATATATATATATATTATTTTGGGATCAAAAGACATGAAACAGCAGTAGAGATATAAAAGATAACATTTTTCTTCATAATAGGTCAAGATTTGACTTTTAAATGAGATGATTTGTTTATTGTACACTCAACTAAATGAGATGGAAAATTTTACCACTACTTTCTGTTATAATTAGTAAGTTGGCAAGTAGGGGCATTAAATCATATTTTTAACAAGAGTAAGAAATAACTTGTTCCTTTTTAAGTAGCTGAAAAGTTTCTGAATCCTATTTCCAGCAACATTTTGTTATATTTACAGGACAGTATGGTCACAATTTGCAATGTTCTAAATGTTATGCCTTTGTACTACACAACAGGCAGACTGAACTGTACTTTATGGTTATTTGGCTAAGTCCTGCACATTTTCATAGTTTGCAATTGCACTTAAAATCTGAAAATAGAAACTAATCTGCCTCTCAGTTGCATTTCAGTATATAAAAAGATTTGTCTGCAATGAGACTTGTCTAGTAAAAACAGAAAACACTGAGGTCAAGAGGTGATTAATTAACCTTCAGTGATTTCAGTAAGGAGATATAGGCAAAGATTAAAAAACATTTAATAGTGAAATGCTGACATTAAAAACATGAGTAGATTTTTCCCTAAGTCAAATCACTTAATGGGAATATTCACTGAAATTCTACAAGAATTTCAATATTCCCTGTATTAAAATGCCACATGGAGGCTAGAATTAATTAACTAATTAATGATAATTAGTTTACTAAGCTTAAAAGCAATTCCAGGCCATTCCCCATAAAATACTGGACTTATTCCTTGCCATCTTCCATGTAAACAGGTAGTTTAGTTAATAAAAAAGAAAACATGGGAAATTAGTGTTCAATGTAATGCACAGAAATTGATGTGATTAGACATAAAAGATAAAATATCTTTGAACAAATATATACCTGACATGGACTTGGTAGAGAAGGGGCTCTCAAGTTTGGCCAATATACTGAAATGACCTACATCAAGCAGGAATGAATTCAATGACTTTATACAATTACCTGGGAAGGTTATAAAGAAATCCCATGTTTCTCTGAGCAGTCTTTTTGCAAATATAACAGTAAACATTCTTAGACCGAAATGGAAGAAGCTTCATGATCAATTTTCCTACTGTGTAGGATTTTAAGATCTTTTTTATGTTTTATTTGAATTTTTTTTAACGAAACAATACTAAGTATTCATTTCTTTAGAGATGTCAGAGGTTGAAGGTCAAAGGTCAAGTAGAGAGAAAAAAGGATAAAATTAAAAGTAAGTCATGGCAGAAGATGGAGATGATGAAATGCATGGGATTTAAACATCTATAACTTGCAAACAAAAGTAATTTTCTGTAGCAGTTCCCTTCCAGGGTCTTTTGGAGCCTGCCCACTTCCACATGCATACTTGCCTTGTCTAATAATAGTGCTTTAATTCTGTGGCATGGAGGACTCCTAATGGAATGTCCAATTGGTCTATGAATGAATGAATGTTAAATTAGTACACCTCCAGGTGAAGCCAAATTTCCTCTCAGAAAAGGACATACAAAGGAGGCTCTTTCCCTTTATGTTTTAACTAAGTAGCGCTTAACAGGGTTTTCTGCCACTATTTATTTCTCTGTAAGAATACAGAAAATAACCTGCCACAGGCAAAGAAAAGATGAAGAGAAATGTCCCATTTCTGAAGAGAGAAAGCCCTTGGTACAAATGACTTATACAAGTCTACTTCTGGTAAAAATATTCATTTTAGGCTGACACAGAGAAACAACTAAAACAAACCTGCCATCTTCACTCCTTCTCCCCCTTCAACAGCAAAGGATTTATTTGTTGCTATGGAATCATTCCACTGCATGAGACACCCTCCACACAAAAATCAAAGGGTGAAGGATGCTCAGCAACATCAGCTGTTTTACCATCCTTCAGGAGCCAACTGCAGTTTAATCCTCCTAATTCTCCCTTTCTCCCTTGATTCAATTGGACTTGGTTCATCTTTGAATTAACCTCTTTTAATCCATTTCCTACAAAGAAAGCAAATCCATTGTGGGTAACTAGCTCTGCTGCTCACCACCCAGGCAGTGAAACCAAAGGGAGGGCACATGTGCCAGCCTCTGCCCCAACACAGGGTGGCAAGAAGGGGGTGAGCACAGCAGACACAGTCTGGTACTACAATCTCCAGCTCCTCTCTTGGTTCTCTGCAGTAGTGTTAATCCATATTCGTGCTCTGCTAAGTGAACTCCATGCCAACACACTGCTAGTAAACACAAGCTGGTTCTGGCTACAGTCTTAAGCCCTTACCAGGAAGGCTTAAGGTGGCCAAAACCAAGATTTATATAATGAATTGACATTTTGTTACATTCTTAGGATGGTATCTTTTGGTTCTTGACATCTAATACATTCATTTGCAAATATTCATACTAAGTGGCATAGCAATGTCCCAGAAGTTACAAGAGGGCCATGGTATTTTTTTTTTCCTCCAATTTCTTTTTTTAGGCACATAATGATTTTGGAATGTAATGCTTACCCTGGATAGGCGGGGATGGCTGTAGGAGGTACCGCTCGAACTGCACCATATACTGTTCGCCCTCTGCCCCTAAGATGGGCTCCTCTGAAAGCAGCCGCTGTGGTGGCTGCAGTTGGGTAAGGGAAGCCAGGAACTAAAGGGAGACCCAAAATATTACAGAAATTTCAATGTGCATTCAGTAGCATGTATAGTCACAACTCACTGTAAACAAATTACAGAAGAGATGAAAAGCTATGTATCACATTGTTCAAAAGCTGGCACATAGTCTTCAGCCCTGGGTCTCTGAGAGGGAAAGAAGGGGAAAGAAAAATCTGACATGCACAAGTGAATTATTCCATGCCTAAATGATCACAACTTGAGTGAATTTATTCTGTTCCTTCCCATTTTGCCATTACAATGCTAGCTAGTAAGACACAGGTCAAGAAGCTCTGAGGACTATTGGCCCAATAAGAGACAAGACTTCTAATTTCTGTGGAAAGTTTAAATCAGATTGATATGAACTCTTTCAGTGGCCAATTATTAATCTTGTTTCCTAACATTGCGTGAATATAATTGATTCTCAAAAGGATGTTCTTTTATATTTTTATGTGGTATCACCTCCAAGGCACACAATAGGTTAGTTATTTCATTTCATTAGTTTATTTCATTCTTTCATCTGTAATGTTTTAAGGCAGAAATTTAAGGTGAGAGGAAAACCACTCCTACCCTGTCATCCACTCAAAAGGCAGACATTCTCTAACGGCTTATTTTAAGTGTGTTGTTCTTTGGAAAATGTGCAGAGACATTACTTCCACATCCACTGAATCCTGTTTAATTATACCTCTTGCCAGAATAAAAAGGCTCAGGTCAAAGTGACTTTAGAGATATCAAGGGAGCTGAGAATAATCAGCTGTACTGGAGGTGCCTTTAAGTGACTCTCCACTGGAGAGTCCTAAATAGACTAGCAGAAGACATGAATAACAACATGCTACACATATTCATATCTGTTTTATTATCAAGTACAGAATGAATATTCTTCACATGCCCTCACCCCTTATCCCCTCTTTCCAACTACTTTTGTGGCAGTCTGTTCACATGTGGTCAGGAACATTCTAGTATGGGTTAAACAGAACAAGGCATTATGATAATATTTATTGCCCTTCTTGAAAATGTTTTCTTTTCAGTTATGTATTAGACTAGAACATATAACAAACTAGCACACTACCGTTCAGTCACAGTAGTCCAAATCCATTCCAGGCCAACATAGGCTACTTACTGATTAAAGGAATGTAAGTGTTGATACCCCCTCTTCCTGATAGGGGCACTGCTGCATCATTGCCCAGGGACACATCTGCTTGAAAGCTGGATGCTGATTGCATTTAAAAATGGAAAAAAGATTACAAAGGGGTAGAAAATTGAAACTACAGAGGCCATAATAGTTAAACAGCATAAATAGAAACATTAATTTAAATACTACCTGCATATAATTCGGGGCCATATACAGCTCCAACTACCGGGCTTAATTTCCAACCTGAAACAGAAGACAGTGAGCATTTAAGATTACTGAAGGAGTGACCAGTGCATATCAAGTTGGCTTTAGACATCTCTGGGTTTATATTTGTCTACTATTAATTCCTCCTTACAAAGCCAGCTTGGGGTTTATATGAGAGGGCAGTGGCACTGTCTTGAAGCAGGACTAGAATAGCTGAATGGATAATGAGAGGATCAGGAAAAGTAGGCAAGGATATATGTATGGGGTTCTTGTGGAGAAAGACAAATTGGGAAAGAGAAAGGAAGATGAAGAGAGAATAAAAGCAAGAAAAAGAGACAGAAATAAACCCACGGGTTATAGTGCTGTCACAACACTACCCAAATGCCCTACTCTTAGCTTAGCAAAAGGAAAGAAGGCAGTACATGTGCCATTCTGTATCACCTCACAGGGTGATGCACTTTCTCACACATCACTTTAACAGTCTTTATCACTATGGTTATCTTATAAAGGTATCTTCTGACTGGACTCAAATTTGACTTGGATTTTAGACTCCAGGTCCAATTAAATCATGATGGTTTTCTGGGTAGAATGAAATCCTCTTTCACTGGAATTTACCACTGGGATTTCACTGGGATCCACCAAATAAAAAAGGAAAGACATGCAGTAATAAAATTTAGGGTACATTCCAACTTCAGTGGCTCAATCTGTAATGGACATATTTAAGTGAATCAGATTTAAGATATCAGAATTTCTGAACATTAGCTTCAATGTTTATAAATGCTAGAAATTTCCTAACATTATGTTTGATGTCATTTTATTTCTTCTTTGCCTTTTAAAAATATATATAGGAATATGGCATGTGTTTTATAAAAAGAGAAAAATGTACTATTCCCCACTTAAGCAAATTTTAGTCAATATTTACACTGAATTTTACATACAATAAGCAAACATACTTTATTATTTTTCTGAAAGACTAACTCTTCTGTTGATTTGTTCCCTTGCATTGTACCATTGCTACTTTATAAATATATGAGTGGAAACCAATTCTATTGAAATTACCAGATTTAAATGGCAATAACCAACGGCATTACTTAAGAGAAAATCTATTCATTCTCAATCCAATCTCCTATTTTGATGTGCTAAAGAATGTGCTATTTTATATGTTCCTGATGATGGTGTCCCTTATTCTATATAAAACTGCAGTGGAATCTAAGTTCAAATACGACTTGCATTAGAAAGCATGACTGCTCTGCAATGTCAAATGTGTGTAAATTGCAAAGAGATGGCACAATGCTTTTGCACAGATTAAGTGATTCCAACCAACATAAACAAAAATGTTAACTTAAAATTCTCCGGAAGTTTTGCAGCATACTCTTCTTAGGACCTTAAACATAGCAGCAGCAGTTTTCTTGAGTATCAATAATTTAAAATAACTTCCACAAAACTGACCATTTTCTTTTCTACCAATGACCATATTTCCCGAGCACTCCTTTATTTTCTTTAGTGGTACTAGGGATTCAACCCAGGGCCCCATACATGACAGGGAAGGACTCTTAAGAGCTTAGCCACACCCCAGCCCTGAGTTCCTTTTAAATCCATAAATGGATATAAGTTGTTATGTTGTTAATAATGCTTTACACAGCTTAGAATGCATTTTTAAAGATGCCATTTGGCCTTTACAAAACCCAAAGAGGCAGAAAGGTTCCATAATCTATGAAATGTGGGTAAATGTTATAGTTCTTCGGGCCATTCTTAAATAAGCAGAGACAGTTGGGTTGATGATTTCTAAAGAGGCTTTACAACTTAAAGATGTGAAAACAAAATCTGACAGGTTAAAAATGCGGTCTGATGTCACAGAATAAAACGTAGAGTCATATCCAGAGAGTAAAATTTCTGTCTTCTGAAATCCTATCAGAGGCTCTTTCTGTCATGTCATTTTCCCTGGATCTAAAGAAACTTTGACATACTTTAAGTCTCTTTCTCCCTTTTGTTTATGTTGCCTTTTTATCAAAATTACAGGAACTTGTTTTTATAATAGCAGTAAAAATAAAGCAAGAGGTAAAGCAGTAGGTAGTGGTATTTCATGATTATACAATTGATAAAATAGGTTAAAAAAGGAAATCATGCTGATAAATTCTATCATGTGTGGAAAAAGCTAGGCTGAATGTATTTAGTAAAGACCTCATAGGATATACTGAATATTAATATATTTCTACTTAATTCAAAATTTTACTATCACATAAGGCCTATAATATTCAGGTTCAAACTTCTAAAGAAAACAGCAGTAATTATCCCTTTTATTTTAAATAAAATCTTATGCAGAACCCTTAAATATACAACAGAGAATGAAAAGTTGTTTAGGCCAAAGCAGAACTGGAGGGCAGAGGATATAGCCCCGTAGAAAAGCATCTACTTAGCATGCAGGGGGCCCAAGGTTTGATACTCAGCACTATTAAAAAACAAAGAAAGAGTAAAGCAAGAAAAGTAAAGAAAAGACAACCAGAGACCTCAGGACCCAGCCCATTTGCTTTCCTCTTTATTCTTCCTCAGGTTGACTCTGCAGAATACTTGGCAAAATCATTGTGGCACTGCAGATTAAAGTTATAGTATGTGCTATCACACTTAGAGAACACAAATCAGTTAAATTTGACAACTGGTATAAGAGTTCTGTTTTGTTTTGTTTTTTAATTTTATTGAGTTTATTGGTACATTTTAGGGATACAGTACAGTTACATTCATTGTTGGGATCATGTACCTTTACATGGCAAGTCTTGATTCTCATTTTTTCCCCTTACCTCTGCCCTCCCTTCACCCCCTCCTCCCCTCCCCATCTACAAACACTTTATTTTCATCTTTTCATTCTCTCACATTTTTTTCTTTTCCCTTTTTGTTCTTCCCCTACGCATCACACCTTCCCTACACCTTTAGCTCCTTTCCTCCCATTTCTAAATGTCAGTAATCTTATTAGAATCTTATGCATTGTTGCAGAATATTCACACCAGGGAAACTATTTGGTATTTACACATGTGGGACTTATTTATTTCACTTAGGAGTATATCTTCAATATGTATCCATTTTCCTATGAATGAATCTATTCTCTCGCTCTTTATGGCTGAGTAATATTCCATTTTATAGAAAAACCACAACTTCTTTATCCAGTTTCCAACGGATGGGCAAATAGGTTGTTTCCAAGATTTAGCTATTACAAACTGTGCCGCTATAAACATGGGTGCACATACTTCTCTGTGATATGATTCTTTTAGTTCTCTTGGAAAGATACCCAACAGAGGGATGGCTGGGTCAAATGGAACCTCCAGTCCAAGCTCTTTGAGGTATCTCCATATTGATTTCCATAGTGGTTGCACTAGTCTGCACTCCCACCAACAATGGAGGAGGGTTCCTTTCTCCCCACAACCCCGCCAACATTTGTTATTGTGTGATTTCTTGATAGCAGCCATTCTTTGTGGGGTGAGGTGGAATCTCAGTGTTGTTTTCATCTGCATCTCTCGAATGACCAGTGATGTGGAACATTTTTTCATATATTTTCTTGCTGCTTTCACTTCTTTGTATGAGAAATGTCTGTTCATTTCGGATGCCCATTTTTGGATCGGGTCTTTATATTTGGGGGGACTGATTGTTTTGAGTTCTTTATATATCCTTGATAATAGTCCTTTGTCTGAGGTACAGCTGGTAAAAATTTTTTCCCACATTGTAGATTGTCTCTTAGTTCTGCTAATGGTTTCTTTTGAAGTACAGAAGCTTTTTAGTAAGATGAGATCCCAGTTGTTGATTCTATCTGCTAGTTCCCGTGCTACTGAGGATTTGTTCATAAAGTCTTTTCCTATACCAATGTCTTCCAGAGTTCTGCCTAACTTACCTTCCAGCAAGTTTAATGTTTCTGTTTTAATATTTAGATGTTTAATCCATTTGGATTTTAATTTAGTGCATGGTGAAAGATAAGGGTCTAATTTTAATCTGTGGCAGGTTGACATCCAGTTTTTCCAACACCATTTATTAAAGAGGCTATCTTTCCTCCACTGAGGATGGTGAGCTCCTTTGTCAAAGATGAGGTAGCTGAGTACATCTGCATTTGTTAAGAGTTCTGTTTTTGTTAGGACAATTATTCATAAAAACTCTTAAAAATTTTCCTTCTCATTTTATAGATGAGAAACATCTATAAAACTTGCTATATCACTTGTAATCAGAGTAGAAAACCCCTCTCACACATATAACCATGGCTATTACTGCCATGGTTATATGCAATAAGGAAAGCAAGGGGTTTAGAGTTACAAAGTGATTATAATGCACTTATCTTCCAACTTATCTTACTCATGCTCACATAAGGGATCAATCAGTAGGAAAAGTACAGTTGACAATGTGTACAAATCTAACAGTAGAACTATAGTAGCTTGATGGAAAAAGAGGGAGCTCAAGGGGGTCCTAGTTTGGGTGAGTAAGCAGCTTCAAATGGCATGTTTGTACTTTGTAGAAGATGAATGATAATGAGAACAAAATACCTTAACAAATGAAAAGCTTAGTTTAAATGTTCAACATCACTGGTCATTTGAGAGATGCAAATGGAAACAACTCTGAGATTCCACCTCACTCCAGAGAGAATGGCTGCTATCAAGAAATCAACCAACAAAAGCTGGCAGGGTTGTGGGGAGAAAGGAACCCTTCTCCACTTTTGGAGGGAGTGTAGACTGTTGCAACCATTATGGAAATCAATATGGAGATACCTCAAACTAGGATTACAGGTCCCATTTGACTCAGCTATGCCCCTGCTGGGTATCTTCCCAAAAGAATTAAATCATACCACAGCGATATATGAGCACCTATGTTTACAGTGGCACAGTTTGTGATAGCTAAAACTTGAAAACAACCAAACTGCCCATCAACTGGAGACTGGATAAAGATGTTTGTGTGTGTGTGTGTGTGTGTGTGTGTGTGTGTGTGTGTGTGTGTATGTGTGTGTGTGTATTTGTCCATAAAGAACAAGAAACTAGAGACATTTGTAGCTAAAGGGCTGCACATTGAGGCCATACTCTTAAGTGAAATAAATAGGACACACGTGTAAATACTGAATAGTTTCTCTGGTGTGAGAAAGAAAGTGTAAATAAGGATCAAAATGTATAATAGATAATGTGAAATAGAAAAGGTCCAAAGGGGAAGGGAGGAGAGGGGAAAGGAAAGAAGGGAAAGAATAAATATGAGAAAATGAAGGAAAAAAAAAGCTTATTAGCTTAATTCTAAGAAAAAAGCTAACCTGTAAATATAAAACATTCTCCTAGAGAGACTACTTCAATATAAATAAAACAAACTGTCAAGACTGAAATAAACAGAGGTTCTTAGATGTTTATAAAAGAATAAATGACACCTTTTTCAAAGATGTTTCGTAAGTTCTTACCATTTGCATATGGTGTTACCATCTTCTTATTGGTCATTACACGTGCTGTAGCATTATTCACCTAAAAATAACAAGTGAAAAGAAGGGGCAGGGAGGAAATAGAACACATTAAGGAACATGAAGTTGCTTATCCAGTAGTATAGTACTTAATTTAAAATGTAAATTTCTGGTAGCACAGATTTATGTAATCATATAACAATATAAAACATTAATATACACAATTTTAATTTAAGTGCTTATTAAATGAGGTTAACAAGAGTAAAATGCAGTTTTCATATGAAAACCTAGGGCTACTTTATCACTCAGTATTCTAAAAAAATACATTTGTATGTTCTCTGAAGATCCTTAAACAGAAGTCTCTACATTAAGGAAAATGTGGGGAAAAGTAAATAGGAAACAATTATATTTACAAATGAAGTTCATTAATAAAACAGGCTTGCCACCTGGACAAGGAAGGAGATTTACAGGAAAATGATAAAAATAAATCTATTGATTTCATCAGTCCTCATGTTCTGCATTTTTGATGTTTGTCCCAGCTTTTCTGAGGTTAGTTAAAAAAAAATTTAAAAAAAAATACACACACAGGAACTTAAATACCCATGTTGATAGTCTTAAGGGCTGTTCTACATTGTCTAGACTACATAGTCTAAATTTTCAGGAGGCCTATAAAGTAGGCACTTAAAAGAAGTATGAAAATACAGTGTTTACTTCTTTTGTTTTATAGCACTCTCCACCCTCTTTACAGTGTAAAAAGGTACTGTGAGTGCTAAGGCAAGCAGGTGCTGCTGGAGAGGAGATGAACAGAACCTGAAAGCCAGGACATGGCAGTCCAGTGTCAGGATCAGCCTCAAAGCTCTTGCAGGGAGCTCACCACAGAATGTCACTATAGATTTTTAGGTCATAAACTGTGCCAATTTTAAAAGATTATAAAATATAAATATGTCTTATTTTGCCTTATGGTGTAGCATATATTGTGCTAAACTCATGCTACAAACAAATGGATTTTAGCACTAGAAGTAAAACACATTTTAATGTGTCTTTTACAATTTGTACAGTGAGGCTCATCCTATATAAGGAATGCTTGAAACTGCATTTACTCTTGTATTACCCCCAGATAATATAAACATTTCACATTTATAAAGAAAGAATGGGAGACAACAATGATGAAACTGAGAGCATGCAGTTACACACACACACACACACACACACACACACACAAATGAAAGAAGGGGAAAAATTTCAGAAAGACAGGAGAAAGTAAAGAGCAAGGTTAGAATAGATCAAGAGCTTAAAACAGCTGCTAGAGCAGAATGCAACTAAGCACATTAAAGGAAAGTGGCCAGCATCAATCAGAAACTGCAAGTAAGCAAAAAGAGACCAACACCTGCAAGGAACAGAGAAGGAAAGGGGAGCAAGAATAGCAAAGGACAGGAACAAGAATTTGGGTAAAGAGAACAGTGAGGCAGGGAAAAAGAAAAGAGCCAGGAAAGGAGCAGTCAAGGGCAGAGCTACAGACAGTGGTTTGGGAAAGGGGAAAAATAGAGAAGGAAGTAGGGGCAGGAAGTGCATTAATAAAACCAGCCAAACTGGAGTTTAACTCTGAGTAAGATGTGCCAGGGGAAAAATATCATGAAGTCAGTAATCAAACAGCTCAGACTGCTACAAAACAATATGTACATCCAAAGTCCAGGCGGCATTACTCAACAGCATTGAAAATAAAAGGGGAAAAGGAAAGGGAAGAGGGACAACAAGTCAAATCACATTTTTTGTGTTAATGTGAGATGGCAGATGGACTTTTTCTTTCTTAATTGTTTTGTAATTACATTTTTAAAGAGCTTCTTCTCTAGCATTTTTTTTCCCACTTACCGCCAGCCAATGGGCACCATCACCAGCACTGTGTATAGTTACGATGGAAAGAGTGAGTCAAGTGAAGGGCCCTAAATGCTAAACCATTGGAAAGGGGGGGGGAAGCGAAATATGCAGACATCTTACTCATATGGTGGCTTTTATATTTAATATTTTTAAAAACTGGGAAAAGGGAATGGAGCCAGTTAACCTTCAATGCACTATTAAAAACGGCTGGGGAACCCTGAGGGCTGACTCCTGCACAGATATAGTACACTTGCAGGCCAGCCAACAAACACTATGTTTGAGGATGTTATTTGTAAAATCTAAAAATCAACTGCTGAAATTCTTCATATTAGGTAAGATTTAAAAACCACATGAGTTCTGGGTTTCTTTCCTTGCTCCCCACAACATCTGTAAAATCTATTCCATTCTTATCACACCCACATGGAGGCAAACTGGCCTCGAGAAAGAGGATGTTGGCTGGTCCCTTGATTGATCACGGAACACAATGTTACCAATTAGATAGTTTTGAGACACCTTAAAATTTTTAAACACCTTAAAAATTGGTTTTGTTTAGGTCTCACCATAGGAATTCAGAGTCTAGCAAACTGAAGCAAAGGAAAAAAAATCAAGAGAGCAGAAGGATGAACATTTTGGGAAGAGGAAAAAAGTAAATGAAACACACACACACACACACACACACACACCCCACAGTGGAAAAACATCAAAATCAAAGTCCCAGACAATGAAAAAAAGGGGTCGGCAGACAGCAGTGTTACTTTTTATTTTAGTGCAAGAAGGTGAAGAACACAGATTAAAAACACATGTACAGTGCACATACACTCAAGACGGGGTTCCAAATGTGAAATAAATGAGGTGATACAAAAAAAGAGAAATCAAAGTATAAACCAGAAATTGAATTATTGAAGACATGCACCTCGATTTTACGGCCCTCTACCACGGTGCCGTGTAATTTCTCCCTGGCCCTGTCTGCATCAGCACTATTCTCGAAAGTTACGAACCCGAATCCCTGCATGCAGCGGGAGAAGGGGGGAAAACATGCACATCGTTACATTGAAATACTGATCTCTTGATAAAAAGAGAAAAATATCACAGTATGAAACTGACATCAACAACTCAGCATAGTCTCCCAAAGTCACATTTTTTGTCCATGCATATTTTGTAAAGGGAAATTCAACCCAATAAAAAGATAAAGAACTGTAATAACAACAGTAATGTAATTAATATCTAATAAAATAAAATATAAAGCATGTGAGGCCAGACCAAAATTAAGGAATAGTTAGTTACTCGGGTCAAATTATTCATCAAGGAATCTGAACATAAATATCTTACCTTTCTCTCTCAATTCATTTCCTTTAGGTACTAAAAAGAAACTGACATCCCAAACTTATTATTCTCTAGTAAATGCTACATGAAATCTGACACTCAAGATTAATCACTATGTAGTAAGATCTTTTAGACAGTCTAATTAGTCCTATTTTGCCTGTTTCTTATATGAATTCCTTGGGCAACAGGGAAACTTAAGACATACAGTACTTCTGAGCACAATTATGTAGGTACAAGGAAGGGAAAAGGAGACATTCACGCTCTTCTAAGCCAATGAAAATATCACTAAGTAATAGCCAGTTGTGACTTTTCTTCAACGCCAATTTTAAATGAAGGGACTGACACCTGACAGTGAAAATATTTCCAGGTGAACTTCAACTGTTAACCCAAATTAGCTTAAATTATGCATCTATTGATGTCTATATCTATTATTAAATATATTAGTAATTCTGCACATATAGTATGGGGAAAGGCACAGTCAACAGGGAATCCACATTGGTGACAAGATCTACACTACCAACATGAGTTATATTAACTCAGTAGGAAAAAATATACAATGTAGCTGATATGAGTAATAATTAATTTAACATATTTGCCTCTTCTAGATGCTACAAAAATAGAGCAAATCCTTAAATACATTAAGTAGAAAAATTTCAAAGATTAACTCATTTCACTTCTTTGTATACAGCACCATGCCACTAATTTAAATGTCAGCAGGATTTATTAAATATTACACAGTTTTCTTTGGGGTGGTAGTACAGGGGATCAAACTCAGTACCTTTCATTTGCTAGGTAGGTGCAGTGCCACTGAGCTACATCCCTGGCCTACATAGCTATTTCATAAAGCATCACATCAGCTTTATTCTAGATGTTTTGTCCTTATTTTTCTACTTTGCAACCATAATTTTACAAATAATTTCAAACTATTTACATCTGAAGAGCGGTCAACTTTTAGTATTTTCTGGAAAGTCACTTTCCAATAGCTTCATTATTCCCCTAGGACCTTTAGAATATTCCATAATAACTCAAAATCCTTTATTTTTGCTGATGGTCTCTCTTGCTGCTTAACAGTGTAAGTTCCTTTCTAAACAAAATATGGTATTAAGTGGAAGGTAAACAATGTGCAATTGCTCAATAAGAAAATTTCAAAAAAGCATCTCCATCATTTTGGATTTTATTTTTGTTTTCTGAGACAGGAGCGTGCCATGTAGTTCAGGCTGGCCTCAAACTCACAGCAATCTTCCTGCCTCAGCCTCTCCAGTGCTTTGAACAGAAGTGTGTGCCACCACACCTGGCATCATCATCTTGAGAGATCTGACTCTTCAGCACTCTAAATAATGAGTGGGTAGTATCTGAAAGGTTTCAAAAGATTATCTCTATTTACAATTTCAATACTGATACAAATACTGCACCCTAGAAAGCACAATGCTTGGCTAATGGAAATTTTAAATTTTGCTCGTGATGAAATACTGTGGATACTTTTAATCAATATTCTCCTACAGAATGTATAACATTTGTGGAAAATATTAATGGGGACATTTTCAGAAGCAAATTTTAATCTCAGCCTGTTACAGCCATTTTGACATCTTAGGGTGTATCAGCAGGGCAAGTCAGTAAGCAAGGGTACCATCAATCAGCTATGTTAGCATCGCCTGAAGAAGCCAGCACTCTAATCTCAGAGAATCCTCCAATAGGAAAGCTAAGCCCTTTAAAAAAGATCACAGTGGGCCGGGAATCACAGAGGCAGTGGTTTCACTGCCTGCCACACAAATGCAAGGACCTGAGTTCAATCCCTGGTACCAAAAAAAAAAAAAAAAAAATCACAGATAGTGATTTTTTATCTTTTTAATCACACTTGAAAGCATTATAAACTTTATTCCAACCAATTATCAGAATAGTAAATTTTGTGCCTTGGGAAAATTAATAAAGAGTTGAGTTACTATTAATTTATGTGGAGCCTAATACTTAGGTTTTAAATTTTAGCACTATCTACATAATCACATACAAACCACACACACACACACACACAAACACACACAAACACATATACATAAAATACATATCTCTATATATTTTTTCCTTAAATACAACCATGCTGTTGTAAAGAAAACTCTGTTGGCTTCATTTCGAAGGGAAAGAAGCGGAGTCAAAATGAAGTACCCAAACATATATAACTAATGGTGAGAAAATCAGAAACTAAGCTTTGCAATTTGGAATGTAGATTCTATTTACTAAATTATGTTAGTCCCCAAATCCTCATTTTTCATTTTCAAACCTATTTGTGAAATGTCTTCCATAACCTTCCTTCTGGGATCTAATAATAAAACATGAATGACACAGTAACTGCAACCAAAGGACTTAAATGTGGTATTATTAAGCATTGAACTTTTCGGTCAGCAAACAAAAAGCCTAACATTGATTTCCATTTCTGTAAGATTTTCTCAATAATGCTTTTATTCTGGAGCAAAACTGCACTTTCAATTGTTTAAGTGTTTAAAGAAGGGAGCTTACATGTCAAAGGAAAAACTAATCAAGATAACACAGAAAAAAATAAGTCTTTACAAGCATCTCTTTCTAGGCTAGAAGAAGGAAGAATGCTTGGCTGAGGCTGTGGGATTCTCTAATATAAAACACAGAAATAGGGGGGTTTTCTTTCTTTTCTCTGAAGATAAAGAGACCATGAAGAGGCAGAATGGCCTTGGAAGTTGTGCACACCCTAATTCCTGGAGCCAGAGAATATACCATTTTACATGACAAAGGATTTTGCATGTGTGATTAGGTTAGTGATTTTGAGATGGGGAAATTACCCAGATAATCTGGTGGACCCAATGAAATCCTCAGATTTACAGATGAAAACAGGAAGTAGGATTTAATCCCAGCAGCCTGAGAAAGAACTTGACTAGCCATGGTTGGCCGAGAAAACAGAAAGGGCTACAGTCCAAGGAATATGGACAGCCTCTGGAGCTCAAACAGACAAGAAAATTAGATCATTCCTGGAGTCTCCTGAAGGAACACAATACTATACCTTGGAGTGTCAAAATTCTGACCTCCAGCACTGTTAAGAAAACAAATGTGTGTGGCTTTATGCCACCAAACTTGTAGCAATTTATACAGAAGCATGGAATATTTATACAGATCACACAGTTAAAATCCACATTCAAGAAGGTGGAGGTATGATCAGTGTTTTTAGAGTATTTCCTTAAATAGTTTTCTTGCATGTTGAAACTTTAAACAGGTGATTTTTTTTCAAGCCAAAGATCATGCTTCCTTATCTTTCATGCTTACATTCCAGTTTCAATCATATAACTTAAAGCTTAAAAAGTTTTTTAAATGTACTATTATATCAATAAAATTTAAGTGTTTTAGAAAAGGTGTGAGGAGTTTTGCCAAGGATAGTCGCATGTTATCCATATTTAAAAGTTACAGAAGTCTGCTTACATGAAATCATGTTTTAATGTTTGTTCATTCTTAGAAAGCTAACTAACATTAAGTTTGGTCATTCTAATTTCTTGCTTTAGAAAAAAAAAAGTAAAATCAGATTTAAATCTAACATATTTTCCTTAAACTCCTTCAAAATAATCACACAACATATCAAACACTGATATATAATAACCAATCTGTGCAGATATGTAATACATTATATAATCTAATGAATAGATTTAAATTCAAACTTTATTTTATGAAAAAATGATACAAAATTTCATAAGACAATAATAGTTAATACACTGTGCATCATTATCTTCAAAGTAATTACCCAGAATACAAGACATAAACCAAAAAGATTCTTACAAAAAAAGAAACAGGTAATAACACAAAACTTTCTTTTCCACAAATTATGATAAACTAGTAATATAAATGAAACCAGCATATATATTAAAATATTTTTGAAATGGAATACATAATGTGGGAAAGTATTTGGACTTTACCATACTTTGTTTATCTCTCTTCTATTTTGTTCTCTTTCTCTCACTCTCTCTATATAATTTGTGTCTCTCACATAAGAGAAACCATATCATATTTGAGCTTATGTGTTTAACTTATTTCACTTAACATTATGTTCTCAAGTTGCATCCATTTATCTATGAATGCCTCAAGTTTATCATTCTTTATGGTATGGTAGTATTCCTCTATGTTTAAACACCACATTTTCCTTATTCATTCATCTGTTAATGGACACATATGATATTTCCAAATCTAGCTATTATAAATTGTGCTGCTACAAACATCCATATACACATAGTCCCATAACATAATGACTTTTTTTTGGGGGGGTACCAGGGATCAAACTCAGGACCTTGTGCTTGCGAGGCAGGTGGCAGAACCACTGAGTTAAGTACCCTGCCCAGCTGACTTTAACTCTTTTGAGAAAATACCCAGAAGAGGAATAGTTGAGTCAAAGGTAGTTTCTATTTTTAGGTTTTTGAGGAATCTCTACACTGATTTCCGTAGTGAGTGTACTACTTTACAATCCCACTAACAATGAAAAAGAGTTCCTTTAACCCCACATCCTCTCCAGCATTTGTTATTATTAGATTTTTTGATTATAGCCATTCTTTCTGGGGTAACATGATTTCTCAGTGTAATTTTAACTTGCATTTCTCTGATGGCCAGTGATAATGAGTATTTTTTTCATGTATTTATTGGCCATCTGAACTCCTTCTGAGAATGTCTATTCATTTTGGTTGCCCATTTTTTGACTGGGTCTTTTATTCGAAAGAGTTTGATTTTTTTAGTTCTTACATAGTCTTGATGTTAGTCCTCTGTGGAATAGCTGGCCAAAATTCTTTCCCACTGAATTTTAAAGTCTTAAAAGGAAACATTTCAGGTAAGAGGATGAAGAATTTTCATCTAAACTTAAAAAATGATGTCAGTACATTTTGTCTATACCAGGGCTACCCAAAAGAACTATAACATGAACCAAACATATAATTTAAAAATTTCTAACAGTCACATTAAAACAGTAGAAAGAAATGGGTAAAATTAATTTTAACAATGTGTTTTATACATCATTTATCAATTCAGTATAGCAACAATGTATAAATGTTATCAGTGAGATGCTTAACGTTCTCTTGTACTTTACACTTATAGGACATTGCAGTTAGCCTGTCCACATTCCAATGCTCAGTAGGGACACTATCCTGGACAACAAAGGCTTATATACCCCTGTGGACGTTCTCAGTCCCCTAAGTCTACATTAACAAGTCAGTGTTAGTTACTTAAATATGTCAGTGTTACATTGGTGATTTACTAGCTATCCTAGCTGTCTTAAGAAATAAAGGAAGGGTTTATCAGGAGTATGGTTACAGTTAAAACTTCTATGAGTGGGACAGCAATTTCATCACCTGCCTTGACATCCATTCATCATCAAGGACATATAGGAGCCGAGTAACTGTCACCTTTTTTAGTCTGGCCTCAGGCTGCAATAAATAACAAGCAATAGGGTGAGCACTGTAAACATATTTTTAAATTTGTATAATCTCTGAATTTTTCCATCTCAGAATAATGAGAAAGAAAATTTACCACGTAACTTTTAAGGGAGAAATCAAAAGCAGACAGATCTCCTGGGTATGGCTAAAAATATATGCACTGTTAATTCAGTTTTAAGTACAATGGAAAACATTGCATGTCAGTGTTACCTATCAAATTGTACTAAAATCACAAAGACCTACCTACTTAGTGTGATTTCACAGAAAGTATTCTGACCAGAGAGAGAGAGAGAGAGAGAGAGAGAGAGAGAGAGAGAGAGAGAGATTCTCTTCTCATGAAATCAAAAGCCAGGGTAACAGGAAAGAAAGTAGAGTACACTACTTGTGCCTGAGGACTGGGAAGAAGTCTTACCTTCCCTAACTCTAGCCTCACCAATTCTAAGATCCTCTTATTAGACCACCTGAGAGAAATAATAGCCACACACTTGCCAGAGCCTGCACTCCTGTGCCGTGGCCCTGACAGGTAGCAGGTACTGTGTGAACAGGTGATGGCTTCCACACACTCAGTGTATGTTCATTTTGTTCCTTCAAGGGACAACTACACTAAAAGCATTTTGATAAAATCTTATGGAATATATGACTGTTATAATCTAATTTTGAAAATAAACTTGGATAATTATCACAAAAAACTTTCTGGAAAGTAAAAAGTTCTTAAACACTGAAAGACTCTAGCAAAGAACTGTAAGGTCAAGGATTGTGGGGGACACATGACCATTACGTAGGTTCTGTTTATGATTCCATGTGAGGCCAGGTATGGTGGCACATGACTGTAGTCCCAGCACTTGGAAGGTCGAGGTAGGAGGATCACTGTGAGTGCAAGGCCAGCCTGGGTTACACAGTGAGTGCAAGGCCAGCCTGAACTACATAGCAAGATCCTGTCTCAAAAAACAAAAAAAGAATTTTATGTGAAACAAAAAGACAAGAAGAACATAATTTGAGAACAGGACCAGTGAACATCCTCTTAAATGAACTATGAATGCTTTCTGTACTTTTCATTAAGGGCCATATTTTCCTTTCAAAAGGATGCTTTTTACTTGTTACTCAAAAGATTTATAAAGAGCATAACAGTTTATAGGTTAAGCTAGGATATTCTGAAGAAGGTTACATTATTAATAACCATGGTAATACAAAACGTATAAACTAGGGTTATCCAAACCAGGTCATATGGCCACTCTAGGCATTACCTTATTAACTGTGTTTATACTGTCATTACTAATGAAATCTGGAGGATTGATAAAGTTAAATACATTCACATGGTAATTTTCTAGAGTCTGAGTAAATTATTTTTTTGAAATATCATATCTCATCATATGTCCTAATTACATATTTACAAAAGAGGACTGTTTAGTTACCCAAAGAAATTAGATACAGCTGACTTTGTTTTTACAAAGGAGAACTAAGATGACAAAAAAATAAATAAAATAAATTACATATTACACAGTCTGGGTAAGAATCAGGGCTGGGGATGTAGCTCAGTGGCACAGCGCCTGCCTGGTAAATGTGAGGTCCTGAGTTCAATCCTCAGTACCAAAAAAAAAAAAAGAGAGAGAGAGAAGAAAAACAGTCAACATCAAGGAAATAGGGCCAGGGATTTAGTTCAGTGGTGCTGCCGCCTGCCTTGCAAGTAGAAGGTCCTGAGTTCAATCCCTAGTCCACCCCCCGCAAAAAAAAAATCAAGGAAATAATTCCCTTGTGGAGAGCAACAACTACTAACAAAAGCTAGAAAACAATATTGGCAGGTAGGGAAGAGCCAATGTTGCAGTGAACATTGCTTTCTTAGGTTTTCAACTGGTTACATTCTAGAACCCTGGATAGTTTCATTGTTAAAAAAGAAAAAAAGAAAAAGAAATGGTAAAAAGTTTCTTTTTATTTTGGAGTAATTTAATATTGATTTACATGTAAGTATTGCTTATTTCACATTTATTTTGTGACTAGTTCATCCATTAGTGCTTTAAAAAATTCAATGAAGTGAATTTTTGGACAGAAAAATACTCTAAGTCAATCCTTATCCAAAACAATATGACCACATAAAGTCTCGTTTTGTCAGGTTCAAGACTAATTTTATAGTAAACTCCAAACATACAGAAGAAATGAGAAATGGAACTTAATTCACAAAAAGAAAAATGCCCATTAATTTCTCTTAGGTGGATCTATGTGAAACAAAAGGCATCTTTGGGTATGACTTGAAAATAATCTTTCTTCACAGCCTCAGAATAGTTCTGGGGGAACCCACTCCAGAAAAAGAACTTTAGGTAACAGGAGGATAAAGGATGAAAATAAGGTTTTGTCTCAGTTCTTAAAGGTAGACAGGTCCAGGGCAATCCTGAATTCTGTGCTTTGCTTTCAATACACCTACTAATTTAATTAGTACATTACTCTCTGTCTGCCCTTTAGCAGCCCAAAGAAAGAGGGGAAAATGAGGACACCAAACAGAGGGAAGGGAAACGGTACATACCTTTAGATTCCCCAAAGGCAAAGATATGGTGTGTGGCATTATTTTAAAATGAAAATTATGTGGGAGAAGTAACTGGTAAATTTTTAGAAAATTTGGCAAATCCTTGAAGTCAATGAAAGAAACCTTAAGAAAGATCAATTTCCTTTGCTTCACAGTAATTTAATCAAATTAATTTCTTGGGAAGGAGCCTCAATGCTTGATGTAACTATATCGGACTTCTGGTTGTTAAGAGTTAAGACTGTTTTCAGTACATACACTTAAAACCAAAAAAGTCTTAAGTAATATTTAGATAAACAGCGTGGTCGATCTTCACATACTTATTCTATAATCTTCACATACTTATTCTACATTCATGTGCTTTCCACTCTAAGCCATGGTCATTTTCTCACCTTGCAGCTAAAAACTTCACAAAAATAAATGCAAATTATATAATAAAGCATAGAAATTGATTGGAAATAACAAGCACAAATAGTTCTACTGGTTGCAGTTAATAAATTTTACTTTAAAAATACTTACCAGATTAAATGCTGGGGAAAGTTCTGTATAGACATATTAATCTTTTTTGTTTTAATGAAAACTTGGAGTATATAATGACCTCATTATTAAATAATTGTTATAGTCAGAATTAAATACTTTTAGTGTTGATACATGCTATAAAGGAAGGGAATAATAATCAGCAGCATTAGAACAGTGGTATATATTTGTATTAGTACAAATGGATAGGGTAGAATATTTATGTATGTATGTGTGTGTGTGTGTGTGTGTGTATATATATATATATATATATATGGTCAATTCCCAAAGCATGGTCAATTTGGAGAACAAAATTGAAAATAGTTAAATATTAACTCATTTATTGGCTTTATTTTAGCTTTTCCTCAAATCACATTTTTAAGAGATTAGAGCCAAGAGCTATTTTCAAAGGTTAGCAGAGACAACTAAATAAAAATTGTCAATTAATAGGGAAAATAATTTCAATTAAAATCTCAGCTTTTTAAAAAAATTAACTCACTGGCCTTTGTTACTGAAGAGACTCCACACCCTGAAGCTTGCCTGCCTAGGCAAAACTTACAGAAAGAAATGAACTCATGGAGAATTCTTGAGTCATTACTCACTGTGGATAAGCCTTGCAAAACATATTCCAAGCGAGAACATTAGACTCAATAACTGATTATAGTTTTTCTAAGTATGCTACTTTGAAGTTGGATTTTTGGAAAACTAAACTGTCCATAAAGAATTCAGAGCATAGAATTTCACTTTTCTCAGTTTTCTCTCTCTTCCTTAAAGTAAAAAAGCCTAGGCCAGTGGTGGCAAACAGCGGCACATGTACTGCAGTGGGTTGTTTATATCACAGAAAGCTTTAAAAGGTTTGCCATCACTGGCCTAGGCCAAATTTCAGGCTAATCAAGGACTGCCAACAGCTTTTATGCTGCCACACTTTCCTCCAACTTCTCTTTTTTCCCATCACCCTCTGAATTTAAGTATTAGGATAAAATATGGTCACTAGATTACTTTTAGAGATAATCCAACCCAAGCTGGTACTTGGGATACTTTTATGCCAGGCTTGCAAAACTGCTTACACCTTCTGAATAACTGCTGTTTAAAATTAAATAAAACTCAAAAAGAAACTGTACACACTTGGTATTGAAACAGAACTTACCTTAGAGCCACGCTCATTAAAGATTATTTCTACATCTAGGATTTTGCCAAACTGCTGCAGAGACAAAAATAAAAACATTTATTTATGGTCAGCTTATTATGCATCTACTTTACTTTCTTCTGAAAAGGGAATAGTCTTTTCTTTTTCTTGTTCTTTAAAGTAGTACTTAATTTCATGTTTCTATTTGTTCTTGATTTTTACCCATCACAGAGCTGATAGCTTGTTTTCATTACTTTCTTAATTCACTCATTCATGCATCACCCACTTCTATGTACAAAGCCACTGTCCAAAAACCTTCACAGTGTGGCCTTGTGTACCTCTCCACCTGGACAAGAACTAGGGATTTTTCTAACCACTGCTCTAACTTTTTAAATGTCTTAGTTTTAAGAAAGTAAATTCTACAAAGCAGAAAGATACACTATCAAAAGCTGTCTTTCTTCCCTATTCCCCCCAAGTTTTACACAAGTAAACCACATTCATTGTATAAAAATTAGAAAATATAAACAAAGAAGAAAAGAGAAAGCAGAAAAAAGAAATCATCTAAAATCCCACTGTCTTAGCATTTTGGTACACAGCCAATCAGGCTTACCCTCAGATATAGAGAGATACAAGTAACTACTAGTTGACTATGAACAACTATTCAATACAACATACACATAGTGAATTACCAATTCTGTACATACAATTTCATTATACTTAAAACATTTTTTGACATTAAGGATCACTTCATTTATCTGTCACTTTAATATTTCTATAAGAAACATTGTGAATATTTTAAGTAATAATTATATTTAACAATTACTTAAGTATTTTAACACTGAAACCAAATGTAGCTAACCATACAAATCCTAAATAATTCCACTGTCAGGTGGCTAGGAGTTAACTAGAGGGTTTATACAAAGCACAAAATTATTTTCTGGAGAAAAAAAAATACACACACAACACACACACACACGCACACACACACACAGGAAAAAAATGTACCAGTCAATACTTGGATGAAATGAACTGAAGGCACAAGAAGAAAATCTCCTGGGCTCAAACTCCATTATTTTTTCAGCTAGATTTCAAACCAACTTTGGGAATTGGTGGGGGTGGGGGAAGGACTAAAAAATTGAAAACAAAAACATGAAACAGAAATCATGCTTTTCCACTGGACTGAACTATTACTTATCTTTATCAAAAACATATACTAAGAACCCAAGTTTTCTACAATAACACATCCAGGTTTCATACTAGTTTTATTTAATAGAAAGTCAGAATTAAAGAAGCAGGAAAATGTTTTATTTTCAATACAAAAGAATTTAATTTTATTTCTATACTTGTATAAAACTAAGATTTGTGTGGTGCTTTAGAGTTTGTTTTGCTTTACATTTCATATTGCCTTTTTATATGATCTTTCTAGAGGAAAGTTCGTCTTCCTTTTATGGCTTAGGAAATTGAGACTGATAGAAGCTTTTTTCAAGTTTACAGAGCTAATAAAATGGAGCGTGGAATCCCTTCTGTTTATCAATGGCTAGTAGCCATTAAGCAAATAGAAGAAAACAGAAGAATGAGGTATTCTTTCCTAGGAAAAATGATTTCTTTTTCATTTTCTGCCTTATGGGAAGGGCATGATGTATTTCAAGAAATCACAAACTGGCCTAGGACACTATTTTACTGATTCAAAAGAAAACACATCTCCGACAGATGAGAATGTACTCCATTCTCATAGACTCCAAAGACTAAGAGTCTTTACTGTCTCAGATGATTCAGAAGACAACCTAATAACTCGTGGTATTTGGAAGAATCTTATGTGGAAACTAAATCCTTTAGCGGTCCTTTTCTAATTTTGGTGGATCTCTTTTCTGTAAAGATGAAGAACAGCTGGCTATCATTTTTTGTATAAAAGCTCTTCAAGTACTGCCAGAACATCATTCAATCTCAATTTGGGAGGGAGAAGTGGGGCAGAGGAAGGGGAAGTAAAAATAATTAAGATGTGTAATTTACATGTACCAACCAACCTTCCATGATAATAGACTGCAAATACATACTAATAAAAGCAAAATTTTTCAAAAGATCTCAACTGTGGCCTTTTTTTCCAGTGGGAAAAATATGGCCAGGTTGTCAGCTCTAAGTGACAGAGCTTCACTCCAATGTCTTGATACCATGAAATGGCCACAGCAAAGAGTTAAAGCAGAAAATATTGTTTTTAAGCAAAGCACTAGGCAGCTATACTAATGAAAAGTTTTACAAAACCACTATCTCTCATGGTCAAGAGTTTTGTCAAATTAAAACAGGCAACAGCATTCAGGATAAGAAAAAATTAAGACTCTTAGCAGCCATTTACTTCCACTAACACAAATTTTTCTGTTATTATACTTTGTTTTCATGATGGTGATTTCAAGAGGAGGTAAACTGCTCAAGGAACACATCAGAGACGGCAAACCACCCTCTATACCTTCCACAGATATTGGTCTTGATATTAGAGTATAAGCAAGGAAGTAAAAACTAAACAGAGGCACTATTTGCTTTCACTGACATTATTCCATTTAATTTGTAACACTGAAAGACATTCCTAGATTTAGATAGGAGATTCAAGTTGAAAGAGGTTACATGAATGTCCCTGGGTCATGAGCAAACAGAATTTGGTTCCAAATTCTTTGATGTCAAAATCCACACCCTTTCCACTTTAATGAGCCACTTCTAAACTCATATACTACAGCCTCTTTGTCTTCTGAGACTGCAAAGATAGAACAGAGAGCAGCAATAATGTTCTGGCTTAACTAGAAGGCTAAAAATGTTATGGGATAAATAAGCAGCAGCCTCCTAAACTTATCCACACATTAGAATCACCTGGGGATCTTGTAAAATTGCCTAGGCCACTCTGCATCGAAACAATGTTTTTTTCATTCAGGTAAACCAGAGCATATTACTGATACATGTGCTAAGGCTTGTGTGTGAGTAGGGCGGCCATCTCATCCTGGTCTTAGGCCTGAAAGTCTCAGGTTGCAAGAAACCCCTCAGTCCCAGCAAACCCTCTTGCATGGTCACCCATGTGACCCGCAAAGTGAATGTGTGGAGGAAATGAATAATAACACATCTGGATTAAATCTTTTTTTTTTTTTTTTTGT
>NW_022900931.1:22407867-22409090 GCF_012274545.1 Fukomys damarensis
CACACACACACACACACACACACACACACACATGAGTGGATTTCTCAGGTCAGGGTTATGTGCATGCTCAGCCTTAATAACAATGTCATTTTCCTAAGTGGTTGTACTATGTACATCACCTGTATATCAAAGGTTTTAGTTGCTCTTAGCATTGTCATTTTTATCTTAACCATTCTGGTGGGAGATAGCAACATCATATTGTAGCTTTAATTTGCATTTTTCTGATGAGAATTAAAATTCATGTTTATTTGACATTTTGTGAAATGCATGTGCCAATCCTCTGCCTGTTTTCTATAAGGGTAACTATTTTTGCTTATGATTTGTAGGACTTCTTTATAAATGTTGGATATGAGAATGTTGATAAATGCATTGCAAACAAGTATCTATGTTCTGCAGTCCAGCCATTAGATTTTTTTAACATAAGTATTTTAACTTGGTGTCACTACCTGAAACTTCCCTACTACTAAAGTGGCTAAATCAAGCACCTGATTACTTAAACAGCCCATATATCTTTTCAGTTTGCTTGTTAAAATACCCTTACCATCAGACTTGTTAGACATTACTGGAACCAACAAACACAGCTCTCTACTTTCCTATCTCTGAATCATTTCTCCTGTCTTTCCTTTCTGTCCAAATTAGGTTTGAGGACCTGGCATTCCAATCCCCTTAGTTGAATCTGCTCAGGTAAACTGTAGCCTTGAATGAATCATACCATCCATTCCATCTAAGCTTGAACTTAGGCAGTAACCATTGCTGGAGGATTTTACCTAGGCTGATCAATGGCACAGCAGGTGCACCAAACTGAAAAGGGCACTCAATGCTGCCAGTAACTTCACCAAGCTCCTTCAGTTAGCTAGTGTTCCTGCTTTTGACAAATACTACTTCAAATTAATTTTGTTGGAAAATAGGAATTCCCTACAAAATAACAACTATTTCTTGAGTGGGTATTCTGTATCAGACCTGATCTAAGCTTTTTAATATAAATTAGTACTGGAGCCAGCCTGCTCCCGACCCAGCTGCCATCGCTCAAGCGCCGGGAGGTAGCCTGGGCCCCGATCCACCGCGGGAAGGAGAGCCACGCATGCTCCCGACCCAGCAGCCATTGCTCAAGCGCCGGGAAGGTAGCCGCGTGGGCACCCCGAACCCCCACAAGCTCCCCCGCCCCCGCACTCTCAGACCTCCTGACTGTCACAGTCTTTGGACCCACTCTGCAGAGGCAGAGG
>NW_022900931.1:22411746-22421153 GCF_012274545.1 Fukomys damarensis
ATGTTACATCATTGCCTTTTCTCTTTTATTTTCCTTTTTAGTTTTATTTTAGGATTCCCTATTTTTAATGTTCATACAGAGATTTCTTTAACTGAAATACCGAATAGTTTCTTTGGTGTGAAAAACTATAATAGTACACAGGATCCTAATGAGATAATTAATAATGTGAAATAGGAAGTAAAGGGCTAAAGGTGTAGGAAAAGTGGGAAGGGTGGGGGAAAGGTAATAAGGGAGAGGAAAAAAATATGACAGACTGAAAAAATGGAAATAAAGTGTTTGTAAATGGGGAGGGGAGGAGGGGGTGAAGGGAGGGCAGGGACAAAGGGAAAAAATGAGAAGACCTATTATGTAAAGGTACAGAATCCTAATGATGAATGTAACTGTATTGTATACCTAGATTGTACCAATAAACTCAATTAAAAAAAATTAGTACTTAAATAATATTCACTAGGCACCAGACACTGGCCTAAGTATTTCATATATTTTAATTAATGTAATTCTTTGAAAAATTCCAGGAAGTATTTTATTTGTAATGATAATGGTAGTATTTTTTTTAAATCCTTATTTTCAGATAATAAAGAGTCTGAAGAATAAAAAACTGTCTAATAGAACAAAGATTTAAACCCAGGTGACCTGGCTCCAGAGTATAAGTTCTTAGCCATTATGAAGATTATACCGTACTTTTTTTGGGTAATATTTTCTTTTATTCTCACAACTCTGAAGAAGGTAGTATTATTATTAATCCCAACCAACAAAGGAAAAAAACTAAGGCAAATTAGCAGATGCCTAAGGTCACATAGTAAGTGTCCAAGTAATAATTCAAAGCCAGGCTTACTGGCCATGTTGGATGCTGACATGGAGCTGCACATGCCCAGCCTCTCCTTTTTCTTCTCATCACAAGAGAGAACACATGCACAGCCCATTCTCTCTGACCTTCTCAGGGCCAGCAACTGAAGAAGCAAGGGATACCCCTAATGTGGAGACAGGCACAGGGCAAGAGACAGGGAAGGCTGAATAAACACAAATTTCTAGGTCTCATTTTGTGAAAAGTGGACAGTAAAACTGTTTTAAGTCTCAATTAGTAAAAGAACTGTTTGCTTTATTTTCTGCTGAGCAACTTTACTGACATATAAATAACTTCCCAGGGTTGTATTTTTTCTTCTGTTGATAAAACTCATCCACTGGGTAGTGGATGAAACAAAAGAGGGAGGTGCCTGTTTACAGCAGCTTACAAATGGCAACAAAACCTCTGTGATGCAGTCACACGACCCAAGCCTATACATGCCTTAGTGGAGAAGCTCAGCTTCCTAAGTGATGCTGGGTGGTCTGTCAACACTACAGAGCACAGAGGTTTCTCACAACTAACAACACAGCATATGTACTTTGAGGTGCTAGAGGAATATACTAACAGGATATACTGAATACAAAATTAGTATCACCACTAGCAATGTTGTAGACATAGAAAAGGGAATTTATATCTATTTCGGGAAATTCCTTATTTAAGATAAATTATTGTAGATTTATTTTTAGAGAAATATGCATTTCTTCTATGTATTTGAATATAGCTACGACAAGCCAAATTATAAGGCTAATTCTGCCAGAGTGCTTAAGCTATTTTTCAACAAACTAGTCATTCTGTCTCTTCAGAAACTATGTGCGCTTTGTTTTCTCAGTAGATCAAAGTACCACTAAAGGAATTATTACAGGCATCACTTGTATACATAATCTGATTTGTCCCACTATCAGTATCACACTGTAAAAACAACCCATTATCACACTATTAAATGAAAACCATAGCAAGTCACATTTTTTTTAAATGATGAGTAAGAATATCTAGTAGTGACATGTCCACAAAAGATCATCTCAATTAAAAACAAAAATTTAGGCCGGGCAAGGTGGCACATGCCTGTAATCCTAGCACTCGGGAGGCTGAGGCAGGAGGATTGCTGTGAGCCCGAGACCAGCCTGGGCTACAAAGTGAGTTCCAGGTCAGTCTCAACTACACAGTGAGACCCTGTCTCAAAAAAACAAAAAGCAAAACGAAACAAAACAACAAAACAAAAGCTTTATACAGTGGTAATTCCTTCTTGATTTATACTTCTGCTTTCCATGGTTTCAGTTACCTGCAGTCAAATGTGATCTGTAATTATTAAGTAGAAAGCCATAGATATAAATAATGATATATCTTCAACCGGGCCGGGCGTGCTGGCACACGCCTGTAATCCCAGCACTCAGGAGGCTGAGCCAGGAGGATCTCTGTGAGTTTGAGAACAGCCTGGGCTACATAGTGAGTGAGTTTCAGGTCAGTCTCAACTACATAGTGAGATCCTGTCTCAAACAAACAAACAAACAAATAATAATATATCTTCAATTGTAAGCCCTTTTGATTAGTGAGTATAGCAATAAAATTTCAAGCCATCCTGCTCCATTTCAATCTGTCCCACCCCAGATATAAAACATCCCTTTATCTAATGTATCTACTCCACCCATTTGTCACTTAGTAGCAGTCTTGGTTATCACACTGATTTTCAGGGCATGATAATTCTTGTGTTCAAGTAGTTCTTATGTTACTTCATGACTCCAAAGAACAAGGAGCGCTTGGTAAACTGGCATGCTGGTAAACTGGATGACTTAAAGGGCTTCCTTTAGTACAAAAGTAAAAGTTCTCAACTTTAAAGAAATAAAAAAAATTCTATTCTGAAATTGCTAAGATATGGTAAGAATAAATCCATATCATCAAATTTGTGAAGGAAAAATAAATGCCTGCCAGGTATTGGTATCTATTGCACACCACCTGCAGGTACAGAGCATTATAGGTGTTTAAGATGGAAAAGGCATCAGTAAGTAGAAAACTGAAAACATGTTCTGACAGCAACACATTCCATCAACAGGCACTGAGCCTACATGGACTTCAGCAAGAATCACCTATACCAAAGGACACCATGTCATTTACTGCATATAAAGTAATGGTTCTATAGATTGAGTAGGTTTAACTCAAAAATATAAAAATTAGAGAAGTATATCTGCCAATGAAGAAGCTGATGCCACATTTCTGAGTGGAACAAGTTGATTATGAAAGGATACTGTCCAAAGAGAGTCTTCCTTCAACTGAGCTTTTTTTGGGAGAAGATGCCCTGTTGAATTTACACTTATAAAAGTACAAAGCTGGCACTAGGGTGTAAAACGTGGAAGGACACATTAACTCTGAAATTACATGGCAATGTAACAGGACATATGATAAAGCCAGGTATAGTGTGAAGAGTAAAGAATTCACTTGTTCTTTAAAAAGTTGTATTTTGAGAAACAAATCACATTCACTAATTTTATTATAGTATAATTGTTCAATTTTACTACTACTGCTGTTAATCTTACTATATTTAAGTCACAAATTAAATTTTGTGAAACCAGTATATGTACTTCTAGACTAATGGTAGTTTCAGGTATCCACTGATAGTCTTGGACCTTATTCCCCAGTAACACAGGAGTTGGGGGTGGGGTCTAATGCATCTAACTGGTTATTTTAATGTACATTTCAGAATGAAAGAATTCTATCAGTATGTTCAAGCTGAAGCTCTCAGGCTTTTGTAGTACTAGGGATTGAACCCAGGGGCACTCTAACATTAAGTTATACCCAGTCCTTAAAAATATTTTTTTTTGATACAGGGTCTCACCAAGTTGCCCAGGTGACCATAACTTATGATCCTCCTGCCTACTCTGAGTAGCTGGGATTGCAGGATTATGCATCTGGCAAGCATCAGGTTTGAAGTTGAGTAAGTGGAAGATAAGATGATAACACCATCACTATATGTCTTTCTTTTCTTTTTTCTTTTCATGGGGGAGGCGTTTGAGTAGATTTTCTGAGGCCTAGAGGTGTATTTAGTTAGCTGTAACCTTGCTGAAGGCTGTACTTAACAATGAACCAGTTAACACTGCTGATTTCACCTATAAAACAAAGGCACTGATGGTCTCTGTGATCTGCTCAGTTTAAACTTCAGTGATTCTTACCAGTTTACTGACCTCAAAAGAAAATACAAAACACTGACAGAAAATGTACAGCTCTATAGGTAGGTTAAAAAAAGCATGCCCCCAAATAATCTGTCTTTGCTTAAGATGTGGGAGGAATAAAGGTCAGTAAACTACAGTATCACTATTTCTAACAATTTTTTAGCTCACTCTCTTCCACCTCCACACCTTGTCCCACTGGAAGTTCTTCAGAGGCAACGACAGACATGGAGCTGTCACCTTCTGTGATTACAATGCCTTCTTCTAGAACACCTCTAGAAACACTGTCGAGGCCTTTTATTTACTGTTATTTTTAAAGATTATACATAAGTAGAAGGGGCACACTCTAAAATAACAGTATGTAGCACAAGAAATACATAAACCTGCATCATAGTTATTAATCATCATTATCAAGTATTATTCTCTGTATAACACACACCACAGTACATGCTGCCTTTTTATATGGCAAGCACACAGCAGGTGCGATCAGATCAGCATCACCACAAACACGAGCAATGCCTTGCACAGCTGCTTCATGACACCTATGATGTCACTAGAGGATAGCAGTTTTGGGGCTGCCATCCTATCTGTGGTCTACCATTGACCAAAAGGTCCAACACAGTACATGGCTGTAAAGCTCACAGAGGATAGATTTTTCAAAACTCTAATTTTTGCAGGAAAGTTTGAATTTTATCAGTAAAATCTTACCAGGTTTCCCCCTTGCAGTGATGGGCCTCCTCATTTTCAGGAAAACTTCAACCAAATACTCAAGTTTGACTACCAGTTGGTCTATCAGTTCTTTCAAGAAAGGATAGCATTTCATGAAAAAAGCAGCTAGTTCAGCCTGCAGCTCAGTCAGATAGTGCTACTGCTTGAGACGATGAAGTTATTCGGGTATGTAGTACAACAGGTTTTAAAAATGCTTTTCATTTTGCATGGAGAATATCATAAAGATCAGGTACTCACTGGTGGAGAATATTAAAATGAATAATGTCTACTGCTTCATGAAGGACTTTGGTGGGGAGGTTGAGACAGGGTCTCATTATGTAGTTTGGACTGTTCTTGAACTCAAGTGTCTGGACTCAGACTGGCCTCAAATTTGCAGCAATCCTCCTGCCTTAGCCTCCTGAGTACTAAGATTACAAGTCTGTGCCACTGCACCCAGCTTCATGAATGGCATTCTTCAGTGAACCTGCTTTTCTGTTGTTGTTCTCCTGTGAGTTTGTGATGATACAGAATAAAATGGCTTCCAGCAGAACAGTTTAGTGTTACTGCCTTAATTCACATAAGGCACTTGCAGTTACTACTGCTTTTGTGCTGGTGGCAAGAGCCAGTTATGAGCACTGAAAATCCCAAGTAATGTCTTAGTATTATGATCAAAGAGTCTGCTCTCTTGTGTACCCTAAAAATGGCCAGGGACTTGCCATGCTGGGAGAACTACTGCCTATCTCTAACTGTGGGGTACGAGTTCACCGAGGTGCAGGGCAAGTGGCATCTGTCTCCTAAAAGCATCTCTTAAGCAACCCACTGCCCTATACTCCTCCTGCCTGTAGCACTGACAAATATTTTGATCTTTTTCCCAGAGCCCTTAAGGTACACTGAGGGCAGGAGCCATATTTCACATTTTTTAGTATATTACTCTACATATAACAAGCATATAGCTATAAAACCTTTCATATAATGACCATGACAATATAATTTATGAGGAAGAATGCAGACTCAGAGTAAGGTAACCTGTGTTTAAATTCTCACAGTCACCTACTAAGTTGTGTGAGCTTGGACAAGTTAACGGATTTCTCCAAGCATTATTTTCTTCACCTGTAAAAGTGTAGTAGTAACAGTATCTAATTCAGAGTTGTTGTGATAATTCAATGAATACACTGAAAGCACTTCCAACAGTATTTGGTACACAGTAAGTGCACAAGTATATTAATTATGCTATTACTATCAATTAGTTATTGCCCCTTAAATGTACATATTTTTTTTAAAAATTCTTTGAGTCAATACCGTGCTTTCTTAAAAAAAAAAAGCTCTAAAATATTATATTTTGGACACTATTATGTAAGGAGAATATTCTCCTAATTATCCAGTTAGGAAATTCATTTAAGTGAAAGTTTCAATAACATACTCTATTTCCTAAGAGTTACAATATGTCAAATTAGGACAGAGAAAGAAGTCACATTATGTACAAGAACGGAGAAATGAACTGTTACCTAAGCTAGCATGTTAAGACCATATTGGTAAAATTGTATTTTCTAACACCTTATTATCAATCAACCAACCAATCACAGATGCTTAATTATACCTTTCTAAGCTGTCCCAACCCCAAGACCCATTAAAAAGTACTCACCAAACAACTATTATATGCTAATATAGATGATAAAAAAGAGGGTAAGAATCATTTCTTGCCCCCAAGGAAAATTATCCAATAGGTAGTTAGAATATGTATACAAATATATATCTCCTATCTGAAGATGATTCACTAAAGCTTGTCTACTTCAAATACTTTGGTTATTTATGTGTGTTGCTATTTAGGAAAAAAATTAAACATACAGGAACCAAGGTTCTTTATTCTCTACAGTCTGCAGGCTGGAAGGCAGCCCCCCAACTGCTATCCGTTTGGCTAATGCACAATATGGAGCTAACTGACTGTCGAACAAACTCTCATCTTAAGGAGCAGAAGAAGCTTCTATCCTGAGGCTAAAACCCACCTCTAAATATAAAAATTTCAGACTTCAATGATTAGTTCTCACTTTGGTATGAGAAGACCCTTCTTTTTTTTTTTTCTCTCCATCAACAAGACAAGACAATCTAATGTGAGGAGGACCTGCACTCAAATGCCTCTGCACCTCATAGTAATATAAGGCACAGACTATTGCGAGGAGCAGGTGATTTTAAAAGACCTGAGAGGGCTAAACGTAGTTATCTCAAACTACTTCAACAGGTAATTTCTAACGCACTTCTAATTTATTATTACAAAAACTCTCTGGAGGCAGTCACAACAATAAGCTTCATTTGACAGAAAAAGAAACTGAAACTTAAGAGATAAAATTATTTACTCAAGATATAATTACTGAAATCAGGATGACACATCCTGACCATTCTCCTTGCTTTACCAATCCTGTATTTTCTATCTTCGTTATTCTTGTGAATTCATTCCCTCTTCTAGATACCCACTGCAACTCCCAAGGGCAGAACCACACTAGAGACTCAAGGTACAGGACTCTTTCTGCCAATCTTCCTACCCCTATATCTCATGTTGATGCTGTAACAGATAATCTTCCAGAAGCACATTTGGCTCATCTCAATTTCTTGTGCTAAACCTTCAATAAATCCCTGTTTCTCAGCCTGGCACTCAAATACTCTTCCCAGTTTGCACTCAGCTGACCTTTTACCCACCTTCTTTCCCACTCGTCTCTACCAAATACCCAAAGCTGCAGACCAATGGAGACCCATGTTTTTATCTAAAACATTTTGCTCTTCTTTCTCACCTTTCCAACTCTGCTGTGAGAACTAACCATCCAAATACATCTGAATTCCTATCACTGGTAATGCACACCCAGATGAACCCTACCTTCACCAAGAAGTCAAGCTTCTCTCTCCTCAGAACTACACAAGGATACCCATACCTTGTGATGTACTTTTCCGAAGTATTTGCTGCATAACTGTAAAGTACCAGGCATGGTGATGAGTCAGGAAAGAAAGATGAACAAAAAAGGGCTTTTCAAGCTCATAGGTTAGTCAGGAAGAGAATAAAACCATCATTGCTATTAAATTCTACAAAAATGTGGCTGGCTCAGGAGTCCACTAGAGCCCAAATTAAAGATTCATAAATCATGCTGTGACTAGAAAATTAAGAAGGCTTTCCAACAAAAATAACACCTGAACTGAGTGTGACAAGACACTCAGGGGCCTGAGAGAGAACCAACACCCAAGCACACAGTACCCTTTTCTCTGGGCTGGAAAGGGGTATTACAGTGGAAGATATGGTCCTAGAATTTCTCACCAGTAAAAGCCCTGTGCACTGTAAAGGACTATTCTATCAAACATAACAAAATACTGTTTTGTGGGAGCAATTTTTAAAGCGAAAGATATTTTTAATTGGTTTTAAATAACAATTCTTCCTATTTTTTCTGTGTGTGTGTGCGCGTGTGGGTGTGTACGCACGCACATATGGCACTGACTGAACCTAAGACCTCAGCACTGAGCTACATCACTAGCCCCTTTTTAGTTTTTATTTTGAGACAGGGTGTGCTAAGTCATTTGGTTGCCCAGACTGGGCTTGTGATCTTCCTGCTTCAGCCTTCCAGAATGCAGAGATTATACAGGCATGTATCAGTATGCCTGGCTCTACCTTACCACTTGAATTGAATCGGCCACAAAAATTGCTAGATCATTTTATGAGACATATAAATTGCTAGTTAAAGCTTTATAGAATAATGTAAATGTTGTCAAATCTAGGTTTATGAATTATTGCTGTACTGCTCAATCTCAACCTCTGTACCACACATCCATCCCCAAACATGTATGTGCATACAGAATCTCTCTTTCAAAAGGGAAAGGGTCTAACATCAGTGAATTCATCCTCACATTTCAAATATATTCTTAAAAAAAGTAATGGTACCTTTCAGTAAAGCTTCTTAATAGTGTCTTGCTTTACTGTTAAAATTTCCTAAAATTACAGAACTTGTGCTATGTCTGTCCATAGATATAACTCAAATGATTTCCCACTTTGTGCTCAGCTATTTTACCATTTAGAGACACACACAATCTATACATCTGGGTTTCTATTCTTTTTTTTTGTGTGTGTGTGGTATCAGGGATCAAACTCAGGATCTCGCACTTGCCAGGCAGGTGTGGTACCACTGAATTACATCCCCAGCCCATGGGTTTCTATTCTTATTTCAGTATTTCTTTAGGAACTCAAATTAGTTGGTGCAAAATTATATAATAATCAGTTTCTGAAATGATGAGACATAAGTTTTAACTGTATATATTTGTTTTAAGGAACACAGCTCACCTTTAATCACTGACTTTAGAAACATACAATTTGGGTATATAAAACAATGGAAAATGGTGATAATAAGAGAAAAAGAATAACAGGTAGTGCTGAGAAGGGTTGCTGTGAGAAACTATGAAGTGCCACAGAATGACTCAGAAGGGATTTCTGCCTAGGATGGTGTATATCAGTAAATCCTTCCCTCAAAACAAAAGGGCAATAAGAAAAATGCACACAGGGCTAGGGATTTTGATCAGTGGTTCCCACGTCTGCCTTGCAAGTGCAAGGTCCCAAGTTCGATCCCTGGTACCAAAATAAAAAGGACACACTTGTCAAGAACTGCACTTATAATTCTGTAAATCAGTCAAAGGCAAAAAAAAAAAAAAAAAAACAAAAAAAAAAAAAA
>NW_022900931.1:22421254-22474810 GCF_012274545.1 Fukomys damarensis
AAAAAAAAAAAAAAAAAAAAAAAAAAGCAAAGAAAAGAAAAGAAAAAGGCATTTCTAGCCTGAAGTTGTGGTCTGATTGGAGTGAGTAGCAGACCAGCCAGAAACCTAGTAGGGCGATCTCAGAAGAGAGAATCATAGCAGGAAAAAGAATATTCTTCCTCATATCCTTGTGTGGGTGTATAACTACATGGGGAGACATGAAACATTTCAACAAAAAGAGAATTCCAGGCAGACTTGAGAAAGGCTGAACTTCAAATGCACTTCCCAATCCATAAACATTTGGACTGAGAGGAGAAACCTCTATGAGCTTCAGGTATAAGAGCATGACTTCTATCCTCTGCACTGTAAGTTATGGAGACACAGGAGTGATTGTTAGCCAGGATAAAAAGAAAAAATAACAAAATTACTAAGCAGAAACACCAGTGGTTTTACCCTGTGCAGGAGTCAGACTCCATAATTTTAAGTAAGTAGAATGCTTAAAACACATTAACACCCCCCCCCTCAGAAAAATAAGTAACAATCCACAGACATGACAGTATTAACTGCTAAATTTAAATAAAAAATGGTATACAAATGATAAAACACAGGAAGGTATGACACAGATTCAAGAAAAGAAGCAGTAACTAGAAGTAACGGAGCAGTAACTCAGGCACAGATGTCAGATTTAGCAAATTATGTTAAAGTAGAAAATACAAATATTTCAAAGAATTGGGCTAGGTATGGTGGCATATGCCTATAACCCCAGCACTCAGGAAGCCAAAGGAGGAGGATTGCTGCTGTGACTTGAAGGCCAGTCGCAGTTGTATAGTCAGTTCAACCACATAGTCTGAACTACATAATGAGACCCCATCTCAAAGAGCCAAAAGAATTAAAGGAAAAATAGGATGAGAAAACAGAGAAATATAAATTATAAATGGAAATTACAGAATTAAAAAGTACAATAACTGAAATAAATTCACTCTATAGAATTTAGACTGAGATGGCAGAAAAAAATGTGTGAACTACAAAAAAAAAGATTAACAGAAGGTATCCAATTTAAAGAGCAAAGAAAACAAAACACAAGGAAAATGAAAGAATTTCAGAAAACAAATGGTGGAAAAAGAAAACAAAAATGTCTGTAGGAAAACAGCAGATGTGTATAATGGGAAACCCAGGAACAGAGAAGAAACAGAATATGCATTTGAAGAAATCATGGTCAAAATCATTCCAAATTTATGAAAAAAATTAATTGACTGATCCAAAACTTTCAAAAGACCTCAAGTATAATAAAAACAAAGAAACTCACCTTTAGACACATCATAGAGAAACAACTCAAAGCCAAAGAGAAAATTATATCAGCAAGAGAATAACAATTTACCATAAATGGGGGAACAATGACAGGATTACAGTTGATCTCTCATCAGATCAGCTCAGTCTCATCAGAGTCCAGAAGACAATGGTTCACCAATTGTATTTGTGGGGTGGGAGAGAAATTCAACCAAGAATTCTACAGGTAACAAAACTAGGCTTAAAAAAATGCACACTAAAAAGACATTCCCAGATTAACACAAACAAAATTTGCTTCAAACTGACCTATCCAATAGAAAATACTAAAAGCAAGCCTAAAGGATGAAGGAAATGACATTAGATATTACCTTGGATCTACAGGATGATGATATAAACATTACCGGCAATGCTAAATTATTTTCAAAAAATTTTATTTTCAAAATAGCCAGAGAATTTGAAAACTCAACACTAGAAAACAACTTGATTAAAAAATGGCTGAAGAGCTGAACAGAGCTCTCACTGAGGAAAATCTGTAGTTTGCAAACAAGCATATAAAAGATGTTCCACACTGTATCTCAAGAAAAATGAGAATTTAAGCAACAATGAAGTTCCGTTAGAATGGTCAAAACCCAATACAGTAACTCCACCAAATACTAACAAGGATGTGGAATAAGAGGTATCTCTTTTACTGCTGGTGGAAACAAAAAACCTGATAGCCTCCTTGAAAGACAGTTTGGTTGTTTCTGTGAAACTAACAATACTTTCATCATGTGATCCAGCAACTGTGTCCCTTGGTGTTTAGGCAAAGGAGTTGAAAACTTAAGTCCAGAAAAACCCTGCACATGAATGCTTACAGCATCTTTATTCATAACTGACCAAACTTGGAAGCGAACAAGAAAGATACCCTTCCATAGGTGAATGGATAAATATGGAACAACCATACAATAGAAAATTACTAGGCAATAAGAAGAAATGACTGTCAAGCCTTAACAAACCATGTAAGAATCTTAAATGCATAGTACTAAGTGAAAAAAGCCAATCCAAAAAAAGCTACGTATTGTATGATTCCAACTCTACTACATTCTGGAGAAGGCAAAACCAGGCTGACAGTAAAACGATCAGCTGTGGCCAGCAGCTGGAGAAGGAGGGAAGAATGAACAACAACAGCCACAACAAAAATGGAATTTTTAGGGCAATGAAACTACTATGTATGGTACTATGATGATGATAAATGTTTTATCCGAGTTCACAGAATGTAGAGCACCAAGAATGAACCCTAATATCAACTACGGATTTGGGGTGATGGTGCGCGAACACAGGTTTATCAATTTTAACAAATGTACCATTCTAATGTGGGATGCTGACAGTGGGGGAGGCCAGGTACATGTGGAAGCAGAAGCTCTATGGAACACGTCTGCAACTTCTCAATTTTGATGTGAGCCTACAACTGCCCTAAAAATAGTCTTTATATGAAATGCATAAGATTGTTGAAAGTAATAATTACATTACATTTCTACTATATACAGGTATACACATACACATATGTACACAAGTATACACAATAGCACAAAGGAGTATGGCAAATTGAAGTAGATGGGAGCAAAGCTGCTGTATTTTACCTGAATAAACCCATCCATAGATTGTGGTAAGTCAAAGACATATGTAATCCTTTGACCAAGGACTAAGAAATACAGTGGTACCTTGGTACTTGTCATTAATTGGTTCTAGGAAGTACAACCAGTACCAAAAACAAGTTCCAAACAAATTGTTTTGGCTGTAAAGTGTAGTAAGTCCTGTAGTAAGTGCAATGAGATGGGCACTGACAAGTTCTACCTTGCATATCGTATAACACAAATAATAAGCACTGAGAATTCACATATCAAAATATGTCAAGTACCAAATGTGGCTGAGTTTCAAAGCACTCAAATACTAAGGTATGATTGTACTAAGACAATAATACAAATAAATTATTTAACAGAAACCAGTAAAGATGAATAGAGGAACAACAACAACAAAAAAGACACGAGACATAGTAAAATGACAGGCATAAATCTACCCATATTAATAATCATACTAAAATGTAAACAGACTAAATGCTCCAATAAAAATATGGAAAAAAATTTTAAATAAGACACACTTTAGATTCAAAGAGGTTGAAACAGAATGATGGAAGAAGTTATATCATGCAAACAGCAACTGTAAAAGGGCTGAAGTGATTATATTACTCAGACAAGATAGACAAAGCAATAAATATTCACAGACAAACAGGAACATTTCATATTGATAAAAGGGCCAACTGATTAAGAATGTTTCATAGGAAAGACTAAATCATACTAAATCATAAAACAAAACTCAATCAATTTTAAATCATACAAAGTATGCTCTCAAACCACAAAGAAATTAAATTACAAATAAACAAAAAAATAAATTTGGGGAATCCTCAACATTTGAAATTAACACAATATAGCCAAGGATGGAAGTACTTGTAATGGGGAGGGGTGTGCGCTGAGACAGGAGGATTGCCCATTTGAGCCTGGCCAGTTGAGCAACTTAGTGGGATCCTGTCTCAAAATTAAAGACAAGTAACATGTTTCTATTAATCCAGGGGGGAGGGGGAACCACCACTACAAGGAACTTTTAAAAGTGTCTTAAAATGAAAGTGAAAAAACAATGTATCACCTTTTAAGAGAACCTGCTAAAGGACCAGGAATTTAACTCAGTGGTTCCACTGCCTGCCTTGCAAGCCCTAAAATCAATCACCTCAGCATCTTACTCAAGAAGCCAGGAAAACAGACCCAATCACACTCCAACCAAGCAGAAGACAGCAAAGAATACAGATAAGAGTGGAACTCAAGAAACTATGAAACAAGAAGTCAATAAGAATCAGTGAAAGCAAAAGCTGGTTTTCTGGGAAGACCTGCAAACTTAACAAATCTTAGTTACAGTGACCAAGAAAAAAAAGAAAGAAGACATAAATTATCAAAATCAATAATTAAAGATGGGATGTTACTATAGACCCTATAGAAAATTAAAAGGATTACAGAATATTATTATAACTTTATATATATAAACAAAATTGTAAATTTAGAGGAAATAGATTCCTACCTACAAAGTTACAAATTACCAAAACTGATGAGAAAAGAAATTGAAAAAAAACAGTAAAAAGACATCTGATTAGAACAGAGTTTTAATAGTAATATATCTTTTAAAAGATGTACCTATTTCATTTTTTTTATTCTTTTGGTTGAAACAGCTATTCTGGTGGGTCTTTGAGTTCATGATCATTTAAAAGTTATTTGGCAATGCAGCCATCAGATCACCTTGTAAATTCACGATTCTAGAACAAATGCTATGGAAGGCTCATTTGTTACCTGTCATTACAGGACTCCTCAAGCAAACTGCCAATCATGGTTCTACTTATGAAGTATAAAAAACATGTGCCTAGATATAACTAATCAACATTAAAAAAGATATTTCTTGGTCATCCAATATCTAATAAAAGAAAATAGCCTGCTACAATTCCAGCATTCTGGGATTCTCAGACAGGACTGTAAGCTAGAGCCCAACCTGGAAAATTTAGCAACATGACCCCATCTCAAAATTTAAAAAGGGCTGAGGGGCCGGGGATTTAGCTCAGTGGTTCGGTGGCCTGCCTTGCAAGTGCAAGGACCTGAGTTCAATCCCTGGTACAAAAAAAAAAAAAGGGCTGGAGATGTAGTTCAATGTAAAGGCCCTGGTTTCAATCTCTAGTAACCCCCCACACAACAGGTACTCACAGGTTTAATCTATCCTTATGTAACAGAAGCTTCCACTATAAGGCTAAATCTTTATCTGGAAGTAAATCTTATTAAGTGGCTTAAAGTCTGAATAAAGCACTCCTTCTGGTAATCTGATACCAGAAAGGAAAAAGTGAAGTCTAAAAACTAGAGATTAAAAAAAAAAGAGAGCTTTCTTTGGTAAAAGCACATTTTTATTCTTTGAATAAAATCCTGCAGACAATATAATTTTCTAAGTGTTGATATGCATGTGATACATACTTATGGCTAATTTATTTCTTTTTACTTTAGCAAGTAAACAGAAAGGGGTGAGGTTAGAGGTGGGCTGGGGAGGATTAGGAAACCCCATACAGAACTTGAGCTTTATTCTACTTGTATTAGAAAACTATTAGATTAAGTAGGAAAACAATACATTTGGATTAAAAGGTAAAAATCATCTTGGCTGCTATGTGAATGTTTAAGTTAGGCGGCAGTACTACAGGAAGTTAAGTGATGGAGTTTTTACTATACTGGTGATGACGATGATAAATACCTTGCCTCAATCAAACTCTTAAATCTCCTAACACTCTTAAATCTTTAGGTAGCTATTATTATTTTTTTCATAACAGTAGGTACTACTATCTTCATATATCTTCCCAAGTCATAGGGAGATTAAGTAACTGGCTGTATTGGGATTCAAGCCCTACCAATTTAGCAAAAGAACTGGCTCTTTCATCTGTAGCAGTAAGATGAAGATTTCATCTGAAGTAGTAAAAAATTATGGAGTTGGCGTTGCCATGACATGTAAATGGATCAGAGGTAATGACAAGAGAAACAGAAGAATGACTCCTAAGACTTCCTTGAGCAAGTAAGTGAATTTGGTATCTAGTTAAAAGAGGCAAAATATAAAATAGGGAAAGGGGCTCCAGGATCCAAATTTGACATGATACAGAATTTAAAAGTTGAACAGAGGGCTGAGGATTTAGCTCAGTGGTGCTGCCACCTGCTTTGCAAGTACAAGGTCCTGAATTTGATCCCTGGTACAAAAACAAAACAAACCCTAAAAATTGATCAGAGGAAGAACAAACAAAACACCCAATGTTGTGATGGCAACATGGAAAATGCTGCTGAGAGACTGTATAGGTGAGGACAGGAGTGGGACCATGGGACTTTGCATAGTAGACACTCCTGGTGAAGTTGAAAAGAGTGGCATCCCTTACATTTACTTTTACCACTGTACTTATCTTCCTATTGTCTGCCTCATTTCTACATCAATAGTTCCTGGGAAATAACTATTTTACTTCAAACTCCCTATCTTCTAGCCACAATGCTTGAGTAGAATTGAAATTACACACAGGCTAAGGAATGGAATGGAAATGTTCAATTAGCTCACAGAGTATTCTGGTCTTATGATGGATGTGACAATTTCAGTGTAATCGCCATGCACTCTTCTTCCACCTCCTAATTCACATACCGGGAGAGATCCATTCTGTGTGTTGGGCGAGTTGCTGCTCTGCTCCCCGTGGGCTTGCGTACTTCCGTAGAGTGTCAGGTTATGCTCACTGGTCTGGCCGGCATAGTCCTGAGTGTGTGGCACTCCATATTCTGTAGGAATTCCATTCTGTGGAGGTGGTGGGAATGGGATGGTAGTAAAAGGCTGAACCATTTCAGGAGTTGTTGTTGGCTCCTGGTTACCCTAGAATAAATGGGGGGGTAGCTTTATTTAAATCACTGTCACATAATTATTTTTTTAACCACATAGTTATTTTAAAGGTAAGATTTTTTAAACAAGTGAACTAAATACATGATGAAAAAACAAAACGAACAACCACACACTTCTCCATTTCTATTCCAAAGGTGTAAAAGTAAAAGTTAACTTAAAAAGAAGATCTAAATGTAAGGACTAAACTATAAGACTTCTTAAAAAGAAAAACAGGAAAATCTTCACAACTTTCAAATGGCAAAGACTTCTAGGATACAAAAAAACAGAATCATTAAAAAAAAATATAGTGACCTGATCAGAATGTAAAAACATCTGCTTTTTGAAAGACACGAGAATAAAAGATAAGACAAAGACTGGGAAGCAATACTCACAATAAGTAAGTCTTGCAAGAATTTAAAAGACACTCTTATAGATCATAATAAAAACAAACCAAGTTTTTAAAAATGGGCTAGGCCAGATTTAGCTCAGTGGTGCCACCGCCTGCCTCACAAGCACAAGGTCCCGAGTTCGATGCCCAGTACCTAAATAAATAAAAATTAAAATGCCAGGAATAGTGGCAATGCTTGTTAATGCTTATAATCCCAGCATTTGGGAGGCTGAAGGAATCAGATTGCTCTAACTCTGAGTCCAGTCTGAACTACATAGTGAGATCAAGGCCAGCCTGAAGACTGTTTTCTCAAAAAAAAAGCCAGATATTCAGCTCAGTGGCACCACAACCTGCCTCGCAAGCTCAGATCCTGAGTTCAATCCTTGGTACCAAAAGGGGTTAAAAAAAAAAAAAAAAAAAGGAGCACAAGAGGCAAGAGTCACTTTCTACAAGATCAACAAATGGGCAGAAAATGCATGAATGGGTATGCTCAACATTCGTCATCAGGAAAATGAAACTAAAACCAAAACAAGATGCCATTTTACAACCACCAGAGTACCTAAAATACAAGACTGAAATCACCAAATGTTGACAGAGATATACAGAAGAACTTTCATACACTATTTTTTGACATATAAAATGTATTATCTACCTTCCAGAAATTTTTTGCCATTTTACTTTTATAAGTTAAAACATAATTTGGATTTACCGAAAAGAAGTGAAACCATATGTCTCCACTAACATCTGTACCAGAATGTTGTTCATGGAAGCCTCATTCATAATAGCCTCAATTAAAAATAACTATGCATCAACAGGAGAATGGGTAAATTGTGGTCTATTCACAAAATGGAATGCTACTCAAAACTTTAAAAAAAATCTTGTTCTGGATTAAGAAGTTAGCTACAACACACAGTATAATTCTACTCATAAGAAGTATCAGAGTAGGAATAAGTAATGTATGGAATAAATGAAAATGTATTTGCTTCTGTTAGGGGTGGAAAAGCACTGAATGAATTTTGGTACCCTGAAACAATCTAGGATGATGGAGTTGTTATATATCTTATTTATTTATTTAGGGGTACCAGGGATCAAACTCAGGACCTTACACTTGTGAAGCAGGCAGTGGAACAACTGAGCTAAATCCCCAGCCCTATATATCTTATTATTGGTGATAGTCACACAAATTTACTACATTGTTGAAACTCATTGAAATGTGAGGTTATTATGTTAAGTATATCAAAGAAAAATGAAAAATAAGACAATAAAAAGCCACAGTAAACATCATTATAAACTATTCAGTATTAATGTCACTATTATTAACAATCAAACAACTATCGCTATTATTTTACATAACAAATGAAATGGAAATAAAAATCAGAGACCAATTATCCTTATATAATATACTTAGAAAATCCAGACCAATAAACTACAAATTAGTAGACCTAGTAATAAAAACTTATAGGGAAATTGGGAAGGGTAGGGGAAAGGAAATAAGGGAAAAGAAAAAAAATATGAGAAAATGAAAAAATGGTAATAAAGTTTTTGTAAATAGGGAAGGGAGGAGGGGGTGAAAGGAGGGCAGGGGTATGGGGAAAAAATAAGAACCAAGACCTGTTATGTAAAGGTACAAGATCCCAATGATGAATGTAACTGTACTGTATACCCAAATACCAATAAACTCAATGAGAAAAAAAAAACTTGTAAGGTTTATTTTTAAATTAGCAATAGCCAGTTATTCAAAAACTGCAACTGTTAATACTATAATACAAAACAGGTAATATACAATAAAACCTAAATAAAAATTGTATTTTGTTTTTTAAACAAATATTTAATATAAAAATGTTAACCATCCCAAATAAAATATATATCTAATGTCTTTCCCAATAATGTCTAGTGAAAGAAAGTATACTAATTATTTTTATAGGGAACACTATAAAGAAAGTCTAAAAAAAAGGAATGTTTGGAAAAAGAGACATGCTTTATCATATATTAAAACTTGTCACAAGCTACCCTAATTAAATACTAAGAATATACAAAGAAATCAACAAAGCACAGTTCTAAAACAGATTCAAGTTTATATGGAAATGTAACTTACAGTATTTGCAAAAGTTGGGTTACCCACCACCAAAAAAATACAATCAGCTCATGTGTCATACCAGAAAAATTCAGAAGGAACAAAATCTAATGTAAAAATGAAAACTGTAAAAATCTAAGAAAATTCAGGGATATAACTGAAGTACAGGGGATTTTTAAAAACAGAACACCTTAAAACCAGACAGCAAACAACCAAAATGACAGCTTTGTCTCTGCTGGTTAGGAAGGAAAAGATCAAAGAGAAAGGAAAAGAAATAGAGGAAATAAGGGGAGAAATTAATTTTAAAATCACAAGAAAAATCAACTGGGATAAAACAATAGAAGCTGGTAAAATAAGACAGTGGGTTATTACCATTAATGAAAGATTGGATTATGTAAATCGACAAAACACACATACAAAAACTCCCCCAACAGAAAAAGAGGCAAAGGATATAACATAACGATTCATAGAAGATGAAATACAAATGGCTAATAAAAGTGTTCAACCTCAGTATCAGTCATGGACATGTAGCATCAAAGTAACACCAAGCTTTTAGTCATCACATCAGAAAAAAATTTTACATCATTTTATTGAAGTATAACTGTCATGCAATAAACTGTGCCTATTTATATTAAACAATTTGGTTAAGTTTTGGTGCATATGAACAAATTCTCATGAAGTTATTATCACACTTAAAATAGCAAACCTATCTATTCAAAACATCCAAAAGTTTCCTCATGCCCCTATTATGCATGCACTGCTTTTTAAATAAAACCTACTAAATATATAGTTTTAATATTTAAGAGAATGACAAGAAAAAAACAACTTAATAATCTGATCCAAAAGAAATAAAAAGGAAAAATACAATCAATAAGGGGAAGTCAATATGCCAAAGCAGTTAATTACCATGTTGCTCTTAACAAAACATGGTTGTGATATGCCTGGAAATAAAAATTCCTAATTGTTGTCCATTTAAAGGTTACAGGGCTGGGCCTTGCAAGTGCAAGGACCCGAGTTTGACCCCCAGTCCAAAAAAAAAAAAGTTACACAGCTTCAAAATTCAGCTGTTTCTAGTGTTCAATAATAATTTCTACTTGGTACTAAGAACTGCTTTACATAAAAAAAATACTTTTAGTTCTTACAAATTATGCTGTAAAAATATTAAGCTTTTCACCGATAAAATTTCTCAGGGAAACAGTCTCTGTCTCAGTTACTATATAACTTCTTTTCATTCTCTACGTCAGGATACTATATATGACTCCTCCTTAGCCATTCTAGGAGTCCTAAGAAGAAAATAAAATAATTCTCTTCCTTTTCCTCCAAATTCTTAGGCACTCTATCCATACCTATATCTAGCTACATGAAATAAACTGGTTTAAAGGCCCTCACAAGTTCACTGACTTTGGGGCCAGGGAATTAGCTCAGTGGTGCAGTGCCTGCCTCACAAGTACATGGTCCTGAGTTCAATCCCAAATACCAAAAGCACAAACCAAAAAAACAAGTTCACTAGCTTAAAGACAGATAGAAAAGAGGAAAGAATTCAAATTCAGGTGGGATGGTAAGTGAGCAGAATAAGAGCAACAAAGATCACTGCAGATCTGCTCACTGGCCACAGGCATACATATCACCTTACAGGAGTCTCTACTGAATAACTTAGTAAATGCTAGTTTTCAAGATGAACGCACCAAAGGGACTTGTCTCTGGCTTCAACACTGCTCCTCCTCAAAGACTACTTGCTTTGCCTCCAACCTTTATTCTCCACCCTGGCTCTGCTGGGAATGAAACTGGCACACAAGCACACAGTATGAATTCTCCCACAGGGGAAGTCTTGACAGAGCTGGCTCAGTCAACTGCATAAACACAGCAATTAGCAGTGGGAGAGCAACAAAGGTAAAAACATTTTCTATGATCTACTTTAGCCTAGGCGCTTGCATTTTGCAGAAATGCAAGCCACTCCGAGACTGTCTTCTTAGAACAAGTGAAATGCTAGTCTAGCCTACAATAGGATGTCAAGAATACCTTTTATTTCTAGAAATGTTTAAAAGACTGAATCTGTAGAAGAATGATAAACTAAGAAAAGCCAAAGAAATAACATGGATAAACACATAAGACAAAAAAATGCTAATTTACTAGCCTAAAAACACGCAAGATTACCTATAGTATAGTCTGTGTTTTTCATACTACCAGAATGGGGGAGGGACTGCTATAGAATAAGAGTGTTTTCCTCGTCTCACCTCTACAAAGATTCAGTGTGAATACCAAAGCATAAAGTATTGTGTTAATGTCCATCTTGAAAATATTTCTGGTAAGGCCAGGGGTTTAGCTCAGTAGCACCATGCCTGCATTGCAAGCAAAAGGTCCTGAGTTTGATCCCCAGCACCCCCCAAATAATATTTCTGGTAAAAGTGACTCAGGTAAAAGTAATACATTTTCTCATTTACAACAAGTATAAATTATAAACCAAGACTAGGCAACTTGGGGTAAATTTGAAATTTAGAGGAAAAAAATATTTGTGAATTCCGATTTCCACAGGTAGAATTCTACCTGGTTGTTTGGAACTTAGTGTATGACAGAGGAGGATGGCGCCAGCCTCCAGAAAATGTCCTGAAGTGTCTATACCCATAGAAGACAGGCAGAGACCAGACAGAGCTTAGATCATAAAAGTAATGGCAGTTATAAACCTAAGTTTCCTGAAAGTAATGAAGTAATTTCTTGTATGGAAGCTACAGATACAGGAATAAACACTATTTTTTTTCCAAAAATGGAAATCCACTAAAATTTAAGCCTAATAATGAAACCTTCTTTTAGAGTAGGTATAAGAATCATGACCCAAAATACGAACACATTGCTGCCATGTGAAGGGAAGATGCTGTGTGGGAAGGGAGGAGTGTAATCTTGAGCTCTTGTAAACAAATAATACATAAAAAATAAAAACTAGGACAATATAACATCATGCTTTACTTCCATGCTTAGAATAACAACAAATGACAGAAACTAGTATAAGGCCCGATAAAGGATTGGTGATACAAAATATTGGAAGCCTGTCTTCAACACACACACACACACTCACACACACACACACACACACACACACACACGCCTCCTTTTGAGTTACTCAGTGAACAGCCAGACCAAACTGATCCCTGAGACTGAGTTCTGCCATCTCTCACAGCAATAAACAGCAAAATAAACATTTAAGAATAAAGCCATTCAAACTAAATCTGATAGGTTAAAAGCAACAAATCTTGCAATAGTCTAATGTCGTTAAGCTCTTAAAAGCTCTTTCTTCCATTTCTTCTTAAAGCAGTACTTAGAACCTCAAATATCCATAAGTCTTTCACCAGCAACAAGAGACCACTAGAGCTGCTCTGGTTCAACTTCCTCCTTTCTTGGAGACAACTGATGGTTGGCCATCTTGTTCAATGTCACGTGACTTATGCAATCCATGGATGATGATTCTTCCCAAACTTTTCATTATAATTTAATTTACTCTGTATTTTTTTCATGGATAATTAAGTTTACAATGTCCACACATTAAAGCAGTATATTCTTAAAAATAGCCATAAGTTAGGGTTAGAATAAAATTTAGAGAAAAAAAATCTACACATGAAGTCTACCATTTCTAGATTCAGGTGGAATTCCATCTACCTAATTGTTTGGAATGTAGTGCATAGTTAGCTGTAATCCAAAGGTTTTATAGTACCTTCAGAATTATGAAATATTCAGTTATACTATATAGATTTTATTTTGAGCATTTCATCATACCCCACTTCTTTAAAGTGGGGAAATTCATATGACATATGTATATGTATGTATATAAAGTTTCTCTACTCCCTTCCTAAAACAAAACTGCATTTTGTCTACAACCACAGTTAAATGGTATCTTATATATTCTCTGTTTCACAAAAAGTCCCTAAGTCAATCAGGGACTGAACACAGACTTCTTCTGACCTTTCTCACTGAAAGAATGGATGATGGGCACATAGTAGTTGCTCTTTAGAGAATGCTTGCTAAACAGAACACCTGCTTCTGAAGTGTAATGTCTGTAAAAAGATAGTACTTTTCTGTTAACAGCTGTATCCACTCTTCAGGAAGTTACTGTAATATAAATAATGATTCAAATTGAATCATTAGAACTCTATTAAATGCATATAAAAATTGAAAGGATGCTTTTCAGAGTTCATGTTATGTACTGTGGCAAAGGAAAAGAAAAACGAGTCTCCATACTCAACAATGCTCACCCAGATCATGTAAACAATCTATTTGAATAGTTCTTCTTAATCTCAAACTTATTATCCAAGAAGCTGCCAGAATTTTTCTAAAGTAAGTACAATTTAAAGCTAATGCTGTTAGTTAATACTCTTCTCAAAACCCTGTGAGCCAAGTCCAAACACCTTTGTATGAAGTCCTGCCTAGATATATTCTACGTAGTCAGCTTCAATTCTTGCCACCCATTATTCAATGGGCACTGTCATGGGTTAGACACTCCATTTTCTGCTAGAAAACCATCACAATTAATAAGACAAATCTGTATGGAGTTTACTTTCTAATAGAAAGTAGATCAATAGACAAATAAAACAATAAACAGATGGTGTGCTATAGAGAAAAAGAGTAGGAAGTATCAGGGTTGGAAGGCTAGAGGATTTTATTTTCTACAGGTGGTTGGATAGGTAACATCTGATCAGATTCTTTTACATAAAGCATCAAGCCACCTGTATATCTGAATAGAAGAGCTTCCCAGACAAAAGGAAGACCCAGAGACCAAAACATGCTCAACTAATTCGAAGTAGGATTATGGAGCCCTGTGTAACCAGACTGGAATAAGCAAGGAACAGAGTGGCAGGAGATGAAGTGATAAAGGTGGCAGAAAGAGTGATACCAGGGGAAAATCTTGTAAACTTTACTGCCACTGTAAGGATTTTGGTTTTTACCAGCTAGTGCAAGTTTTGAGCAGAAAAATTCTGTGGTCAGACTTTAGGTTTTAAACGGATTGCTTGGCAAAGGTGAAGAATGCAGGTAGCCCCATCAGGAGATTATTATAATAATCCACCTGACAGATGACAATGGATCGGCTGACGTAGAAGTCTAAAGTGCAAAGCACCCTGAAAAGACATCTGTGTTGTGTTACCCTTCTCTTTCTTTTGCACCTATTATGCTTTCTGCTTAGAAAGATTTTTTATTTTTTTCTCAACTGTTCATTTGTACACAATTTTTAGTATGTATTTCAAGTTACTCTACAGGTTCGATTCACCCAAACAAGAGAAAAAAAGCAATTCCTTTCTCTTACCCACCACCATCAAACTTAATACCTAACTCTATAACAGCACTTACATTGTATTACAGCTATTTGTTTACCTATTTGTTGTTTTTACAGAACAGGGACTCTTTGAGGGCAGATAGTTGTCCATGTCAATTCATCTTGTATCCCCAGTGTCTCCTTAAAAGCTCTCAATAAAGTCCTTGTTAAAGACATTTTTAAAAAGTATGTTATAATCTAGTGGTATATATAAATAACTACAGGCTTATGTTACTTTTTAAAAGGAAATAACCAAACTGACATAGGAGTATAGAAAGAGACTAAAGCCCAGCCTGAGGAAACACAGGAGACATGAGAAAGGAAACACAAGGATATCAGAAGGATACTGTGAACTTTGAAGGGCTTTATAATAAGACCACTAATGATAACAAAGGCAGAGAATGAAGGATCACATGTTCTTGCATCATCTTGATGATGCAAAGGTAGAATCAGCAGAACCTGCAACAGACACCAGAAACAGCTAGATGACCCCAGGAGTTCAATCCTGGCATAACAAGAGGAGAATCAGGCAAGAACAGGTAGAAAAATAGAAAGTAGCAGTCCAATAAGATTATTCTTGGGTATGTGCTTGGTAATTCATTTTTTCCTTTTTCAATTTTACTTTGATCAAATTTATAAATGCACATGATAGCAAATCAAATAGATACAGAAGAGTTTATGATAAAAAGCAGCTGAGTCCTAGCCTTCCCTCTATCAGTCCTCTGTAGAATGACCCTCTTTTAATAGCTGCTTAAGAGGTAGAGGTCCCAGGGCCACTGGATGCATTAAGGTTAGTGATTTACCTGGCAATTCCTACCTTAGGTAACACAGCTTCGTATAGATCTGTGCAGAGCATATGAATGATACCTCACTCCTAAGGCCACTAAAGGGAGAGACCAATAAGTTACCTGTGTACTGATTCTAACTAACAGGAAGAAGAACAGGAGATGGAAGGAACCAGGCTATAGAACAACTCTCCACACTCTTCTGACAGGGGCTGGCCGAGAAACCCTAGTTTTCTCTGGAGATGGTTAGCAAAATCAAACAATAAGCAACACCTACCACAAAGCTTGGACTAGCCTTTCCCCCTTGACTTGCTTTCCTTTCTCTCCTGCATTCCTGTGATCTTACTCCCCAAAAAAGTATCAGCAGGTAAACTTCTGTCTCAGGCTCAGCTTTCTAGAGAACGCAGGCTAAGGACATCACTTTTGTCTCTTCTACTTTCTATTTTTGGGGAAGTAGTCTACACTTGGGGAAGTGTCTCCAATTCTATCCTACTGCACTTTTTTTTTTTTTTTTTGGAAAGCATATTCTTAATCTCTAACACTCTTTTACCATCAGTAAGCACTCCTTTTTTCTTTATGAACCTTTTTGGAACCTCTGTATAGCAGTAAAGTTTTCTTCAAGTTATCTTCTCTTCCCAGGATTATGGGTTTCTCCACACACTGGGTTTTCTTTTTGTTTCCTCTGGGCTCTTTCATGCTGAAAGTTCCCCTCAAACCTCTAATAATCTTAATGTTCCAGTGACTCCCTCAAAAGAATTTGGTTAGCTGGTGTGGGTTTCCTTGGCTAATGTTTTCTGATTAGGCCTCTCCCCATTACTAAAATTCAAACGGGGGCTGGGGATTTAGCTCAGTGGTGCCAACGCCTGCCTCACAAGCACAAGGTTCCTGAGTTCGATTTCCAGTAATCCCCACCTTGCCCCAAAATGAAACAGGGCTATCAGTGTGTGATGGAGAAGAGCATGGCACTAGCAGGCTTCCCTTTTGTATAAACTGCTAGGAAAGTACAGAATATCCTCATCCTCCATCCTCTAAATGTCTACAACAAAAATAATTTAAATTTCCCCAAGTATTTTGATGAAGTCTGGACAAGCAATCACAGTGTTTTGTTTTTCTTTTCTCAGGCTTAAGAAAGGGGCAACACAACAGTGGCAGGGAAGGGGTTGGGAAGTCTATATTAAGGCTAGGCAGTAGTTACCATAATATAAACATACAATCTCTTCCTTTTTCACTTTTGTCCACTTTTGCTCTTCAGGGCTTTTGCTGGGTATGGTGGCTTCCGTACCTCTAGCAGACTCTGGTAGGCTTTAGCTCATCCTCTGTTTCACCCATCAATTGATCACTTTTGGCTTTGACTTTTCCAAAATTTAACTCTCATTTATTAGCAACTCTTCAACCCTTTTCTGTTTGCTAATACTTTCTTGCTTTCTTTCTGTACTTTATATTGTTATTTCACCAGAGTCATAGAAGAGATGGAATACAAATGAAAGTATGTGTCATTTGACCCAGTAGTCATGATTTATTTTCTGCAAAGGAAGATTTCAACTATAAATAAGCTCTAAATATTCTAGGTTCCATTATAAATTTGAGGAAGGTTAGTTATCTATGAAACTTGTTTCTTTAAAATAAACATTTTATGATGAGACTTGTTAAAAGAAAAATTTGGAATATTAAAAAGGCAAATGAAAACAGTTTACTATAATTTTTGAAACGATCCTTGTATTTATATGTTAATAAGTTAGACACATTTAGGTTACAGAGAACAAAGCAACTCAAAGAAGTATCACAACAAAATGTGTGCTGTGAGTCATAGTCGAGGTGCCATCTAAAAGGGCCCCCCAGCAGTATGTGTTAAAGGTTATTCTACAAATTGACACGCATAAAAATGCCCAAGGGTCAAACTACTCTCAGAAAACAAAATAAAAGAAAGGTCAAATATTTACCAGAGAGAATGCCTAACTCTTCATCTCCCTCCTTCATGAATGCAATAGTGGGAAAAATCAGAATGCACTCACTCTAAAGGGAGGAAAACAATTCCCATTATCGCTTGTATTTCTAACAAATGGATCAATAGAGCATGCATGGACTCTGAACCTTCATGCAGGAATGGCAATGAAATACAAATCAGCTTTTGCAATACTTAATCCTTCTCACAATGAGAGTCAACCATAGGGAAGAAATGTCTCATGTTAGAATGAGCTATCAAAAACTATCATAGACACTCTCGTATTACTGAACAGGAAGTCTATCTCACAGTAGGAGAAGATATTCAACTTACAGTGGCATGTAAAAAACTAGCTAATGGAAACTGCAACCAGCCACTAAGAGAAAAACAAAGTAAAAAAACAACAGCCCCGCCATCAAACACAAACAAAAGAACCACTACACTTAAAAGTTACTCACTAATGAAAACATTTGCAGATTTCATATCACATTTCCTATGAAAGTTAAAGCTCAAAGGATCCCCTCCAATCTCTAAGCACACAAGACAATAACAAAGGACAGATTTATTTCTTCCCCCTTACAACTTTCCACATCTAGAAGATCATCATCATCAAATCAATTAGACCATCCAGTTTCATTCAAGAATAGCTTTTTAGCAAAGAATGGCACCCAAGATAACTTGAGTTTAACTTTTTATTCATATTAAGATTTTTTTTCCTTTCCGGAATGAGAATCAGGACTGGCTGTTTTAGCTTCTACATATTAAACATCTTTGGGCCGGGGATTTAGCTCAGTGGTTCGGTGGCCTGCCTTGCAAGCGCAAGGACCTGAGTTCAATCCCCGGTACCAAAAAAAAAAAAACTTTATTAAAGGTCTGAACATCCTATGGGGACAGTAGAAGGAACAAGAGACAAACTATATTAAAAAAAAAAAAAAAAAAAAAAAAAAAAAGAATCTTAGCTCCAGTTCCATCACTGCCTTGCTATATATGACTTTGAACAGCTCAATTTATTTCTGGATCTATATCCTGATTTATAAAATAAAAATAAATTTAAATCTAAGAGTTTATTACAATTCTGTGATAAAAGGAGACTTCTGTAAGAGACAGGATGGACTTTTTAAAAAGAGAAGAAACATTAGGTATATGATCATGAAAAATTATTTTCTTCTGTAAAAGTGTCAATAAAATGTCATTAGTTTCTAAATCTCTTGCCCAGAATATTTAAGAATTACTCTGCTCAGCCAATAAAGTCAGTTCTCAGTATCCATAGGTTCTACATCCATGGATTCAACCAAGTATGGACTTAAAGTATATGGGAAAAAATTTTTGCACTAAAGATATGTAGACCTTTTTCCTTGTCGATATTTGCTGTACAATAAAACTATTTGCACAGTATTTTTGCACTATGTTGAATATTACAAGTAATCTCGAGAGGACTGCAAGTATATAAAGAGGCCTGCATTGGTAACATGCAAATACAGTGCATCATTTCATATAAGGGACTTGAGCATTTGCATATTTAAGAAGCCTTCAAATATATCTAGGGATGGCAATGCTTTGGATTTCTCTCTTGCCCTATACAAATAATGTACCATGCCATCAAATTATAAAAACTGTGGTAGGATAAAATTTCAAAAACCACAGTCGTGTATCATACAGTCAATTTGATCAACTTCCTACTTATCTTAGAGAAACCTGAAGCTCTTGAAAACGTAGCAGACATTTCCCAAAGTTTTGGCCAAAGATGGCTTACAGAGATTTAGTGGGGGAAAGCAAAGCCCATATAAAGAAAAAGTTAAATAAATATCAAGGCCTGCATTCTTTACAGTATACTGATGTAATCCTAGAATGGGAAAGATGAAATAGCATAAACTTCAGAAGATAAATAGATTAAAATCCAGACTTTCCCAAGTACTATCTGTGTGACTGTGAACAAATCAATGTCTGAATGACTAATATTTTTCATTTGTAAAATGGAAAGAGGAATCAATATCTAATGGAGTAGCAATGAGAACTGAGACCATGTATAAAGTCTTTGCTTCTGCAGAAGAATGAAAAGAGCACCAGGCGTGGTGGTGCACACCTGTAATCCCAGCACTTGGGAGGCTGAGGCAGGAGGATCACTGTGAGTTTGAGACCAGCCTGGGCTACATAGTGAGTTCCAGGTCAGTCTCAACTACAAAAGGAAAAAAAAAAGAATGAAAAGCAACAAAACCAAAAATTATTATTGTGAAGGAAGAAACAATAAGCATACACAGACCAACATAATATACAAGTATTAATAGCTGATTTATAATTCTAAAGTTCTCCATGTTTTTTTCCCCATAAACAGTCATGTTAATACAAATGTACTAGAAGATCACGGTCTTCTTACTGAATACTAATCTAAAACACAGGCCAAGTGAAATTAAAACATACACACATTCCCTTTTTCAAAAATGTCTCTTTCCTCAAGAAAGAAAACTTCAAAGCCTGTACCTTAGGTGGACTTCTGGTCGATGTTGCTAATGTTGGCAAACAACTGAAAGTAAGAAAGTTCTGAGCAGTGCCATCCACATTCTTTAGTTCTGCAGTATCTTTTCACTGAAATTTCTAGATAACCTGAATACCATTTAGGTGGTCATAACAGAGAGTCTAGACATTGCTTCCTAGGGGTTTCTAATGTTCCTTAAATGCTTGGAGCACTGATCATCACTTTCATAGTTTACAGTGCCCCTATCTGGGCTGTTTAAGCAAACAAATGGTTCTCTGGGGTTTCTCTATTTTGCTAGGATTGCAACTACAGGTAAAATGTAAGAAAAAAGGATTTTTCTCTTTCTCACAGTAGAACAGAAAGCACACTGAACTACAAAAACACAAAACTATTTTTCTTGTTTTTATCCATACTGCTGCTAATTAATCATTTTATCTTTAATTACATCAGCCCTAGACTCTAAAACTAAACTACCACAAAACCACTCAACACTAAAAAAAAAAAAAAAATTCTGAGTCTAGATTTAGATACTATATTGCACAATTCACCAAAAAACACACAAAAACACAAAGAATACATGTACAGTCTTTCCCCTCACCTTTCCACATCTGCCAAATTTCACAAATTGTCATATATTTTTCTAATAGCACTTTATTGACATCATATTCATGCAATTTATTGTATTCTACCTTGTATATTTATACATCCTATGCACTTTTCCCCAACAGTCCTTGAAATTACTATTCAATTGATTTTCATTCATAAACTGAGAATATATTTAGTGAGACGCTGCTTTATTTTCATTTGAAAATAGCCTCTCTTCTATTTTCAAACAAGAGGGGCTAACAAGAACCAAATTTATCTTGTTACATCAAACAACATAAAAATAATAAAATATATGAAACTTAAGACATTGTACAATAGCCAAAAAAAGGCAATGATCTCAGAGACAGGAATGAACAAGGTGAACTTCACAACTTCCTGTATGAAGTGTGGCCCAGAAGAGTACCGGTATGCAGGCAGAGGCTGGTGGTCTTCATCAAGTTAGAGTAGATGAGGAGTATGGGGAAGCTAAGATTGCTAGAGCTCACTGCACAATGTACTAGGAGAAGAGAAAAGTGCACTGAGAAACTAAAGATCACAGAGAGTCCCCTGCAAGTACTCACCTGAGTACTGATTGCCATATGTGTATGTATAGAACTGCCTGAAACTGGGGAAAAAGCCACCTGAAAAAGAATGGAGGAAATAGTACTTTGTGCTCACTGATGACAGGAATAATTTGTTCCTCACAGCCAGAGTAGAAAAACCCAGTCCTTTAAGGAGTTTCAATTAAGAATACTAAAGGGAGTCAGACCTCAGTAGTAAGGAGAAAGAAACCAGACACTAAACATAGCTCTTGTCCTTTTTAACAAAGCTTAAAAATAAAACCTAAAAGGATCAACTTATTTAAAAGGTTAGCTGGGCTATAATAAAACTCAAACACACTTATAAAATTTGAAAAATTATCTAGCACGCAATAAGGTAAAACTCACAATGTTTGGAATCCAATAAAAAATTTACCAGGCACACAAAGAAGCACAGAAATACAACCCATAATGTTGAGGAAAAATATATCAATCAAAACTGATAAAAATTAAAATATATGATATGATAGGTTAGCAGACAAGGGCACTAAAAAATCTGCATTCCATATGTTCAAGATGTAAAAATAAAAAATGAGCATGTTAAGAAGAGACATGAGAAGTACACCTAAAATTCCAGAGATGAAAACTATATGCCAGAGTTCCAAAGACCATACTTAATTGGATCAATGGCAGATTAGATACTGGAAAAGAAAAGATTAGTATATTTGATGGTTCTACAATGGAAACTATCCCAAAAGTAACATACAGAAAAGAAAGGACAAAAATAACCACAAAACAATGAACAAGAAGCCTTGAAAATGACATGGAATGGTTATGGTCTGATATATATCTGGGTGAGCTTTTTTTCTCCCCAAATTAGCAAAGAATCTAACTCTCTTAGGCATCTTAAGTGGAAGGAAAAGGTGCGAAGGAGTTGGCTGTATCAAGATATCACACTTGTATATTTTCCATGGGTTGCCAATCACTAAAGTTTCATTGGTATGCCTTTCCCCATTGTCATGCTTTTCCTAGAAAGCCAGACAATTCATGTCCTTCACTCTTGTGATATTTTCTGGATATATGCAGCCTTCTACAAGAATCTAAGTTTTCTGTATTCCTCAAATAGCTGCTTATTCCCAAACACCCTATTCTCCAGCCAAGTAAAGCATTCATTTCCCAAAGTATATTAATGTTTACTTAAATATTAACCAACTTAAATAATGAGCATTAAAATATGAGTGATTATACAATTAACTCTCATTTTTTATTTTAAAAGAGGATCTAGTCAATGAATTCATTAATTCATCCGGGATATATCTGCTGGATACTAAAACTGAAGCAGGTATGGTAATAAACACTGGTAGCTTAATCTCAACCATAAAAGTATGAAAAATCTTATGAGAAAAAAAGAGACAAACATACTCCAATTACAGACCTATGCAAAATAGGCTTAAAGAACAATATACATAGAAAGCTAATAAAGTACAAAGAAGGAACACTCCAAGAGACAGGGCAAGCTTTCTGAACTATATGAAGTCCAAGCAGAATCTTTAAGGGCAAAAAAATAATGGTGAGAGAAAAAGGCATTCTGGCTCAAAGTAATAATATATGAAAAATAAAAAGATAAAATATGGCATATTTTGGAAGTTGCAAGTAGTTCAGATTGGGGGTAGGGCAGATGGAGTAAGGAAATAAAGAGAAGTCTTCAGACATTCTGGCAAGAAAAAGTGTAAATCAGGGGTTTCATTTTAACAGGAATTCAAGATGACCTATTAAAACTGCTCAAAACAATGTCCTTATTATCAAATCTCACCTATCCTAAAAAAGTAGTGAAACCCTGTAGACCTCAGGGGTCTATGGCTTGTGGTCCAAAGCCCATCCATTGTCTACTTTTGTATAACCTTGTATAACTTTTGTATAACCTTAACTTTTGTATAAGCCAACCTACAGTTGGCTTCTACATTTTTAAATAGGGGGGGGTGGCAAAGGAATATTTTGTGGCATGTTAAAATTACATAAAACTCTAATTTCACTGTACATAATAAAGATTTACTGGAGCCAGAATACCTATAACCACAGATGCTCAGGAGGCTGAAGCAGGCAGACTGCAAATTCAAGGCCAACCTGGGTAAGTGAATGAGATTCTGTCTTAATTAATCAATTAATCAATCAATCAATCAATGGATTGGGATGTAGCTTAGTGGTAGGGTGCCCTAAGATTTGAACCACAGTACTGCACAGAAACCTTTCACTAGATAGAGTACAGCCATATTCACTTGCGCTTGCAAGGCAGGCTGCTGAACACTGAGCCAAATCCCCAGCCCTTGAATTTCTTTTCAAAGGGCTCTCAGTTTCAGAAGAGTAGAATAACATTATATATGTAATCGCTCAGTAAATAGACACAGTAGATGGTATTAACAAAAGGAAATGTTTTTAAAAATTATAACTTGAAATCATATAACTGAAGATACTAACTTTATTCAGAATTACAGGATTAAGTTCTACAACCACGTTTTGATATTTCCTTTTTAAAGGAATATTTATACAGAAAATACGATACTAGACTAGTAGGTATTTTATGAAATTATACTTTTATGTTCATGAATTATAAAACCATATTCTTTTACCTAGTGCTGATTACAAGATTACTTATAAATTTTGGGGACAAACTGAGACTTACTTGAAGGAGACTGACTTTGAGAGACTCAACTTAGAGCAAGGAACTTTTCTGTAAAGAGGTAGATAGTTAACGTTTTGGCTTTGTGGGTCAGGCTGTCTCTGTTACAGCTCTGCTGCCACAGTGCTAAAGAAGTTACAGACAATATACTGTATGTATGTAAAATTAGTGCAAAGCAGGTGTACAAAAACAAGTTATTTCAATGACACATTATTATTTGTGGTGGTTAGTCAAGGGATATTGGAGACAAACTCCTCTGGTTTAAATCCTGTCACTGATAGGAGTCAATGAATTAATGTAGGTAAAGAGCTGACAACAGTATCTAATATTAATATATCATAAACACTTATGAATTAGCTATTATCATTACAACTATGTGCCAGATACTCTTGTAAACACTAGGAATACTACACTACTACAGACAAGATCCCTGAACTCACAGAGTTTACATTCTACTGGAGGTTGTAAGGAGGGGGAGAGACAGACAAGCAAATAAACATAACAGGTAATGATAAGCACTAAAATCAATAACAAGTGAATAAAAATAAGGATGGGGAACAGGGGGAATGCTAGTGTAGACAAGTTAATGAAAGGCTCTCCCTTGAGAAGTAACAGAGGAAAATCATAGGAAAGGCCCTGCCTGAGCAGGAAGAAGCAAGGTGTGTAAGGGAACAGCAACGGATCCAGTGCCGCTGGAGTGAAACAAGGAAAGAAAGGGGTGTCGAGATATGATGCTGGGTACTGCAAGGTTCCTGATCATGCAGGGCCTTAGAGACCCTGTCAGAATGCAGTATTTTATTTTTGAGTGTGAAAGGAAACAACTGCAGGATTTAATCACAAGACTGGCAAAATTAGACTAGAATTTAAAGTAAGTCACTCAGGCAAGGACCTCTATAGAGTGATTCCAAGGTTTCCTCAACTTTATCATTCTGAGAGTAACAGAGCAACATTTAAGAGTCTGGAAAATGGAAACAATACATCATAATGGTAGACTAAAGCATTCAGACTGCCTAAAGGAGGCTGTACACGGGAGCCCAATAATAAAGGTGTTACAATCCAAAGAGCAAAACAATTCCTGCAAGGGAGCATTCTGCGCTTGGCGGAGTTCATATACAATGTGTTGCAAAGAAATATAGAAGCCTTGACAGAAGTTTTGGAATGTTAGGTGAAAAGGAGACTGAGTAATTAAGACTCCACAAAGAAGTATTTGGGACACAAATACTATCAGATCTGAGCTGGAGGGAGACTGGGTGGGTACAGAGACCTGTATCATCACCATGATTGACTCCTAGTGATGATGTTTGAATGTCACAAATAACTGTCTACTAAATAACCTAAGGCAAAGCATTACATGACGAGAAGTTAAAATTTGAGCATTTCATGAACCAAAACTCAAAGGAGAAATGAAACTTTTCCCAAATGGCCATCTGCATAGATGTGTTAGGGATTTTTCATGGAGGAACTAAAACAGTAATGTCAGTCACTGAGAAGGATGAGGAATGTCTTCTGTAGTAATACGAACTTCTGTAGAAGGCTATTAAGCACTAAACTTACCTAGTCTTAACTCCAAAACCAAGCAGAAAGATAAAGAAAAAATAATAGAGAAAAGGAACAAAGAACAAAAAAAGTGTGTGTGGGGTGACTAAGATAAAAAACCATTTCAGGAATCAAACTTCTTACATTTAATCACAGCCCCACTGATGGAATTCCAAGTATCTTCGGGAAAGCTAAGCAGTTTAAAAAGGTGATACTTTTCAAGAGCTAGTCTTGCCTTGGCAAAGAAATGGAGCAGTACAGAAGAATTCAGATAGAAACCAAATCACATGGAAAAGTTGGGCTCTTTTTATTGATTTTGTTCATTGTAAAGGAAAGTAAATTTAGTCTCCAACCCACAATCCCTCCTTTCCCCCAACTTCCCCAGAATCCTGCCCAGCCCATAGAAAGTAGAAAGGATGACAAAACAAACAGTGAGGGCTCAGTTCTGTGGATAGAGGGTGGGATGAGGAGCAAGATTGGTAGGTAGGCAAATGGAATCACTTCAGAGCAAGGGCACAAAATGGAGACTAAATAATCTGAGGACTTCCAGAATTCACAGAAAATGGGATATGCTTAGCAAAAATCACTGAAGAGCTTCCCTACTCCAACTCATAACACAACAACAACAACAAACCAAAACAAAACAAAAGCAAGAAAGGACGGGAGAAAACTAAAACAAAGCAAAACATACCTGCTCTGTTAACTGTCCTTAGTGAAACCATAAAATACCCTCCTCCCTCTTCTCTTCTCCCAACCACCCAGGAACAGAAGAGCAATCTGGCAGCAGTGCAGGTGAAAGACTTCAGCCTTCTACTACCAAGAGGGGAGATAGCAGACAATGGAACTGGTGATTCATTACAAAAGAATACACTCCAGAGCGGCCTGCTGCCACATGGACTCAGGGCACTATTTAAAGGAACAGCAACCCGTTTTCCAGCCCCCCCTTATTCTTAACACCTTGCCTCTTTTTGGTTCTGATGGAAAACAGATTTTGAAGAAAATGCCAGCAAAGCACCGAGCTGTCCAAAAAAGGAAGGGCTGTGTGTTCCATAGAAGCTGGCAGCCTTAGGCCATAGTACAGTACGAAATTTGCTTTCACATCCATACTTTAAAATATTTTTCTCTCTGTCTAATGTAATTTTTCCTCTCAACAATCAATAATATAACTGAGTCTGAACCCGGCTAAATATTTTTATTACTAATTAGAGGTGAGGTCATTTGCAACTTTTTTTAATTCATACTTATTACCAGAATGATTTCTCTTTTCTTTTGATTCTACCTTATTTTCATAGATGTCAGTAGCTGCAATACTTTTTTAACATGTAAATCAGATTAAGAGGGACCTCAGTGAAAAACTCCTACAACACATACAGTACACGAAGAACAAATAAACTTATTCTTAAAAATGTCACATGAGCATATAGGTTTACTGCATCAGAATTTTGTCACTGAATTGCCATTTATTAAAGAAAAGCAATTTGATTTATTGTAAATGACAGAGTCATTTCCTAATTAAAACCGAAAAGGCCATATCAAACAAAAACAAATGTAATATAAAAAAGCACACACTGGGAAAAAGTCTGAGATAGATCTAATAATATTTGAGAAAAATGTCACCCACTGGAAGTCCTTCTTCCACTAACTTAGTGGTAAGAAGCACATGATATAAAGATACAGAGAACTGAGAGTGAAAAGACTCCCCCCATCTCTCTCTCATTACTAGTCAAGACTCTAAATACTACAGGAAACCATTTAACTGGGATAGCCCATCCCTAACCAGTTAGACAGTTGATATTGAAAACGCTTATCAGACAGATCATTATGAAGTGCTGGGATTGGATGTTTGGTTCAAAAAAACACACAAAAAAAAGGAAAATTGAAACAAAAGCATATTTGGGCCCAATGATTATTTCCTTTGATTTCTGTATTCTAGATCACTAATAACTACGTACATTATTACACTAATTCAGAAAGTGTATGCAACCCCCAGGCTAGATTACTAAAAATTCGCAAATTTCACATTCTATTTTTTCCAGTTATATAAATTCAGAATGGGGGAAAAAAAAAAAGCTACTTCTTTCCTTCAGCATTCAGCATATCCTGAGAAACGTAATAATTTAAATGTATCTAACAGAATTCTCAACTACCCGCAAAAAACCCTTTCCATTTACCATTTTTTTCCCTAAACTTCATTCCTAAAATTATCGTTTCCTTAAATACTGGTGATTAAGACCACAGTATTAAGTGTGCATGAGCATGTACATTTTAATTTATGCTCACACATACCTACCAAATCCTTTAGAAATTAGAGGGAAATGTTCCAAGAGGCCATGGAAAACTATATGATAAAAAATTTCCTAGTTTAAATAATGCTTTCACTGATTTTAAAATACATAATGAAAAGTGAAGTCGCTGAAAAGCCTTCAGTAACAGCTGAGAAAGAAGTAGAGCTGTTACCCTCTAATATTGCCAGTTAACACAAATTGAATAAGAACTCCAAGGTTAAAGGAGTATCATCTCCCAAGCAACAAAGAGAATCTAGAAAAAGGGTTTCTTAAAAGAAAAAAACAACCCACAATAAAAATATCTCAAGGGTCTCTCCACTTTCCAAAAAGAGAGGCTTCTTGATAATCTTCAAACTCAGATCTGATGGCGGGGGGGGGGATCACTTTGGAAGCATATATCCTTTGAAACTTCTCTTTCCTCTGGGGTTATGATGGGCAACCCCCCTACAGGTTTCCTTCCTTCCAAATTGCACTGCAGGGCATTATATAACACTTAACAAGATTCCAGCTCCTAGAATGATGCATCTTTCCTGCTAGCTAGCTCACTTTCTCGCCCTCCAGTGGTGACTTGAAGAGGAAAGAAGGAGAGAGAATATTGGGGGGGGGGCCTCCTTAAACGGAAATCACTGTCCAGTGATGAAATTTCCCTACTGAGCATTAAAACCTAGAATGAAATTGATCCTATGTCTGAGACTAAAGGGTTTGAGCTTTTCAAAATGCAAATTACTTCTCATTGATAAATCACAGCCTCATCATTCTCTCCCAATCTATACATAAAGAAAAAGAGAGGACTATATGGAAGGGTGAGAACAAGAAAAATAGCTTGGGGTGGGGAGTCTGTGGAAGAGCATTCACCTTCCCATTTGTTAGGAATGACTTGCTAAACTGCAGAGGAGACACTGGCTGGCATAATCATGAGGCAGAGACCAGAGAGGAGAGCTACATCTTCCATTTCCTCCTGCCTCTCCTTCGAATGTCTTTTAAAGCCGAGGGACTGTCATTTACACATTCAGATTTGTTTCCATGTCAGGGCAAACTCTGCCTGGCTATGCCACATCTGGATTTGTGTCTGAGTTCCTACTAAAAATATTCTTTGCCATTAACAAAGTCATGGAAATGAAACTCTTTCCTAACCCACATTTTTAATAAGCAGTTTAGAGTGAAGGCAGCAAAATTGCAATTCCACAGCCAATCCTGAGAAAGCAAAGTGAAGCAGGAATCAGATTTCCCTATAACACAAATTCTTCTACAATTCTCAAAAGGAAGTCACTCCCTCTCCCTTGTTTTTGGCAATCTACAAGAATCTCTTCTACCTCTGCAGTCTCTCCCTCCCTCCCTCTTCTCAGAACCAAGACAAAGAGGTAGACAAATCCCCACAGGGTCTTTCCTGGGCTACAGCTGCACAGTACAGGAAACAGGAATCTGCTATGGAGCTGAGAGGGAGGGGGAGAAAAAGAATATGGACATACTACACACACATACACAGGCTCAGGCACACAGACCAACACTTTCCAACTGATAACAATAAAGCTAGTTTTTTCTAAGGAGACAATAATACTTAAAACTCTGCTTGCTATATTCCACCCACAAACCTTTGCTTAGATCCCAGAAAGGAGAAAAGAAACACGCCGAGAACGCACAAATCTTACCTGAGTTACCATTTTCTTTTTCTCCATAAACAAAATGGAACAGATGATAAACCCTTCAAAGCAGCGGTGCTGGGGCACACCTCCGTGCCTTTCTTTTCCACCCCCTCCCCCCCAACGCTAGCTATTTAAGGGTGGGTAGTTGACCGCTCTTTATACCGTTTTCCTTCCTTTTCTTTCTAGTGTTTCTTCCTTTCTTTTCTCTTCCTCTCTGGCAGTCTCTCCCCCTCCTTTCTCCAGCTCCCTCCCATATCTCAGGCAGATGGCTGAAGGAAGCCCCACCCCTGAATGCCTAAGGTAATTAATCAGAGTAGAGCCCCACCTCTTCCTCCTCCCCCCACCTCTCCCAGCAGGCTGACAGCTCCCAACTCCAGAAGCAGGCCTGCTATACAGAACGGCAGTTTGGCGTGTGCTTTGCTTAGCTTTGCGCACGCGTGTGCGTGTGTGTCTGTGTGTGTCTGTGGCGGGGGAGGGGGGAGAGGGAAGAGCAAGGGAAGAGAAGGCGCCATGTGCTGGCATATTTTAAGGATGTGATGATGGCATTAAGGATACTGCACTGGAAGCATTCATTGCAACTTACTAAAGTTAATACAGACTTAAGAGATTACTGACGAACATCTGATAACAAAACAAAAATTTTTAAAAATGTTTCACTGAGCCGAGGGTTGTAGCTCAGTGATGGAGTGCTTGGCTAGCATACATAAATCCCTGGGTTCAATTCCCAGCACCAAAACAAAACAAAAAATACTAATACACAGTTTATAGACATAGTTGATTTAATGAAAAAATAATAATAAATTGACAAGTTAGTCAATGACAACTGACAGGAAGATTTTCAGGGAACAGAATCATGCAAGAATCTACTTGCCCAGGAAAGACCAAATAAGCCTAATAAGGGTAAAGGGCTAAAAAAGAGAGGAAGGAGGTCATTTAAGGGCTTATTTTTCCCTACTATAACAAACCTGAGGGCTCTACAGAAATCAAGGCAGCTCACAGCTATACTATCTGCGGCAGGTCTGTGTAAGACAAACTGTCTTAAACAAAACAAAACAAAACTGGAGATTCTAAAAGGTATCTATAAATATGACCCCTTAAGAAACTAAAAATGTGCAAAAATTTGACTGCTTAAAGCTTCCAGTTTGGTTTTTGGTTAACAAGGAATTAATCCTTTGTATTTCTCAGACTTCTATGTTTGTTTCTAAAATATCCGATCTTATATTTTTGACACACTGGAATCTGTGTCATTATTGTAATTAGTAACTGTTACTATAGAGTTCTATAAATATAGAGGGTTTAGGAGAATATTTATCGAACACAAAAGCTTCTTTAAAGTTTTCTCATTACAATCATATAATAAAAAAAATCAAAGATGAGGTTCAGTATAGAAGTCTTGGGTCTAAATTCTGCCCACTGCTAGCAATATTATGAAAGTCTTTAATTTCTAAATATAAATTCCATAATCTCCTGACTTTGTATATTAAATACTCAAAATTACATGAATGAGTACAATTTTTGCTGTTTGTCTCATAAAATTAAGATTTCCTAATTTTTTTAGTATTCTGAAAGGTCTCTTCCTAAAGGACAACATACTTTAGTTCCGTTAAATTTATGTTAATATCTCTAATAGACTATCAATTGGTCAGAGAGATTAAGCTTTTTACTTTAGAAACAAATACATAAAAGAATCAAAATTTAAAACCAGTAACCACAATGAGAATATATAATTTTTTGCTCTCACTGAGGACTCTGGCACAGTGCAGAAATCAGGCTCTTAAAAATACACTGCGTAATACTACTGGTTGGTACTTTGCCAATGCAACATCACATTCTCCCCTAAATTAACAATCATTTTAATAAATCCAAAAAGAACACAAGAACTATAAAACCATCTGTAGAGCTGGGAGAAACTGGTACTATTTTAGCTAGTTACTGAATACCTATGTCACGTACTATTCGGCATTTAACAAGTATCAGATAACCCGTAACACACAAAAATATGTACGAAAGAATGGCATCTGAACATATTAGAAAAAGTTTACAAGAAAAGGAACAGATCGGTACTAGGCCTGTTCTTATTAATACTTTTAGAAATACTCTGGGAGACAGAACATTTAGTACTCTCAGAATAAGCAAATGAAAGGCCAACTAGAAGGAGACAATGCAGTCAAAAAGATTTTTTAAGACAAAGTGAGTAAGGGCAGGGATGTAGTTCAGTGGCGCCATGCCTGCCTGGGAAGCACAATGTCCTGAGTTTGAGTCCCAGTACTACAAACAAAAAAGACAAAATGAGTAAGTAGGAAGAGAATAGGTGAGTTTAAGCCAATACACTAAAAACAATGGGCTTTTGATAAAAGTATATATCATACATATGGGATAATTGTGTTTTCCATTCTAATACATGAAATAAACCTGCAAATCACTGCACACTTCTCTGAATCCACTAGTTCATTATACCTCTCTTGGCAAAAACCTCAAGCACCAAGAAGACAGCCTTTCCCTCAGATCGCCCACACCGACCCTTAGAAAGGCCACAGCTACCTTTACACTGTGTGAATACAGCCTCCAGGTATCATGAGAAGAAACTGGGCCTCAAATGAAGGATCTCCACATGCAAAAGTCTAGCACTAGGATTAAGGTTTCCTTGAGCCCCAGGATTCATGCTGCATTTCTACACTTAAAACCAATACTGTACAACACAAATGACAGCCTTAAAAATTCACTACCACAAGACAAAGATGGTATGAACTAGAAATAAAAATATCAAATGATTTTAATAAACTCACCAAACAATAAAATCATAGTAAGCACTGGACAATTAAATTCTAAAGTGTGTCTCTGACTTTAAAAGGCTGGCATAGAGAACAATTTGCTCCCTAGGGCCCAAGACAGCAAAGAAAAGGGCAAGTGAACAGCCTGGGTCTGACTCAGCAAAACAACTGCAGTCCCCTAGCGGCTAGATATGCCCAGTAATGTACAAAGAAGTCATTTCAGCATTTCAGGGCATTTCCTTCCCTCCTTCCTTGTGGCTTACATCCTTTCCTTCCCTTCTTTCCCTCTCTCCCTCCCTTGCCTCTTTCCTTCCCTCTCTCTGGAATTGGCTGGGCATGTGGGTAGGGAAACATACAATCGTCAGCTAAGAGAGACCGTGTCTACCTTTGTGGGTCAACCCCCAGTTTTCAGCACAGTGTGCCTGGGACATGGAAGGTACTCAAGAAGTACCTGCTTGGGCTGGGGATTTAGCTCAATGGTTCCGGAGCCTGACTCTAAACCTGAGTTCGATGCCCAGCACCCGCCCCCTGAAAAAAAAGTATCTGCTCAATAAACAAAGGAAAAGGTAGTTCTACTTGTCTCAATTCCTTGATTATTTCCTCATATGCTCTCCAGAACCCCAGCTTCCTTTCCTCTATACTATTCAAATGAAATTTCTCTTACTGAAGTCATGAAATATTTCCAAATGAAGACCAAGTTCAAAAAACATTTTCTATCTTCTTTGAATTATCTGTGCATTGTTTTCTTTGGGAAACCTAACTCAGCATCAAATACCAGTCTTTCCTGGTTTCTCTTTTACCCTGCTCATGCCCTTCACCTTACTCTCCTTCCTCTGATAGCCTGTGAATATTGCTGTTACTTTAGATGCCATTCTTAGATCTCTTCTTACTGCAAACCGTAAGTTCTTCACCAGGAGCATGTCCTCACAGAGGCATCTTAATGGAAATTTTTCTTATGTGCCTTTCTCTACAAAGAACCACAGGACTCATTAGATTCTCAAAAGGGCCCAAACCTCAAAGAACCTCACTTGCTTGAGATGTTCTAACTCATTCTGTCATTTCACTTACCCCCATTCACCCTGATGGTCCCATATTTATATTTCCAGCCTGTGTCTTTCCCAAAATGCAAAACACAACATCCAACTGCCAAATAATGATCAACTCCATTTTTAAAAACTCTACAAATTTAAGAGCCCAAAACTAAATTAAATTCTCAAAACTGAATCAATTCATTTAACAATTATTTTGTACGAACTACTGCCTGGGGGAACTGGGGAAAACAGTGTGGGACAAGAGATATAAATACCCCTATATATGTGAAGCTTAGATTCTACCACTCATTCTATGATGTCTGTTTTCCAGATGAATGGTTAAACTTCATAACAGCTACCAATTCTTGAGAATTTACTCTGAGAGGTCTTCTGATTAGGCAACTACATAGATTATTAGCTTATTTCATTCTCATGACAATGATGAAATATGTTCATCTCCTTTTTTGAGATAAGGGAACTAAGCTAGGTGAGGGTAACTATCTTGCCCAAAGCACCAAAGCTAGCAAGGTGCAGAACTGTCAGAAACTCAAATATGATAGGGTCTTCATATTCAACACCACACCAAATCTGAAGCAAGCCTTTTGATTGCTTTTCATCTACTCTTTCTACCTCTACCACCACAAATTCAATCTGACCTTTTAATTCTGTATCTAGCTTCTACTTGTCTCTGTCTCTAGTCTACCACTCTTCCTATCCAAGCTATCATTACTGTCAGAGTGATCTTTTGAAATGTAAATCTCATTATGCCACTTTGCTGAATAATATCCCTTACCATTTCTCATACTCTAACAGCCAGGAAAAATACGGACTCTTAAACACAAAATTAAAACATAATCTGGCTCAAGAATACCTGTCCAGGGTCACTACTTGCCTCCCACCAATGCTCTTCCCAGCTCCTGCTAAAATGAACTGATGTTAGTTCCTCAACATCACCATGTTTCTGTTCTTATTCCCTTGAATGTGTCCCTCTGTTTGGCTAATCCACCCTTCAAGATTTACTTCAGGGATCCAGAAAATCCTGCCCCTATACCTGTGCTAGGTGTATCTCTTATCCATGTGCATACTTTACTTTAGTACCTGCTGGGAATTTAGCTCAGTGGCACCATTCCTGCCTCACAAGCATAAAGTCCTGAGTTCCATCCCCAGTACCAATTAGAAAAAAAAAAAAAGAGTAAACTTTACTTTACCACCTAATCCATGGGACATAAATGGAGCCCTTATTTCCTCAAATTGTGACTAGCAGTCTAAGGGCAGAAATCATGTTTTATGTCATATCCCAGAAGGGTTTTTTTGGTCTTTGTTTTTTGGTAGTACTGGGAAGTGAATCCAGGAATACTCTACCACTAAGCTACATGCCCAGCCTTTTTTATTTTTTCATTTTGAGACAGGCTCTTGCCAAGTTGCCTAAATTGGCCCTGAACTTGTCATCCTTCTGCCTCAGCTTTCTGAGTAGCTAGAATTATAGGAAGACACCACTGGGTCTGGCCATATCCTAGTTTTTAATCTAGTTCTTGAATGCACTGTAAATGAAAAAAAGAAATACTGAGATCAAACAATAATGTCATGATTTCTATCTTCAGCTATTATCTAGGCATACATAGGTACATAAAAATGAAGCTTATCTTTGGAGTTATTAAAATATTATTTCAATTAAATATTAAAAGCATTATTTCTTTTGAGTGTGCTTAGAAATATCTTCAAATTTGTTTATTTATTTCAGTATCTTCTGGAAAGGTGAAGTGTAAAAGAAGATGTACAAAGACTGGGAAAAAGACTTTACTTTCAAGTTTATTAGAATAGTTCACATTCTAGACAGAATAATACCCACCAATTAAAAAAAAAGACACCTCACAATATTATATGCTCTTACCTTCACAATTTTATAGTAATGACTCAACTTCCCTACCTCCACCCACATACCAGTAATGATGTAAAAGCAGATCCAACAGTTCCTAACTAGAAGCAGGCTTGCTCATACTTTCCCAGGTAACCTCTGACACTCAAGAGAAAAGCAACATGAAAGGCATAGCATTTTCTGGAATAATAAAAACTTGTTAGTATAAAAGCTCTTCACAGCATACCCCAACAAAATAACCCTGAGTGTAAGTAACAATTTACACTTAACAGATATTAAATACTTTTCCCTAAGCACCTCTAACACAATACTACTTTAATATCCTTTGGCTCAACCTTCCCCTAAAGCAAGTGAAGCCAAATTACAGCTAACTTTATTCCTTTGCTTCTTTTTTCTAGTTTAGGCAGAGTTTAGTTATATAGAGAAACTATTACAGAAAAAAAGGATGGGAGAGGGGTAAATTTTGTATATATATATATATTTTTTTTAAATTCTCATATTTATTTCTTGTCCTCTAAAATTTGATCTTCAGAACAAGACCACATAAAATATATACCAAGACAGTGATAACACTGGGCATGATGGCACATGCCTGTGATCCCAATGTTTGGGAGGCTGAGATAGGTGGATCATTGTGAGTTAAAGGCCAGCCTGGGCTACACAGTGAGTACAAGGCTAACCTGAACTACATAGTGGAACTCTATCTCAAAAAATAAGGTCAGGAAATAAGAAGATATTACATCACAAATTATTATATGGCTTTGGGTAACTTACTCTCATCTCCATAAGATATAATATCATATAATATATACTTCTCTTACAGGACATCCCAAACCCTAGACGATTAGAGTCATTTATACAAGTGAAAGTATGTATGTATTTTCTGTATTTTGTGAGAGATTAAGTAAAAGGTTCTCAGACAAGTATTAAAAGGGATGGGATGTAAATAAATCTATCAATAACCGAATTTTGAAGAAAATAATACATGATTAACCTATGAAAACTAAAGTGTATTGTTTCTCTAATACTGAAATGTGCCATACCTCTGTAATTAAATTACTGAAAGATTTTGCTGGCTTGTTCATCACTGTATTCAGGTGCCTGGCATAGTAACCAGCATATGTTAGCTTTTCAAACCTCACTTGCCATAAAATGAATTAGTTCATTTTCCAGCATTCTACACATTCAAACTACCTCAATAGCACCTTTCAGATATGTACCTTTCTGCTTCTCCATCTTCCAGAAGCCTAACATCCATAAGCTGTCCTTGGCTGTCCTAAACCCCCAAATCAGGACACTATGCTACACTCCAATAATTTAAGAACCTATTTCCTCTTCCTCCAACTGCTACATTGTCACCTGGGTGACAAGGTAAGTAGTTTATTTTCATATACAAAAAGTGAGAATAGACAACACCCTATTGCAAAAGAGTTACATTTTAAGTATCCAGTCAGAGATAGTAAATCCAAGGGTATCTATAAGAATAATTGAAAGAGTTTCTCGGATTTTTCTGGATAGCGAAATTACACTCAGTATCTCTTAAATCATATCTAACAAGCCCTTATTTGTTTATTCTGCCTGTATTCTAAACTGATTCGGTCAACAAAAAGTTCTGAAAACACTGTAACTAAAAAGTTCTGAAAACACTGTAACTAATAATAAATTTTAATTGTATGCTCTTAAGACAGGCATGATTTTATTAACAATAAGAGCAATGAAAGACTACGTAAAACTCCTTATTGCCTTCTGTTGAAAATAACTCACTTTCATTGTGTCAACACTAGAAATTATAGAAACACTCAATAAAAATAGGTGCAAATCCCTTAACAAAATATTATTCAGTCATGTCCTTAATAATTTTCACACAACTGTATTATGCAATGAGGAGCTTTGATTTAAATAAATACTATATAAGAATCTAACAGGAGTTAAAAAAAATCTTTTATAACCACAGTTAAAAGTTTGTGTAGCACAAAACCATTTATTACTCATTTGGAAATGCACTGAAATAAAACTGTTACTTTAACAGAATTAGTAAATAAGATTAGAGAATGGCTTTGGATCCTTCAATTTAAAATTGTTTTTTTAATCCCATTAATTTGTTGATGTGGTAGAATGGAGGACACATACTTAGATTTAGTACCACATTACCAGCATTTGTAAGCTACCTTAATTTCAGAAAGAATAAACCCTACTAAATGGAGCAAAGAAAAGAAAGCATAGTTTTAAATGCTGAGTACTACATTTACCAATACTAAACCTTAATGACTAAAAAGATGTGAGCTGGCTAACTCATCTTACCAAGAGTGGATAAAATTAGACTGCAATAGGCTTTATAAAAACCATATTGTAATTTCCAAAAGGGAATTGTAAAGCTCTCTGCAACTGGAGTGGGGGAGTTGATCAATCTTTTGTCACAAAAAATTCACTTATACACATAATTATTTTGTATATGGCTCCAATATCTCAAATCTCTTGGCAAACACTTATGTTTTCAACTTTTCCTTCAGGCAATTTATGTTTATTACAGTTATAAGTTCCACATTTTGTTAACAGGGTCTCAAAAATTTACTGTCCTTGGATACTTGTCAAGAACCTAAATATGGGCCAGGGATTTAGCTCAGTGCCTCGTTAAGCACAAGGTCCCAAGTTCAATCCCCTATCAAAAAACAAAAACAAAAAACCCCACCTCATTATGGTAAATGTAATATGCTTTTATTTGAATAATCACAAATAATGAAAGCAGTTATACAATTAATATAGAACATGTTAATACAGACTGATATGTTAGAATATAGTTAAAGAGAAACATAACAACAAGCCCTCATATACAATACCAGTACTGGTATTTTTAGTGACTGAGACGTATGAAATTACTCTGAAGAGCTGACCCAACAGGTCCAACTCAGAACAGCACGATTTAGCCTGTTGGCCTCAAACTTCTACTGAGAATGCTAGTCTGTCACTTCTGTTGACCCTATACTTTCCTACTCAATCCACAACTTAGGTGTTATTAGACAGAAAGAAATAGCTACTTAAAAGAAAGCAATAATAATAAAGGGCCATGAAAGCACAAACTAAAAAACTGAGAAAACAAATAGTATCTATAATTCAGTACTAATTGTACTAACTTTTTATTTTCCTCTTCTAGGTTTTCAGCATTTCAAAGAATTACCTGTGAGAGATATCATCAGATCCAAACCATTCCTTTTATAGGAAAAATGAAGTTATTTGGGTATGAACATGGAAGTGATTAACTACTATGGTTGGAACTAAAATCCAGGACTCTTAACTTTCCATACCACACCCCTACTAATTTAAAGGCAAACAGAAACTCAGAAAAATGCTTTATAGTGGCCTGACATTTTGATTTCAGATTTCAACAAGTTAATAATTAAAATGACACTAATTCCATCTAAAAATAGCCTAAAATGTTACTTAAACATCCTAAAATACACTATAGGGGAGAAAATATCTACTATCATATATTACCTTTCTGAAAATTACAAACTGCCATCTGTGTCTCTCATCTGTCCAAAAAAGAAGCCTGTTTACTGTAATACGTAGCTTGGTTATGTTACATTTATATCACCCATCTCATCCAATTTAAAACACACACACAAGAAGCGCATGAGCATGGATGCATACATACACACACTCACATGAGAATTTGAAGTTTCAGAACATCTAGAGTGGAAAGCCAACCACCCCCGTCTGGCCACCAACACTATGAAATTAAAATCTCCTGGTATAGCAAATCAGCAAAAAAATCTGGGTAAATCTATACCCTGAAGGGTACCAGGTCGAACAACAGAAAGTCTGTAAGTATTTCATTCCCCATAAAACCTTCACATCAATAAAAGTGTTTAGAAAAAAAGTATAACCCTTAGCTTACCTGCACAACAGGATATTGATAATCCATACAATATACACCATACATAGCAAAGGGGAAAAGAAATTTCAGATAAGGACTGTACAAAAAAGTCTAAGATTTTGCTTTGGTTGATTTGGCTGTCCTGTCCAAAAGAACCAGGAGCACCAAAAAAGAAATCCTTGGCTGACTTCCAGTCTACGTAGATAGGTACGCTGGCTCAGCTGATGAAGTTGGAGCTTGGTTCACACCAAACCTCCCCTGCCACAAGATTCGGCAATACAGAGATGTCCAAGGACAAGCAAAAAGCTCCGAGTTAGTTATATACTGAAAAGTGCACCAGATTTGCTGTTACTGTTCGGTGTAAACTGAAAACTTCATCTGAAACTTAAGAGGCAGAGAATAACAGCTGGGGAAGGAACATGGGCTCCTTAAAGTGGCACACAAAAATAGTAGGAAGCACAAGGTACCCAGGAGACAAAATAATATCTATGTTTCAGGCTTTTAGTGTGTCAAGAGGAAAATACTTCCAATCCAGGTCATGGAAAGGCAGATGGAATTGTGTTATTTCTCTATCCCTTCTTGATGGAAGCACGCATGCGCGCGCGCACACACACACACACACACACACACACACACACACACACACACACACCCTTCTCACTGTCTCGGGCAGAGACAGGTGTTAGGATTAACAGCATAAACTCTTCTGCCATGGAAAGAAATGGGAGAAAAAAAGTTAGACTGATACACGCGGTAAAGGGATCCCTTTCATGACACTGTATGTTTTTGTATCATTTAACACCCCCCTCACTGTTCCTTAACAGAAGCTCAGACAGCTGGCGGGATCAGCACTAGAAAAGAAGAAGGTGGCCCCAACTCTGAGGCAATATGAGTCCACTGGAGGCCTTCAGATATGCAGGGTACACTTTCTCAGCTGTTCCAATCAAACATGGAGGGATTAACTCCGGCTGCCTGCAAAAAGGTGGGGGTGGAAAGGTCTTTTCAGAAAAGCCAGTTGCTTTTTCCCTTTTAGGAAGTGGCTATACCCACGCTGCCATTATATACAAACACACATGTGCACACATATTTCCATCACCGATATTAAAAGCAGTAACAAACATGAACAGGTGCCTGTTCAGACTGACAGTGAAAAGCAGTTTATAGAGTTGGTTTTCTGAGTCTAATTGGCCTATCTATAATCAAGGGAATTGATTAGGGAATTACTGCTAAGTAATTCTCAGAAAATAAGATACAGAAAGTGAAAATAGTTACTTACAGTCGCACAAGTTATAACTATTGCTCTTAAGATATTCTCTATTTGGAATAAGCATTCCAAAATTCAAAATGATAAATAATTCTAAATTTGTTTGGAGGCTATGACCTCCTAATCTTGGAAAGCCAGTGATACTATTACATGTGTTTGTTGGATTAAACTGTGAGGATTAAACACAACTGTGAGAGTTTATGTATGCCTCACCTGCCTTCAGGGCAATTTTTCTCCTTTTATGGTCATTGTAATTTATTTTGGGATTGTTCAAAAGAAACTGTCTTTTAAGGATCAAAATGGCCTTAGCACATCGAAGGATAACTCTCCTGGTTAAACATTTACCTTAAATCATTTCTGACAGATTAGGAGGACCATACAACATACTAGATTACATTCAGATTGTTGGTTCTAATTGTCTATATATTACACATGTGGAACAAGAATAAATCAATTTAGGATAATTAGAAAACAACTACTGGATATTTATTATACACAAAGTGTTAGGCTAAGAACTAATGGTAGAGAACTATAACAGAAAGGCCTCTTGTAAAGGGAGAAAGAAATCAGTACACAGGCAAAATCAAAAGGAAAAGCAATGCAATGGCACAAAATTAAACATTGTAAGCAATTTCTCATGCATGGAATAACTTTTTAAAGTTGCTCTTAATGAACACTTTTATAGTCTTATTATCTCTCCACTAAAACTATAAAGACCCTGCTTTGCCAATTCTTAACACAGATTATCAGAACTTCATAATATCTTAGATTTGATTGACCATATCTAAGGCCTATGACATACATTCTAACGGTCCCTTACCAAGCTATTAAAGTGGCAATTAAGAAATAACAAAAGGGGTTTGGGGTAGCTCAGTAATAGAAGGTTTGCCTAGCATGCTCAGGGCTCTGGGTTCCATCTTTCACACAGAGAAAAGCAAAAATTAAGAAAGGAATACCAAAAGAAATGTTGCTGCAATAAAACCTTACACTAAATTTCCTCTTCAAATAATTCTTCAATCTTTCTTCCTCCATGCACACTTCGCCATTTCATCTATTCATTTCATATACAGAAGTACAGTCAAATGTACATTTGTAAACTTGAATCTTTTTTTGTCTTTCCTAAAACCATTGACATAATTTAAGTCTGAAAGTGGTTCCCAAATATATTGGAGGGGGGCAGTGCACCAAGTAAATGTCTAGAGATTTAAATTCTTCTTTAGGATAAATTTATTCACACAATGTAAACAGAAGTGACCAATGTGTCATTAAGTTAAAAAAATTATGTTCCCAAATAATGTGTAGAGTACAATTCCGTATTTGTAAATGAAATCATGACAGTATGCATGTATTTATGTGTTTATTAATCAAATTATATGTGAAATTAGTAAGCTTAATAAGTCACATGTAAGTTACATATATATGTATATGAACATATATAACACATTGGTTGACACACTGATATATGGCATGTATATACACATTATATATACTACATATATACATACAACATACATATACACAGACAATATCCCTCTCTTGCTCAAAAATATAAATAAAACAAAACCAATACCCCTAAAATTGATTTTACTTTACCACCTGAGCTATAAATTCATAATTTGCTCAAATATATATAAATTAGCAATTATTGCTTATCATTTATCTTCTTAAAAGTACTTTTAAAATAAGCAATTTTCTCTCAGTCTCTATATTATACTATTACATCTGTTTTATCTAATATGCTGGCATAACTATAAACTCTCACTTGTAACTGAGAGATAAACAATATTAATCAGATGTCTTACCTAGTTTCTGCCCAAAGCATACCAAAGTCTAGCATAAATAATTAGTCCTTCAGAAAAAATGCAAAATAATCCAATGTTTGAATAACTTCCTAAACATCATATTGTCTTTTTACCCAATACTTTGTATAAAAAAGAATTTAGACTGGAATAATTTAAAGATCAATGGTATATTAAAAAGAAATGCTAAAAAATATTCACAGAATACAAAGTGCACTACAAAAAAAAATCAAATGACAAATGTTAGGGTTGAAAGTCTCTCTCTCTCTCTCTCTCTCTCTCTCTCTCTCTCTGTCTGTCTCATTTCCTGATATAGTCTTTGCAGAATAATGTTGCCTTGGTTATTAACAGAACAGACTCCACACATAAATAAGAAGCTTGGCATTACTGTTTCAGTATTTTGTCCCATTATCAATGAGACTTGAAAAACAGAGGTTGGGTGTGGTGGCACATACCTATAGTCCCAGCTACTTAGGAAAATGAGACAAGAGAATCACTTGAGCCTAAAAGTTTGAGACCAGACTGGGCAACACTTCAAGACTCTGTCTCACAAAGGGAAAACAAAAACAAAAGAAAACAAAACACCTCAAAGAGGGGGGAAAAAATCCAGCACATAATTTTAAATGCTTATATTCACTCAGAAATTCCAGAAATAAAAAGACTGATTTTCCACAATGCAGTCATTTGCTGATGATGCCAATTTACCCCATTTGGGAAAGCATACACTGCAATGCTAAGAATACTTTTATAGTATTAAAGATCAGGTATGCTAATCACTTAGAAACATGGATACAGAACATGGCCTTTCTGTGTACATACATACACACATACATACATTTATTGATTTTGATTGATTGGTATTGGGGATCAAACTTGGTTGGGCCCTTGCACTTGCGAGGCAGGCACCAGAACCACTGAGCTAAATCCCTGGCTGTGTACATATATACCTTTCATTAGCAGAGACTTGAACACCAATTCATTTTTCAGTACGAGTTTCAACATTAGACAGAACATCCTATTGTACAGAATGTGATGATGTCAGAGAAAACCAACCTAAACCTAGAACCTGATCTAATATTTAAGAGTAAGCTACCTAGAAGTTATCATACTTATGAAATTTAATTTTTGCTAAGGATAAAGAGACAATCTACAAACAGATCCTTGCCAAAGGATATGGATGATAGTAGTGAAGAGTCATCTATGTCTATAATTCTCGAGATCACAAGAATGTAAGCACTGGGTAAGTTCAGTCAATCAAATTAACCACAGAAAATCTGAGATTCCTCTTCTTCCCTTCTAATCTCTCGTTGCTGTGTTTTAAAATCCCCCTTTCCTTCCCTTCTGCTCATATCACATCCTGCTAAGTGTTCAAGGATGCTATTTAAGCTCCAGAAGAGAATGTGTTAGTAACTACTGCAAATATTTCAGCTCTTAGGTATAAATTTGATTCTAACAGCAATATTCTCAGAAGGTTCAAAGGTTGCTATATATTGAGACAACACAGAACATCAAAAAGAGGGTTTAAACTAAACAGATGAGGTGAGAAGACAGAAAGAGCAGAGAATGTATGTGCAGGCAAAATATGTCATTAGAAACACGCAAGACTGACAGAGATCAGTGTAGCCAGCCCACTTGACTGTGGGTGAACAGTGGCAAATGACAAGGAAAACAGGTTGAAATCACGGTGGAAAACAAGTTGAAATCATGTCCTATGAACTATGTATCTCTGATATTACCTCTAAAGGAGGTTCAAGCTAGGTATGGTAGTACACACTATTAATCTCAGCTCTTGGGAGGATCACCTCAAGTATGAGGCAAGCCTGGGCTACATAGGGAGTTCAAGACCAGCCTGAACTACATAGCAAGACCTTGTCTTCCAAGAAAGAAAGTCAGTTTAGGAGGGAAAGGGCTGGGGATTTAGCTCAGTGGCGCCACATCTGCTTTGCAAGCACAAGGTCCTGAGTTCGATGTCTGGTACCAAAAAAAAAAAAAGAGAGAGAGAGATACACAAAAATAGTATTTGATGAAAATGACTTTAGTGACTACAAGTAGGGCAAAAGAAAAGAGAAGTTTCAGGATGAGTGATCAACTAGAAGTTAGTATTTTAACAGTCTACAGACTATTAAAACAAAAAACACACAAACAAACAAACAAACAGTAGGAATAAAGAAGAAGTAGATGTAGGAGACATGATGAGGTGTCCACAGTAACTGGAGACTATTCACAAGGAGGATATAAAAGAAAGGGTAAGTAAATATAACACTAAGTTTCTAAGTCTGGCCGAATGGCCAAATAAGAATTAACACTGCTAAAATAAGAACCCAAAGCACACACTGGTTTGAAGTTATGATAGGACATCCAACAGAAAATGTCTAACAAGCAATCAGAGATTTGGGTGGCAGCACTAGAGGAGGCTGGGGTTGGAGATGATGATCAAAAAAGGAGAACAGGAGAAACAGCCAAAGCTGTCAGTGGATTAAGATTTGTCTTCCACACCGACTTGGTCCACAGCAGTTAGTGAATATAAACCACGTAGTTTTTTTTTAAGTACCTTATATTAATAATATAGAAAGAAAAAAGGTGGAGGGTGGTCAAGGGAAAGAAAGACACTCATAGAAGGCTAAGGGTTGAAAATAGAATCTTCAAGAATACTTTTAGAAGGCAGTAATAGTAACAGAGAATGAAAAGATTAAGCAGGATCCTGAACTATTCACAAAAGCCAGGACATTGTTACTTTTCTTCAATGCTGCATTCTTTATACTGTAGAAGAGATTTCATAAAATGATTACAAGGATAAATGTATAAAAAGGTCAAGTAGAAATATACAAAGAGTAAAGAAAATGAGAATTGAGAGAACAGAAAATTCAGCAAGTAAGAGCTCAAGAGTTCTCAAGGAGCTCTTTTAATAATACAGGTAAAAGACAGTAACAAAACTGATAAGCTCTGGTCAGAATAAAAAGCAGATGTGATGTCTACACATGAATATTAAACCTTTCCATCTTGGGTTACTTCTTTGTTTTCACAGTGGCAATGTACAAAAACAATTACTGATATATTCAACTACCCACTGTCACCTCTTTCTAGGTGAATTTTTATTCCATATTTTGCCTCTGATCATATTATTTTCTTACCCATTTCAAAATACCCAAATCTTAAGGCTCTTCAAAGCTTGTTTTCTATGTCATCTGTTCTACAAAGCTGTTCTTCGTTGTCTCCAAGGAGAATTTCTCTTTCCTCTAAACTTATACAGTACTTTCTATTAGTTTTTAGGCATATTTGTTTTATCTATTAGGTGATTTCTTTAAGAATAAGACCTGTCCATTCATCTTTTATTTCTCTCAAAACTTAAGGTAATATCTTTTACATAGTATGTGACCATCAGTGTATGAAAAGTAAGAGTATGAAATGACTTGGAACTACGAATCAGAAGTAGTAGAATCAATCATCATTTACACACTATCCATAATCCACATATTTGGTCAATACACCTTCTTCTCAACCAAGTTACCCCGACTAGAGTAAAAACCTAAGAAAAAGAACAGCTCTCAGAGAGAGAGAGAGAGAGAGAGAGAGAGAGAGAACAGAAAACAAGAAACACAAAAATACCATTTCATGAATGCCATATTTGTTTGAGAGAACATGAAGCAGCAACTGCTGCTGAAGTCACCACCACCATCTAATTTCTAGGGTGAAGGAAACCAGGAATACTTCACAGGCAATTAGTGCTTAAAATAAATTATGAAAATGACTGAGAATTTTCCAGATGAGATGGAGGGGTTTGAGGCAGTGGAACAGCATTCTAAATGCATACAGACAACATAACATAAACAAGGCCACACTTGAATGCTTACAGAAGAGCAGTCAGATAAATATATATATTTTTTTAAAGTCAAAAGTCTATTTAAAAATATCCATATGTAGAGTTCTAAGGTACTGTGACACCTGTTTAATCTTTTATTCTAATGGAAATACTTTAAGTTGTAGCTAACAGAACACTGCAAATTACAGCTGAGTATAGAAATATACCTCCACATGACACCTAAGACAAAAGAAAGTTTAGGTAATAACAGATCAAAGCATGGTTTGGTAAAATATGTTATTCTGTTTGGAAATGAGAGACATGGCATGTAAACTGTGAGGTAAGAAATCAGCTTTTTTTTTTTTTTTTTTTTTTTTTAAAGAAGCATCTTTCATCATTCTTTCTTTCTGAATCAGTACAGGTTGAGCATCCCTAATATGAAAACTCAAAATTCTAAAACTTGAGAACCAACAGTAGCTCAAAAAGTTTCAGACTTCATAGCATTCCGGATTTCAGATTTTTAGATTGGGGATGCTCAACAAGTAAAAGTTTGCGAAATTATTTCAAAGTTCAAAAATCTCTGAAATCTGAAATACTTCTGGGTCCCAAGCATTTTTAGAAAAGGGATATTCAGCTTGTGCTACTATGTAAAATGTATCCATAAATTATAGCGTAACCGTTATTCACTTTAAATCCAAAAGATACATAACATATAAAGGTTAAGAGTGAAATGTAACATTTTTGTTTGTTTGCAGTGCTGGGGATCTAACTCAAGAGCATTTTGCATGCTAAGGAAGTCCTCTACTACAGAGCCAGGGTCCCATCCCAAAATGCAACTTTTAAAGGAGTAAATAATTGTAAATATCCTAATTGTTAGAAAAATGTTTACAAATTATTTTGGATACATAATCTTACATAACAGAAATTTTTCTCCTCCATAAAACTTTTATATCAACTAACTCATAATATATCATGGTAAACTTCAAAAATATGGTCACAAAATTTCACAGTTCTTCAGTCAAAAAGTGGAATGTTTTCGTCCACCTCTTGAATTGGTCTTAGCTTTGAGGCACACACCAGCCATGGATGTTATCAAATGAGATGCAAGCAAGGCTTCCTGCTCACTGGGGCTTGCCGTCTCTTGCTCCTCTTTGGAACCTGATACTTCAATGTGAAGAAATGTGAAGGATGAGAGACAAAGTGAAACGGAAATAAGCTGTTTCAGTTGAGTCCTCCAGACCAACAAACCTGCCAACTGCCAGATGTGAGAGTAAGTTCATCATATACCGTCCCAGCCCAGCCAATCCATTCTAAACTAAAAACCACTCAAATCCTAACCCACAGAATTGTGGGACAATGATCAATATTGTTTTAAAACATAAGGATCGTTACACAGCACAAATCTGACTGACACAATCTCAATGCATAGTGTATAAGATAACCTCAATACCAATACCAACACCATACTTATTATTATTTGAAATTAGGTTTCATTAGTTCCTCCAACTTCTTCAAAGTTGTTTTGGTGATGCTAGGTCCTTAGCATTTCCATATGAATTTTAGAATCTGCTTGTCAATCGCTACAAAAACTTGACTGAGATGCTGAATGCTAATTACCTTGAATCTATAGATCAGTTTGGGTAGAATTAACATCCAGAAATACTGAGTTTTCCAGACCATAAAGATAGTATATCTTTTTTCTTCATTCTATTATTCAAATACTGTACAGGCTTTTAAAGATTATGACTGTTTTTAACCTGGACATTTACTGAAATTAAATGCTTTATCTAGGGTTGGATACCACTTTTTTGAAGTTCCCATAATACTCACATCCCTATAAGACAGAGTAGTACTGGTGTCAAGAGAGAAAAATAGATCAATAGAACAGAATAGGAAGTCCAGAAATAGCTTCACAAGTGCTAAGGCAATTAAGGAGAGAAAGAACAGTTTTTTCAACAAATGGCTTTGAATCTAAAAATTCATACACAGTAAGAATGAAGGTAGGTGCATACCTGTACTACACAGAAAATTTACCTCAAAATGGACCTCAGACCTAAAAAAGTGAAGCATGGAATCATAAAGTTTCCAGGAGAAAACTTTGTGACCTTAGATTAAATGAGGGTTTCTAAAATAAAAGGCCAGGGGTACAGCTTAGTGGATTGTGCAAGCTTAGAATGTGCAAAGCCTTGGGTTGGATCTCCAGCAAAACAATAACAACAACAACAAAACACTGACAATGCAACCCATTTTAAAAGAACAATTTAACAAACTCAACTTAGTTAAAAGCTTCTGCTCATCAAAAGACACTATGAGGAAAATAAAAAGACAAATTACAGCTTAAGAGAAAATATTTGCAAAGCACATATTTCAAAAAGGACTTACCTGTATCCAGAGATGTAAGAACTTTAAAAACAATCCACTTAAGAAAAGAAAAAGGCAAAAGATTTGAATGCATCACCAGAAAAAGATACTAAATAAGAGATGGTAACTAAGCACATAAAAAGACACTCAATATCATTAGTATAGGAAATTAAGACCACAAATAATAGCATTACTCTTAGAAAGACTAAAATGAAAAAGACTGACAATGCCAGGCATCATCAAGGCTACTGAGAAACTCCAAGTCTCCTATATTGCTGCTAGGAATGTAAAATAGTATAACCTATGTGGGAAAGCTCAAATGCTTAAAAACATCAAATACCTACCATATGATCTATCCATTCTACTTCTAAATATTTATCTCTGAGAAATGAAAATATATCCATATAAAGATTTGTACATGAGTATGCAACAGAAGATTTGTCATAGTCTAAAAGTAGAAACAATCTAAGTATCACATCAACAGATAAATGACAAATTGTGATGTGTATTATTGAATACTACTTAGCAGTAAAAATGAATGAATGGGGGCTGGGGATTTAGCTCAGTGGTTCCGCCACCTGACTCACAAGTGCAAGGACCCGAGTTCAATAGCTGGTACCCCCCAAAAAAAATTAATGAATGGTCTATATATTAATGACATGAATGAATCACAAAATAATGCTGGGTGAAGAAGTCAGGCAAAAAGAGTAGTGTTGTATAATTCCATTTTTATAAAATAACTAATTTATAGTGACAGAAAGCAGGTCAGAGGTTGCTTAAAGATATGGTAGGTAGAGATTTTGGAAAGAGGCATGAAGAAACTTAGGGAGATGATTAATCTGCTAATTATCTTGGCTGTGGTGATGGCTTCATGGCTGCATACATATGTCAAAACTTAAATTATAAGCTTTAAATACACATAGTTTATTGTATATTAATTATAGCTCAAGAGAACTGTTAACAAATTAAAATAATGAATTTCTGCCCCACTTACTGCAATGAGTCTCTTCAAGGTGAGTTATTTTCTTTGGGGCAGGAAGGAGTGGCAAAGGGAAAGAGGGGAAAGGTATAGTGTTCTAAAACACTATAGGGAAAAGTATATGAACATTAGGGGTATGGTGGCAAATTAGCTACGAGATTTAAGCAGGTTTTTCTGAAAATCACTTCTGATTAATCTAGCTTAGATTCCTGCTACATACCTTAGCACTCACATATACTCTTTCCCCCATTCCATATACATCATTTCTATCTCCTCGCTCCAGGAAGGCAAGAACAGCATAGGCTATGCTACGCTTTAAGTAACCCTAACATCTGGCAGGGTGCCTGCCTGGTGTACAGGAGCAAATCTTGGCACCCTCACTTCCCAGCTGTGTAATTTTGGAAACCTTATTTAACATCTCTCTGTTTCAAATTTTTCATCTGGAAAAAGAAGAGGTAATAGTACCTGCCTCAAGGGCTGTTGTGACAAATAAATCAGTCAATAAATGAATAAGCCCAGCATATAATGATTATGACATTGTAGCTGCTGGTGTTGTAATCATTGCTACCATCATCATCATCATCATCTCCTCTAATCATGTAGGAAGAATATTAAAGGAAATTGAGAACTGTCTGAATTATGAAGCCAGATCTGCATCTGAGGAATAAGTGACCTCAACAAGAGAAAGAAATATGTAATGAGCTGAATATAATTCTGTTAAAGGAGGAAAGGCAGCTGTGTGCATGGGCAGTGGGTAGCTTCTTACACATACCCAGGGTAGGACAATAAAGTGATGTTGAGTGAATCAAGTAAGAGCATGCCTGACCAAGAAGAGAATATTAATATGTAAATAAGCTGAGAAAATACAATTGATTTTTATGTCCAAACAAATCTCCTCTTTATCCAATAATACAAAAAAAACTGACACCATTTCTTTGTATTTTATGTAAAAGACTAAGCAAAAAAGAAGACCATGGTGTCTTAAATGTGTAACTGTTTCTCCTCTTGGACTGCATTCATCATGCTCTGCCTTACAGATGAACTGACAGGTACCTAACAGCTTCACCTAACTCTCACCCCTGCTGGGAATAGAAATAGGGCTCTGGCAGTAGCTGTGTGGCAGTGTGGGAATCCTTGGGTTGGTAGCAGCCCCTTGCTCCATTCAGACCTGTAATCTCTTTTGACTTTGATTTAACGCAGCAATTACTGGTAATGTGGTTTGAAAGAGATAAATGCCCAGTGTAGCTGGCTGTTGCTTACTCTGCTCATGAGGCAAGAACATTTTTAAATTAAAATTTCCTTTATGATAGAGAGACTGTTTCACTGAATGCTCCTGTGCAGTCCTGATACGGAGCTTCCCCCAAAGAGGATTAGAAATCAAAGTTGCCCCTCCTCACTTCTGCCAAATCTCAAATCTATACAATAACTCCATACCTAAAGTGCGTTCCTTGGCCCTAAAAATAAGATTCTACTAACAACTTCTTTCTTCTTTTTAAGATCAGTGCTGGCATTAGATGATTCAGCTCTCCTTTTGGCAAAGAAATTCCCCCTTAAATAAATACACACAGTAAACACATACAAGCATAAAAAGACTGTACTCAGTTCATCTGGAAAATTAAAGGATAAATTAATGTATAATATTACAAACTAAGGCCAGTTTTAATTTACAGTATAGTAATTTGCTATATACCTCTATATTTTAGGAATATGTGTGTAATTAAATCATACATAAGTGAAACTAACAAAGGTTAGGAATGTCTGCCACAGTGTTTTAGTAATTAGGTACCACCCTCAAGTCAAAACTCATAATGGCAAACTAGTTAAAAATAATAACCACCACTGGGTACACTGGTGTGACAGTATACACCTATAATCCCAGGACTATGTAAGCAGGCTAAGGCAGAAGGATCTCAAGTTCAAGCCAGCCTGTGCAACTTGAGGACTTAGCCAACCTGTATCAAAATCAAAAGGGTTGGAGATGTAATTCAGGGCAAAGGCCCTAGATTCAATCCCCAATACCACAAACAAAACAGAACAAACACACAAACAAAAAACCAGTAACAACTGCCATTCCACAAGCAAAGGGAAAACAATCACAAGGAACCTCAAGAAAGAATAATTAGCAAAGGTTTATTGGTTCCTGAACCAATTAATAAAACTTTGACCTGATTATCCTAAAAGTAGAAATTCTAATGTTTCTACCCCTAAAAGTAACAATAAGAAAAATAATACTGTATGGTTACTTAAGATTTATTATTTTTATCTCTTACATGGTTATTGACAATAATCCTTTGAAAAAAGAAACAGAAAGCAGGGCCAGGGATTTAGTTCAGTGGTTCCAAGTGCAAGGTCCAGAGTTCAATCCCCAGTAACAACAACAACAACAAAAAGAAACAGAAAGCACAAGGTCCCAATCAGTTATAGTCTCCAAACTAGAAACAAAATACCCAAGACTAAACATGTATTTTCTATTCTCTAACACGATTTCAGTGCAAAACTTGAAAGAATTGATTTCCAGTTCCATCATAGGAGAGTGGCATCCCAATTATAATTAATCCAACTAATATTTTTTATTAAGAATCTCTAAACTCAAATAACATCCCATTTTCATCAGAGGCTGAGGCAAGAGGATCACAAGTTCAAACTCAGCCTGGGTAATTTAGCAAGACCTGTCTCAAAAAATTTTAAGAGGGCTGGGGATGTATGCAGCTTAGCACAAAGGCCCTGGGGAAGTGAGATATATACCTTCTTAGGAAAATCCAGGATTAAGACTAAATTCTCTTTTAGGAAGCCTTGCCAGGACTTCTTTAATCTTAAGTGGAAGAACACGGCGCTGAGGTCATTCTTGCAACAACAATACTGCACTGCAGAATTCTGCACAACCCCATGGCCCTTTATGAGAAAACTAAACTTCTCCAAAGAGATAAAGCTAGACTAGGGAGCTATTTTTAGAAAAAAAAAAACATGAATATTTACATATACATATGTATCCTGACCTTTGAGAAAATAGCCCAGCATAATTAATAAGATTAAAGAGGGATTTAGGGTAAATAAGATGAAAGTCTGAACCTTACAGGATTAAACCCCAAATCCTAGTATGAATCCATTGATTTTTAAGATCAACACCATAAAACAAAATTAAATTAATAGCCACTTTTTTCATATTAGAAACAATTGCCACAGTTGGCAAATTCAAGCCAGCAGCTCTTCATGCCTTAAACAGAGGGGAGTTCAGGGCTAAAAATAGGGACTTTTGTTCTGACTAGACTTGCTGACTACCCTATCTATGTAGGTCCCGAACCTACTCACCTTTAATTTGAACAGACAAAAGGCTTAGAAAACCAAGTATCTTTCTTTCTTCTTCATTCGCTTCTCCTATTATATGATAGTAATAATTCAGTTTGTGGTAACTGTAACCCTAAATCAATGAGGATTTAAGGCTATCATGGTGTGCACATTTAAAAACATTTAGCTGCAAATAGAGGAATGAATACTCTAACACACAGTATATGTACTACATATTCTTTCTAAAATCAAAAAAATTCCAAATTATGGTACACATCTTAATAGTTTCAGGTAAAGGACTGTGGACCTGTATTAACTTTCCAAGTACAATACATATATAGATCAACACCATACAACAGGATTAAATAAATAGCCATTTTAAAATTCATATTGGAAATAATCACAGTTGGCAAATTCAGGCCTACAGCAGCTCTTCATCTTTAAAAGATAAGGTGATTTTGCTATGCTGTACTCCTGGGCTCAAGTTATCCTCCTACCTCAGCCTCCCAAATAACTGGGACAACTAGGTCACCATCATGTCTGGCAATTCTTTGGCTTTAAAATGGTAGCAATAGCACAAACTATGGAAAATCAGGGAAACAAACTGAAACTGTTGACACAATAAGCACTAACACACCAAATAACAGCTATCAAACTAGAAGAGCCAGAGATCCAGTTGGTAACACATATCCTACAACACTGATCATTATATTTCTATAATGACCAAAGAAACACTGTGTTTTAAGAAAAATTTCTCCAAAGGTTTGGGGCAGACTTTACAAACTTAACATCAATCAAAACTGAACAAAATTTTTTAAATTTGAGGGATTTACTAGAAAAGATGCGAAAATGTTCTATTCAAACTGCATAATTAGATAAATATGTATTTCTTGAGCAACTATGCAGCCCTGTGATTTTTAAAACTAATTCCTAAAAAAACAAATTAAAACAAAAGGGCAAATTAGTAAAAATATATGTTCCATTTCTTTCTCTTGGAATGTTTATATTACTAAATTAACTTTCAAATTCACATTTACATTTATAAATCAATTTCAAACCCCATTTATTTCTCTTAGAATATTTATACAATAACTCATATCCATATTTCTGTTTGATAGACACAACTACAGTATTCAAGTAATATAAAAACTACTTTTTTCTGCTTCCAGGAAGATAGAGTATTCATACTCTTTGCTCCTCTTAAGTATAATGTAAAACTGTAGACCTGTGATAGCAAACCTTTTAGAGCTTTCAGTGATAACAAAAAGCTGGTTGCAGCACATGTACTGTAGGTTCACCACTACTGCTCTAGACAGTTAACATATTAAACATAAGATGACTCTTTATGCTTTTGCAGTACTGTGCACTGAACCCAGGGCCTCATGAACACAAATCATGCACTCTACTCTCAGCCACAGAAGACTTTTTACAGGTGGAGAGAAGAAAGCAAAGTCTTTTAGCACCCTCAGCATGGGACAGTGAGGTCTCTGGTTTCTCTTTTGCCACATACAGCTCAGATCTGAAGCTGAAGAACACGGAAAGACAACATTAAAAAAAAAAAAAAAAAAAAA
>NW_022900931.1:22475003-22478635 GCF_012274545.1 Fukomys damarensis
AAAAAAAAAAAAAAAAAAAAAAAAAGCCCCGACAAAAGTCTCCGCTGTACAATGAAAGGACAAGAAGAAAAGGGCAGCCTAGAAGACAGAAAATATTGTTGTAATCCAATTAAGGCTGAGTGGGGAGCTTTGACTTCTTTGCTCACCAGGCCATAGCCACACGTCACAACATCCATGTCCAAATAGTATTACAGAAGGAAAAATATATTACAGAAGGAGCAGCAGAGAGCCCACATATTCATTTCCTCAAAATTATACAACTTGTAGAACACTCCAGAACGCTTCAGAATTTAGGACCAGGCAAAGAGATGTAACATGTAACACAGAAAACATGATTCATAAACAGAAAAATTAATTAACTGGACTTAATCAAAACTAATGTTTTGTTTTAACCTGTGGCAGACCTTAACAGAAAAGATAAGCTAAAAAGTAAGAAACTATTTGCACATATCTGACACATTTTTAGAATATAAAAATAATTGTCAAAATTCAATAATAAAAACAATCTAACTAGACAAAAGAAACTGATATCTCATTAAGGAGGACATATGGTTATTTTTAAAAGCACGTGAAAATATGTTCAAGATCATTAGCCATCAGGAAAATTAAAATTAAAACTCTAATGAGATATCAATACACATTTTATCAGAATGGCTTTTGAAAAGGTAGTATCAAATGGTGATACAGAGAAATTGAACTACTCATACAATACTGGTGGTTATATAATAAGGCACAAGTCTGGAAAATGGTTGTCTCCTAAAAACAAGTAAACATGTAATCATCATCCTCATCAAACCTAGAAACTACTCCTAAGCATTTATCCCAGAAAAGTGAAAGCTATGTTCGAGCAAAAACCTATGCACAAATATTTGTGATGGCTTTATTACAAAAAAGAAAATAGAAACAAAGATGTGCTTCACCATGTGAATGTTTTTTGTTTTGTTTTTGGTTTTTTGAGACAGGGTCTCACTATGTAGTTGAGACTGATCTGGAACTCACTATGTAGCCCAGGCTGGTCTCGAACACACAGCAATCCTCCTGCCTCAGCCTCCCGAGTGCTGGGATTACAGGTATGCGCCACCACTCCTGGCTACCATGTGAATGTCTTAATAAGCTATAGTAACTCTATAACATGGAACATCACTGAACAATAAAAAAGTATGCATGATTTATATGTGCAACAACCCGGCCAAATCTCCAGAAAATGTACTGTGATAAAAAATGCAACTTGAAAGGACTCTGTTGGGTGAATCCCATTTATATAATATTATTGAAATAACATTAATGAAATGAAAAACAGATTGGTGGCTATAATGAGTTAAGGAAAGAGTGGGGAAAGTGGGCAGTAGGTATAGTCATAAATGCAGAACATCAGGGATCCCTGTGGCAATGGACATATCTTATACTTCGATGTTTCCATTGTCAATGTCCTGGTTGTGATAATGCACTACTATTTTGCATGATATTACCATGGAGGAAAAAAATAAAGGGAGCCCAAGAAATATCTCTTTACTTTGTGCTACTGCATGTGAGTCTATAATTATTTGAAAATGAAAAAGTTTAATGAAAAGGAAAGTCTATCTGTTGTTATCAATAACATATTGGGACAGCTGGTAAATTATATGGGCTATACATTTTATGAGAGTACTTATACTAATGTCTTGATTTTTATAACTATTGTGGTCACCTAAGAGAATGCCCTTGGTTTTAGAAAATAAATGTAGACACATTTAGGACTAAAGGGTCACTTCAATTTGAAATTTATTTTCAGATTGTTCAGAAGAAAATAGTAAATCAAATATGGTAAAAGGATAAAGAAAAAACCTTCTGGTGGTGATGGTTACATTATCTTGATTATGACTCTGTCACAAGGGTTCACCTAAGTCAAAACTCCATCAAACACCATACTTTCAGGAAGGGTGGTAAATCTACAGTTATCTTAAAACAAAAAGTATAATTACAAAAAAAAAATACAACTTAGCACTAAAATAAAAAATAATCTGGAGGCTGGGCCCCGATCCACCACAGGAAGGAGAACCACGCCTGCTCCCGACCCAGCAGCCATCGCTCAAGTGCCAGGAAGGTAGCTGCGCGGGGGCCCCTGAACCCCCATAAGCCCCCCCCACACACACTCTCAGACCTCCTGACTGTCACAGTCTTTGGACCCACTCTACAAAGACAGAGGTGGTCATCAATGGTATTTTTCTGAGTTCCCAACTTTGAACATCTTTAAAGAAAGGGCATGGGAAACCTGTAATAGAATGCTGTGGAGTTCAACCATTCAGAAGATTAGGGAACTCAATCTGGGCCTTGCAGCCTGAGGACCGTCAGCATCAGGGGGTTCAGCCATCAGCTAACTGAGATCAGGGGTCTTGCATCCTTGCTCTGTCTGAGCCATTAAATGGTAAATATGCTATATTGAAATTTTGTTCACTGCAGACATGTTCTGGACTACTTCTTGATTTCAATTTAATTCAAATGATTTAAGGGTGATAGACTAGTGACTACCACAGGTGGTCAGTGTCCAAGTTGTGCTTGATCTTAATGTGTTACTGATTGTATCAGTTGGGGTAAAGCATTGCGGTTGATTTGATGAGCTGTTTTCTCTGATGTTATGAAGACGAGAATGTCTGTGGGTCATTAGAGACACAGAAGCTAAGGGCACAACTATATCAGGAAGATTTGGGTGATAATCCAGAGATTAGACCAAGGACAGTCCGACAACAAAAATAAAAATGAGAAAACACTTAAGCAAGACAAGGACAGACTTCCAGTTTACCAATGGCAAACAATAGGGCAAATGAGGATGAAAAGGCCGATAGTGAACCACCAGGACACCCTGGACTCAAAGCACAGGAAGTAACAAAACAGATCAATCAGGCTCTAGAAAAATTCAAAACAGAAATAATATCCCAGATAACCACAGAGATAGTGAGCAAAATGGAAGTCGTGATTCGAGACTCTAGAGCAGAAACTGACAAAAAAATAGATGAGCTCAGGACCATGATAGAAGCCATGAAGGCCCAGCATAAGAAAGAAATGGAAAAAAAAAATGCCCAACATTGGAAAGAAATGGAATCCATAAAACAGATATCCAGGAGATTAAACACTCTATTGAAAGTGTACACAACAGAATAAAAGAATGCAAAGATAGACTCTCGGATATAGAAGATAAGATTGCAGTCAGTGACCATGAAAAGAGAGGTCTCTTAAAAACAGTAAGAGATCATGAGAAATCGATCCAGCAACTCCTAGATAATGCAAAGAAGAATAACATAAGACTGATAGGAATACATGAAGTAGCAGGAGAAAATACAAATGACTTCAAAAAGCTGTTTGCAGAATTAATGAAAGAAAACTTCCCAAACAGAGGGGAAGAATTTGACATTCTGATAACTGAGGCATATAGGACCCCAACTAGCTACAATCAAAAAAAATCTACACCTTGACATATAATAATCAAGATCCCAGAAACCCAACAGAAGAACAAAATACTACAAGCAGTAAGAGAAAAGAAACAAATCACATACAAAGGAAAGCCCATCAGAATCACAGCAGACTTTTCAACACAAACCCTTGGGGCAAGGAGAGCCTGGAATGAGATATTTCAAGTACTAAAAGAGAACAACCTC
>NW_022900931.1:22479533-22529707 GCF_012274545.1 Fukomys damarensis
GGACAACCATATTGGTCTAGAAATGTTAATTTATTTTTATTTTTATTTTTTTCCATGTGTACAGGGGTAACACATCATACTAAATATGTAAGGTCATATCTACGTGGGTTTGATTACAGAAACTAATAAAGTATTCTCTAAATAAGGAAAAAAAGAATAAGATAAGACTATAAGAGCAAGAAGCAATTTAAATATGTTCAGGGACCATTTTCATCTCCAAAATTAAGGATTATTTTAATGTTACATCATTGCCTTTTCTCTTTTATTTTCCTTTTTAGTTTTATTTTAGGATTCCCTATTTTTAATGTTCATACAGAGATTTCTTTAACTGAAATACCGAATAGTTTCTTTGGTGTGAAAAACTATAATAGTACACAGGATCCTAATGAGATAATTAATAATGTGAAATAGGAAGTAAAGGGCTAAAGGTGTAGGGAAAGTGGGAAGGGTGGGGGAAAGGTAATAAGGGAGAGGAAAAAAATATGAGAGACTGAAAAAATGGAAATAAAGTGTTTGTAAATGGGGAGGGGAGCAGGGGTGAAGGGAGGGCAGGGACAAGGGGAAAAATTGAGAATCAAGACCTATTATGTAAAGGTACAGAATCCCAATGATGAATGTAATTGTACTGTATACCTAGATTGTACCAATAAACTCAATAAAAAGAAAAAAAATAATAATCTGGGTAAGACAGGCCTGGTGGTACATGCCTGTAATCTCAACACTTGGGAGACTAAGGCAGACTCCAATTAGTTTAAAGCCAATCTGGGCTGCCTAGTGAGTTCAAGGCCAGACTAAACTACGTAGTGAAAACTTCTCTTGAAAAAAAAAAAAAGAGTGTACCTATCGGTTTTTTAATATTTTTGTTACCCAGAATACCACAAAATGAATATAACCAGTGTTTAAAAATCATTTGTTTCTTCTATAGAATTACCAAAATATTCGGGCTGAGGATTTAGTAAGCACAAGGTCTTGAGTTCGATCGCCAGTACCAAAAAAAAAAAAAAAAAAAATGCCAAAATATTTGATGGGTTTTATGATGCAGTTCATGTTCTTCACTAGATACTTAGTGGCCCACATCATAAACAAAACCAGTTGGCAGACACCTTCTTAAAATATCCTTTTCGTGCCGGGGATTTAGCTCAGTGGTCCCACCGCCTGCCTCGCAAGTGCAAGGTCCTGACCTCAATCCCTGGTACCTCCCAAAAAACATCTTTTCATTTTATTATTCATGTTTCTTTAATATATAAATTGAGCATTCCCAATCCCCAAATCCAAAATCCAATGCTTATTGAGTGACAACATGATATTCAAAAGTTTTAGATTTTAGAGTATTTGGATTTTGAATGTTGAAGTTAGGGTGACTCAAACAGTTTATACAAATACTTCAAAATGTTAAATATTCTGGGCCCAAGCATTTCAGATGAGGGATATTCAATTTGTAAAATGTTGCTTCACTAAGCTATCAAAACTTAAAAGATGTTTCTTTCTTTAACATGTTTATTTTTATTAGCATTCTTTGAAAATCATTTTATGAAGAAAAGAATAAAGATTCAAGCCTTCCATTTAACCTTCAGTTTCACAGTTTTAGAAGTTTTCTTGGGCTATGGAGACAGCTCAGCTGTAGACTGCTTGCCTAATTCGTGCAAGGCTCTGGGTTCAAATCCTAAGACACTACCAAAAAAAAAGTTTTCTTTACTACTTCTAGAGGAAGTTGCCTTTAAACGTCTTAGCCAAAAAGTAAAATATGAATATTAAAAGGCACACTTTTAGACATGGTTTTTCTCCCAAAGGTATTATCCAAGTAGCATGTCACAACTTTTTAAAACTTGGTTTTTATATTGCCTATATAATTAAACTGAAAGGAAGAAAAGGAAGGAGAGAAGAAGGGAGGGAAGCTCTGGTTTAAATCAATTTAGGATCAATACTAATCTACAGAATCTTCTTAGAAAGTCCAGATTATACTATAGTACTTGTTATTTCCTTTATGAAACAATGGAAAAGCATGTGTCATAAATACCTTAGAATCACGTTTTAAAATAAGATACAAAATGTACTAGTAAATGACCTGTATTATTAACAAAGTGATTATCAAGAACATATTTCTTATGATCCCTCATCAGAAAGTACAATATTCATCCTTCAAAAGAATTTAGGAAAACCAATCCCTGAATTATAAAATACTTCTGTGGACCCAAAGAAATAACTTTTTTTGGAGACAGGGTCTCACTATGTAGTTCAAGCTGGCCTTGAACTCACTATGTAGCACAGGCTAACCCCAAACTTACAGCGATCCACCTGCCTCGGCCTCCTGAGTGCTGATATTACAGGTGTGCACCACCATGCTCAGCTAGTAAGAAATAACTTTTATTTGCTGTTCAGGAACTGTTCTACATTCTCTTTCCTCTCATTCCAGCCAGTCTGTCTCACATATTACACTTCAGGTTGACCATTGTAGGGATTCGTTCTTACTTTTACTAGAAACATATCAAAGTGTCTCTGTGATAAAGCAATGGAAGGATGCTGAACCCAAACCAAACCTGCTTTGTAACCTGAGAACTTGCAATAATGGCTGGCCCATAGCAGGTTTGCATAATGTATTTGCTGAATAAAAGGAAATAAATGGAGTCCAAAATCTATTTGCTGGAGAGGCTTTGAGTCCCTACTGCTCAGGAACCTTACCCATGAATCTTACTCCTACAATACCACTTGCACTTTTTGACTCAGCATCAAATTCCTCTCCTGGATGGTCTCCTTTGAGTTTAGGATCCAACCCACAGATGTGTAATACTACCTTGCTTTCAGTTCTCACTCAGACTCAGTAAGGAAGCCCACTCTGGCTCTAGTTTTCTTAAACACTCAGGCCCTCGTTCCACTTACATCACGTGTATCTAGCCTGTTATCTCCACCTTAATTGTAAGCTTCTATCTACTGAAATATCCAGTTTCACAGTGGCCTCTGTAGTCTTGACTGCCTGTCTCATAGTTATACCACCCATGGTTTTAGCGTGACCTGGAGCAATTCTGAGTGTGTTGCTTTTTGGTATCCTATAATTCAGTTTGCTAGCAGTATCCTTTATGATGCATTTGTTTATACAGCAGGATAAGTGACCTGTCCAGAGTCGTAGTGAATGACAAAGCTTGCACTGCACCTAATTTTCTAGGCAGGATCTTCTGGTCAGTCCAGTAAGTAATATACCTCAAATCTTGGCTATATCAGTTACCTTCAATTTTTTAAAAAGGTACCAACTAAAGAAAATTGAACAGAAATTAAGTTCTTTAAAATTCAGATTCTAGTATCAGCAAATGCACGTACACTTTTACCTTGGATTTAATCTGTTCTGCATCCATATGTTAAGCAATACTGATCACCTTTTAGCCTCCAAATACTTTCTGAGGTACCAGGTTCGCTGCATTTTCACAAAGTCTGGATAATAGCTGGTGACAAAAGAGTTAATGCATTCTCAATACAGTTAGGCTTCACAGGGCCCATGATCACCTGAAAACCGGGTGCAAAATGTTTTAAATACGCACACTGTTCTAGGGACTAGGTCCGGAACTTGCATTAGATTGTCAGTGCTAATCAAGACCCAAAATAAATATTAAGAATCAATATGGCAGAAAATTAATGATGGCTGTAATTCCTACTTTAAGGAATTAGGGGCCTACTTTAAGGGGCTATTTCATTTAAATATTTTACCCAAGTCTACTTCCTACTCCTATCTCACTTTAATAGTTAACTTTCGTGACAGGACCTTTTCCTGCATTTCTAACCCTCAAATCCCTTTGCAAAAATTTAAATCCTTTTCTTATTAAGGGCTAGGCCCAAGATACAAATCTTACCTACACTCCATGGATATTCTTTTAAGTCAGGGACTGACTGACAAAACATATCCCAGATCCAGCATTCCAACTGTAAGGGGTCAGTCCACTAAGATCCCCTGTTTTTGTTTTGTTTTGTTTTTTGAGGTGATGGTGTGGGGTGGATAACAGCTTTTTAAAATGATCTCACTTTGAATGCTCAAGAGAAAGTGTGGGGTGGAGAATATACTGCCCCTGAGGGCCAGACCCAAACTTCCCTCGAGTCATCCTACATGTTTCCAGTCTGCACAAACCCTACTGACATTCTCCTAACACACACCTACCAAGGTGGGGATTCCAATCACCCTGAGAAAAATCAGAGATTCTGAGCTAGTGTTTCTTAACATTTTATGAACAAAACCCTTTTATAATACAGTACTTTCTTTTATCTTTGAAATATTCATCAACCCAGAATAGCATGCACAGCCTACTTTCTGAAATGTTCATTATTACTTAGAGGTTTAAGTATTCCTTTTTTTCTCTCTTATCCTAACCTTAAGATTCTGCTTTATAACCCTTCAATCCTCATTGAGAATGAGACTTTAGCCATACAAATTATAAATACAGACTTCTGTGGCAAGGCCTCTTCAAAAGGTTCAAAACAGCGGTCAATATGCACAAGAATAAGGATTAGACAAACCCAGTACTGTATTAAATTGGAGAAACAGTAAAACTGGAGGAAAAAAGAAAAACCCAAGAGTTTCTAGTTAACTGAAACTCACATATGTGAGAATAATTTACACAGAACTATACTGAAAATATAAACAACTATATAACAAGAGTACACTCAGAGGGCCGGGGATGCAGCTAAGAGGTTCTGTGCCTGCCTGGCAAACACAAGATCCTGAATTTGATTTTGAGTTGGGTGCATGTGAAAAGTATAGGAGACTTGGCTTAAACATATGATTTTTCAGATAAATGGCTAATAAAAGCAGCTCTCAATTTCATTTCAAAACGGTCTGGTATATTTTTAGGTTCTGACATCCAATAATTTGAAATTTCAGGATTTGTTTGGAGATAACATGCAAAAGTTAATAAATTATACAATATATATATCACTGGCTTTTTATTCAAAGATGAGTTAAAATGTAATTTAGTCCAGTTACCAATACACTGAGAGACATGAATAAACAGAAAATAAAATTTAAAGAAAATAACTTACTGGGGCTCTCAATATATCCTGGTTTGCCTTTAACATTATTTACATCTTTTCCATGTAAAACATACCATCATTTCCCTGCTCCCCTTGCTTTTCTTGCTTCCATTTAGTTCCATACTTCTAAAATTGCTAATTTTAAAGGTTTACTCTTCTTGGTCACTACTGTTACATGCCAGTTGGCTTCCATTCAGCAGTCTCCTGGGAGAGTTGGTATGCTGGCTACCTCCCTTGAAAGATATTCTAAAAGGTCACTATGTTCATTTGTGCTAATTACCTGGGGAGAGACAGATGAAGGGAAACTGAACTTTGGCAGTGCATAAACAGGCTTCTAAGACCTACACTGAAATATAACTAGATTTCTTCAAGTAATGTGTACCATATGGTTGGAGAAGAGGGGAACAAAAATAAATGTGAAGATCAGAGAAGGGAGGGAATAAAGAAGGTTGTGAAGCTCCACTACAGAAAGGCATTCTGAACAACAGTTAGGAGGAACTTCAGACTGAGTGTAACACCTCAGAATCCAACAATGAAAATATAGGAAACAGTGAAGTCCTGAAAGCAGAATTATGAAATTGAAATAAAGTCTGGTCAAATAGACACTGGGAAAACATTGATCTTCAGATAGAAGTCAAGATCCAAATGGTCAAGTCCTAAGGATATATAAACTAGCCTAATCTGAGCTATCCTTACTTAAGGAGCTCAGTATGAGAAGGCAAAGGCCTCAGTTTTCCTGGCCACATATGAAGAAATGGATTCCATAAAATACAAAGCAAGAAAAAAGAAATTAGTAGGATCCAATAAGCTGGAAAAAAGGCAATAGCAAAAAAATGTTTAGCCCTCTGTTAACTAAATTGGGGTTTAATGTTGAGCTCAGATACCAAGAGAAACTTTATTACCACCATGCATGGTACAAAAAGGCCTGGTGAGTAGACTAGTCAAATTACCGGTAAAAAGGATAATGTTTAACCACTGGCACACGGGTAAAGGGGCATTAGATTATTTACTGACCAACCTGCCTAGTGGGAAAATATCTTGTTAATCTAAGGACAGATTCATTCAGAATTTTAAAAAGCTGAATTTGTAAACTTCCATAATCCATAGCTGGACAATGCAAGACTAGACAGAGACTAACAAACCTAAGCAAGATGGTGTTCTCCAGTTCAAATCAGTTCAACACCTACTGAGTACCTGATATTCATCCAGCACTATACTATACTGCTGGAACATAGTTTACCAGAATGGCCTGTCCATGGCCACTTAACATGGGGCTGCTCTTAGGATGTAAATGTTAATGACTGTAAAATGCTTATTAGTAAGATTGGCAAATAGTAGGCATTCAAAAATTAATAGCTGCTAACCAACACCTTTATAATTATCAATGTTATCACAATATCTATTGCTATGTCATAGCGATTACAGATTTTCTAATTTTAAAGGAGACAACTTTAAACTGAACAAAATGTGTTAGTAGATGGTTTGTCCCTTAAGACTGTGCCCATCAGGCTAAGAATTTATATTAAAACCAGGGTAAGACCACACTTCACTTATCATCTAGGTTCTAAAAATAGTCCTAAGTGACACTGTTCTAGTAAATTTCCTCAATCAGGCAAATGTTATCTCCAACTAAGTATCACACCTATGTTACCCAAATTTTTTTAATCCTTTATAGCTTTTCAGTGATACTCACCAAAAGGAGAAAAGCCACTGAGATGGCAGAAAAACTACTGTCAAATGTCACAGATTAAAAAGCAGAAATTAGAAGAGATAGCCCAAGGTCTTTCTTTCCCTCACGAGTAGAGAATACATAATCACTATCTCATCAACTCATACTTACTGACTTTCCATAATAAATGACATGTTTCGGTAAAAGTGTACATGAAAAACAATGTCATTAACCTTCTGTGGTTAAATTCTAAGAAATAATGCTGTGAGAAAACTTGCTTGGCAAAAGATAGCAAGCTATAGGAAAATAAACCAATATATACTATATTGATCGTTATGATTCATTCTGAAATGCTTCCCAAAACTCAGGTATTGAAGGATGGTTCCAAAGCAGCAGTGTACAGAGGTAGAGCTTTGGGGAAGTGACTGGATCACGAGGGAAGTGACTTCATAAATCTGTTGATGGGTTCACAATCTGATGGGCTACGGACATGACAGTGGGTCCTTAGAGGTGTGCCCTTGGGAGCTATGTCTTGTCCCCAGCCCTCTTCTCTCTACCCCACTCTGTCTGTCTGTGTTTCTCTCCCTCTCTCTTTCTCTTTCACTCCTGCTCTACTTACTGTCTGCCATGAAGGGAGGCACTGTGCTCTAACACCTGCTTCCCATCAGGATGTTCTGCCTCATCGTGGGCCCAGAAAGAAGACAGCCAGGTGAACATGGACTGAAATCTCTGAAACCATGAGCCAAAATAAACCTTTTTTCCTTCAGGTTATCATGGGGACTGTCACTATAACAAAATACAGTGACTAAAATCTTAGAAAAAGCTAATGAAGCTGGGGATTTAGCTCAGTGGTTTCACTGCCTGCCTTGCAAGCACAAGGGCCCAAGTTTGATTCCCAGTACAAAAAAAAAGAAAAAAGAGCTAATGAATATCACCATTTACAAGTTCTTAGAAAATATGCCCAATTCAGGGAAAGAACAGATGAGACAGGGAGTGGGACATGAGACACAAAACTCATAAAGGAAAAAAGAAAACTATAAAGAATAAAAACAGGAAATTTAATACAAACAATTCTGAGTATCTTAGGGAAAGAGGAAAATAAGGAACAGAAATGAAAATGGACTATACTAGCGATTAATAGAATGAATTATAGCTATCACTCAATTCAATACCTCTGTTTTACTGATGAAAGAAATATGGCCTAGCAAGGCTGATTCAGTTTCCTTCCTAGTTTACACATCTAGACTCAGGCAAGTCTGAGAAGATGGTTACTATATAGGAATTACTCAAATTTTTTACAAATTAGAAAGACAAATGCTACAAACTGAATGTTTGTGTCCACCCCTCAAATTCCTCTGGTGAAGGCCTAACCCTTAGCTGTATTAGGAGGTGAAGCCTATAAAGAACTGATTAAAGTTCAGTGAGGTCATAGAGGGGTCTCTGATTAGTGTCCTTACAAAGAAGGACACTTCTTTGTGTCAGTCCCTCATTCTTATGCACAAAGGAAGGGTGTGTGTGATCTGAGCACAAAGGGGAATGGCAGTAACCTATAAACCAAGAGAAAAGCTTTAGAGAATAAAACATACATTGCTGGCATCTTATTCTTGGACTTTCAAAATCACATTTCTGTTCGTTAAGCCACCCAATCTCTCTATTAATTTGTTTCAGCAGTCTAAGACAATAAGCACTGAAGTGTTTTTTCCCAAAACATTTTTTTTAATTTCTGTTAAGAGAATGTGAATGGAGCCAATGGCCCACTGGTTAGGTTAAGAAAGGGGGTGGGGGCTAGGTAACATTCTTAAAAGCAAAGCTTCCCTTCCAGGTATCTATACATACTATAGCAGAAATTCAGGACTTTTCATTCAATTAATGAGTGGCCAAAATCATTTTTTTTACTTACAAAACTGGAAATAAATGGTTGGCAGATGAATATTTAATCACTGGCTAACATAATGGAGACTGGTGGAGATTTAAAGAAAGGAGGAACACTTTCATGGATTTTAATGATGGGCTTGCAATATTTGTCATAGTTCTTTTGGAGAGGAGTTTGAAAGTTTTAAAAAGTAAGTTCAATTTTATTTAAACACCTTAAGCATTTCCATTTTCCCTATGCAAATGTAATTCCAGTCAATCTATCACAGGAGGCGACTTTTATTTTATATATAGGAGAAATGGAAACATAAAAAGAAAACCACAAGATTCAAAACAGAGGAGCTGGGGAATTTAGCACAGTGGTAGAATGCTTGCCTAACAAGCATGAGGCCCTGGGTTTGGTTCTCAGCACCAAAAAATTTAAAAAACAAACAAAAGATTCTGAACAAAGCAGGGAAGGGGAAAGTGATGCTTAATTAATACTCGCTGAAAGGATAGGAGGGAAGAAAGAAAATAATGTGAATTAAAATGTTAGACAGGTAAATAAAGTTTAAACAATAAAAAGAGAGATGGAGGTAAAGGTTAGAAAGGAGGACTCAACACACCCATGATGTCTTTTAAAAGGGAAGAAAATAAGACCCAGGATCAGATGGTTCTCGATAACTGTCATTCAGGAGCATTAGCTGAAAAAGCTGAGATGGGTCCTAAAACAATAAGCAATCATAATAACTAGCATATTATTGAATACTTATTATGTACTAGAAACTGTAGTGAGAGCTTACATGGCTCAAAGCAACCCCTGTGGTCAATATCATTTTTTATCTCATTTGACAGACAAGAAAGCATGATACTGCAATAATTTGCCTAGGGCCATTCAGACAGAGTGCATCAGACTCAGGTCTGAAACCCACTCAATGGGTTCCAAAGGTGTAAATCATCAACACAAACACATATACACACACATACACACACGTGGCCATGAGTGACTGGTACACAACAGCACACAAGTGACTGGTGACTACCACTACAAAGAAAGCTCCATAACTACAGATTCCTGTAGCTACTAAGTAATAGTAAGCCCTCATTAAGAAAAACCTCTGGAATTTGATACCCATATGATAAATGTTTATCAAACATCATTCACAATTCTAGGCACCAGGGCTACAGCTGTGAACAAAACAAAAATCTCTAAAGGATAAGACAGGTAGTGATATATACATATGTATATAATGTTTAGAAGATGCTAAGTGCTGTGGAGAATTTAAAAGAGAATGGCTTAAAAAGTGTAGGCCTTATGGAAAAGATCTCATTTGAACACAAATTTGAAGGCTATAAGAAGTAAGAGCTGAGGACTAGAGAAGAGACACTAGGCAGAAGAAATAATCACAAAGGCCTGGAAAGTCTGAGGAACTACTAGCAAGAACACCAGTGCACTGGGAGACAGTGAGAAACAGGAAGCCGAGGAGATGAAAGCTGAAGAAGAACCTAGGAGTCTGCCTGATGAAATCCTTCAGAGAATCTCTGGGTTTTCCTGAGTGAAATTTATCAGTGGATTTGGAGTACAGTCAGGTTTATATTTTAAAAAGATTAGGTCGGATACTACGATTAGAATAAATTATTCAATAGTGCAAACAGTAGAACCATGAGAAGACTCAAAATATTCCAGGCAAGAAAGGATGGCAAACTGAACCAGGATGGAATAGTTAAGCAGTAGAGTTTAGTAAAAAAGGTTCAAGTTCAGGTGTTTTGGAAAGTCAGAGCAAAAGCAAGTTGCTAATGAATAGGACTGACAGGAGGGAGAAAGAAGAGTACAAGATGACTAATACTCTTTTTTAACTCAGACAATAGGAAGACATCATTATTTGAGAAGAGGAAAGCTGTGGGTGGAGCATGGGGAGGGTGGGGAAAAGCAAATATCAGTCAAGATTTCAGCTTTGGGTTTGTTAAATTAGAGAAACTATTACATATGGAAATGTTAAGTGGGCAGTAAGAGGTAAGCTTCCAAAGATAGGACTGGCCTACAGGTACACATTTTAGAGTTGGTATTCACTACACCATCAGAATAGACCATCTCCATTTTGGAGCAGTTTTATCTGTGAGGATTTAAGTTTTATGACTTATTCCTTAAGAGCATCCCAAACAAACAAAACACATTTACTTCAGCGAAAAAAGAGAGAAAAAAAACCTCACTCTATCTTTCAGTGAATATATGTGTTTCCCTGAAGACCTATTATAAATCTAATATTTGTTATGAAATTTTAGAAATCTGCTCTTCTTGTATTTTGAAACATTCTGAGTTTTATTAACCTTTATTCATTAACCAGTCATTAAAAAAGGCTAAAATAAAAACATACCAGTGGCAGAGGTTTACTTGAAAGAATAATGAAATAGTGAAACAGATCATCACTAACACATAATCCTTCATTTTCTTATTGCATTCTGCAAACTATTGCATCATCTTTCAAGGAAGCAATAAAAAAGACTGAAGATACTATCTCTACAGCTTGTTTTGTTTTCCCTGAGGAGCTACAAATTCAGGGGTTTTTTGTTTTGTTTTGTTTTGTTTTGCTTTCCACCTATGTCAAAGAGAAGGAAACAGAGGAAGATACTTCACAATCATTATAAAAGGAATTAAAAGATGAATGCAAAGATAGCAACACTATAAACTCTAATGATGATGGCAAATTTTTATACATAAATGACATTTTAAAAGATTGTGATGGGGGTGCCAGGGATTGAACTTGGGACCTTGCGCTTATGAGGCAGGCAGCAGAACCACTGAGCCCAAGGCTGTGATTTTTATATGATGATATCCTAACCTGGATAAATTTTCTCAATCAATAAGTGAATGATAAATTTCCAAGGGCAAAAAGGAAATATGATATATTCATTCAGCTCAACAGAAAGGATTTCTTCATGCAGTATTTTCAAGGAAAAATTCAGATCAAGTGACATGTATGTGGTGGCACACACCTATAACACTAGCTAGTCAGGAAGCTGAGGCAGGAGGATCACAAGTTTAAGGCCAGCCAGGGCAACTTAAAATGGTACCCTATCTCAAACTAAAATTTTAAAAGGGGGCTGAGGGTATAGCTCAGTGGTAGAGTGATATTGGTTTCAATCCCTACTACCATCCCCCACAGAAAAAAAGGAAACAAGTAAACTTAAAAATCACATCCTAGGGCCAGGGATTTAGCTCAGTGACTCCGCACCTGCCTCACGAGTGCAAGGCCCTGAGTGTGATCCCCAGTACACGGGTTTGGGGGGGCATCAGATTATTCTCTTTCACTAAAATGACATGTGACAGTACTTTTTCTCTTCTCATAATGTCCATATAACAAAATTTACAGGGAAGTTCATAAGTGAGCAAGTGGTGCAGATAAGTATGTATATAAAAAGGTAACTGGAAGACAACTGATGACAAAGAAATAAAAAAAGTACTGATAATTCTGAATAGTGTTTATAAATATAGAAATAAAAATATTCTATAATTATGGAACAAAGAAGACATCTATCCTCTCGTCAACAAAACTATGCACTGTCAAAGGTCTTTAACCATTTTCCAGTCCAATTATCTAAATGCAGGGTGACCAAAAATTGCAGTTTTTTATTAATTTTTATAAGCTAACAGGAAATAAAACAATAATTTATCAAATTTTTTCAATCCGAGAATCGACTGGTAAAAATGTTACCTGACTGAATGATAAAGGTCAGTACCCAAACAAACATGCTGCTAGAGGGACAATCTGAGTAAACTGTGAAGTGGTTAAAAACCTGCAAACACAGCCTAGAGTGGCAGCACACGCATATCATCCGAGCACTCAGGGAGGCCAAGGCAGGCTTGAGGATTACCTCAAATTCAAGGCCAGCCTGAACTAGTAGTGAGAAGAAATGAGGGGGGAGGTAAGAGGGGAGAGAAGGCAAGGGAGAAAAGAAAGGAAAGAAAAGAAAGAAAGAGGGGAAAGGAAGGAAACAACCAATCAAATCTTCAAATAGTGCATTTAGACTACATAAATATAAGGAGAACCAGAAGCAATTATAAGGTAGGACCTACTGGAGATGTAACTGAAATCTGGAATCAAAAACTATAAGATAGATATGCTCTAGGTTGATATATAACAGTTTATAAGCAATCAATTGCATTTAAAGGAAATTGCCTTTTGAGATATATGAGGTGATATGGAAAAATAGTTATAAATTTTTCAGAATGTATTACAGTAGGGCTGGGGATTTAGCTCAGTGGTTCCGGCGGCTGCTTTGCAAGCACAAGGACGCAAGTTCAATCCCCAAAGAGTGGGAAAATGTATTACAGTAAAAGATACTTTGGCATTAATCTGTCTCAAGACAGTCCATCCTGCTTTGAAAACTTATCCTTGTCACTTTCTGAAATAGTTCTGGAAGACCTTTTATATGAGTCCCTTATAGTTGCACTGTCCTGAATCAATTCTAAACATTTACCTTTCACAATCATTTTAGCTTTGGGGAAGAGCCAGAGGTCACTCAGTGCCATATCCAGTGAACAAGGAGAGTAAGAATACACCCTAACATTTTTACCAAACTGCCTTTCACCTGCATGGCATTCATTGGCAACATTCACCATATTTTTGATCACGTCTTGCAAAGAGGACTTCTAGAACTGCTTCAAAAAGTGACAAGAATGATGGGATAATTGTGTTCAAAGCCAACAGAAGTAGTCTGAGGAGGATTTCAGAGCTAATATGTTGGCAATAAAAACTTGACTGCAATCATAGGATAGAATACGAGCTAGTGTGAGAAAGTATAAATAACCGTACTGAGTTTTGCTTTAAAGGAAAAGAAATTCAGCAGTAGCTAACAGAAAAGTGTGGTCAAGAGTATTACTCTTAAATAGGTGAAAGAACAGCATAAGCATATGCTGAGGGTACTAATCCCATAAAGAAAGAAAACTTGATGATCCCAGGAGAATCGCTAGATCCACATACTAAACAGACAGCAGAGATGAGGCCTGGTATACATCTGGAGGGTTGGCCTTACACAGAAATACAACAAGTTCACAGGCATGGGAAAGTTGACTGACCAGGGTGGTGGAGGGGGGTGAAGGATCTTTTCTTTATTGTGTGAGTGTCTCATACATGCTGTGGAAACTGTAAAAAAGAAATGCCACAAGAACGGTGGATAGAATAGCAGATATGACATTTTGACAAGCCTAGCCAAGAAGGCACAGTGCTTGGGCAACTTCCTTGCTTGCCCTCTTTCTGTTCTCTAAAATCTTGTTACCATCAAATGTCATCACTTATTCTTCAAAAGGTGCACAGGGAACAGGAGTAACTCACTGGTCTCCAATGATCCTGAAATCCACTGGGCAAAAGTTAGAAGTTCCTTGGTTAGGTCTCAGGGCTGGGGAAATAATTTTCCTTGACATTCACCACCAATGACTAGGCTCTTAATTCCAAGTTCTGCTCCATCATTCCTTTCAATGAAATGTGGAGCATGGTAGCAACCAAGTGGTTCTTAGCCTGACTCCTGCCGGTAGACTCTTACCATTTTTAATTCTTTCTTTTCCCTTTCACAGCCAGCTACAGTAGGTGTCCTGTAGATCCTTCTACATTAGACAAACGCTATACCCACAAATATATTAAAAAGAAGTGGTTTCTCTACCTTAGGCTCCAGCAACCATGGAGAGAAGCCCTCCTGTTTGAGAAGAATGTTGTGACTAAACAATACCCTAAGGTATTACCTTTGATTTTTTTCTCTGAGGTTTGCCAAAAAGTTTCCCTTTTCTGGGTTTCATCTTCAGACCACTCCTCTTCTGGCAGTACCCTTGAACCAATCTTTGCTAGGAACCCATGTCTTAATTTTACTATCACCTGCCATCTTAAAAAAATAAATTTCAAAATTAACATATTTTGGCTCCTTTGGTTTAATAATCCTCCCTTCACCTTAACACCCCATGCACCTTACCATAAGCAGCAACTAACCTGGAGCATCTTCAGTGTTTTATTTGGACATCTACGTAGCTAGATTTCCCAGTCTATTAGGCATATTTTCGGCTTCTCAGACAACCACAAATTACAATTCTGGTAAACTTTCTGCCACTACATAAGAAAGGTCCTCTTCCCTCTAGGTTTCTTTCCTTTAAACTCTCAGTGATCCCCTTAATGAATCAAATTTTAGAAATGATACTTTCAAAGTACTCTCATCTTTTACCAACCCTCTCCTCAAAGTCTCCTGCCCTGTTCCTAAGTTACTTCTACATATTAGAACTGGACCATAAAGCTCCTCACTTTTTGAACTAAAAAACAAACTTACCTATTTCTATTTAACAAATCCCTCTCATAAGTGGCAGCTTAGAAAAATATTAATTATCTCACAATTCATCTGTGTAGGTCAGAAATGCAGTTCACTTCAATGGATGCCTTTGGCTCAGGGTCTCCCACAAGGCTGCAATCAAGGAGTTGGCCACAGGCACAGTCATCAAGGCTCAACTGACAAGGAGTCTGCCAAACACACTCACCTGCTCTTGACAGTACTTATTGACTGTTGGCCCTCACTTTGGCTCCTTGCCATAAATGGGCCTTTCCACAGGGCTAGTCACAGTATGGCAGTTTGTTCCTCCGAATGTAAAGGCTCTGAGAGAGACAGAAGGGCTAAGCACTCAAGATGGAAGCTATACTCTCTTTGTAACCAAATCTTGGAAATGATATTATATCACTTGTACCATAGTTTATTCATTCAAAATGAGTCACTAGGTCCAATCTGCACTCAAGCAGAAGAGCTTGTTCAATGAGCATGAGGTGGTAGGGATCACTGGGAAACACCTCAGATGCTGAAAGCATTATAGCATATTGGTTAAGAGCACTGACTCTGAGTAGGACTGCTGGGTTTGAATCTTGCTTCCCTATCTAAAGATAAACAAGACACAATTGTGAAAGCACAGAACCCTATGTCTCATACATAGGAGGCACCTGATAATTTCTATCCCCTGCTCCTTTCTAATCTCAACTTTTTTTTTTGGACCAGGACCAAACTTGGGACAAATGATTCATCAGTACCTATTATGTGTCAGGCACTTGTGTAGGCAGAGGCTATACCAGTGCCTTTATGGAGAAAGAAAAACAAACATGTACAGCATGTCAAATGGTAGTAGGTGCTATGAAGAAAAATTAAAATGAGAAAAATGAAATAGACAAAGGGGTAAGAAATTACCATTTATATAAGTAATTCCATTATACATGACAATTTGAGTATATATCACATGTAAACAAGAAAGGGAGTCATGCAGATATCAGAAGAGCAAGGTCAAGGGTGTGTTTGATATGTTCAAATAATGGCCAGAAGGTCAGTTTGATACCAGTACAGTGACAGAGGAAAGGCACAGAAAAAAATTGAGGCAGAGACTAAGCCAGGAAACCAAACGGCACAGGGACATATAGGCCAATGCAGGGCATCTAACTTTTAAGCTAAGTGAGATATGAAGTTAGTGGAGAGTTCTGGCAGAGGAGCAATATAAAATGACATTTTAGGCTGAGTATTGTACTGCATACTTGTAATCCCAACACATTGGGAGGCTGAGAAAGAAGAATCCCAACTTCAAGCCCATCCTGGGCAACTTAACAAGACTCTGACTCCAAAAGGGTGATGGGGATATAGCTCAGTGGGAAACGCTGGGTTTAACGCCCAGTACTGAAGCAAAAAAAAAGACATTTTAAAGGTTCACTCTGATGTATTGAAAGACTTCAGGGAGATGAGTGGGGAAGAACAAGAGAAGCAGGGAGGCTAATGTAAAAATTAAAAACACAGTCAAGAGATAATGGTGGCTTGGGGTAGGATGAAAGCAATGGAGTGCATCATCAAGCAAAGCCCAAGTCTTTCGAATGGCTCATTGGATACAGCTCGGTACATGTGTTCTTCAGATCCCATCTCCTGCTCCTCCTTGTCTTCCAACACCCTGTAAGTCAATGGGTTCCTTCAGCAAACTTCTCTGTATACTCATTTTCTTTTCTGTAATGTTCCCTTTTCCTTTTTGCTCTAAAAAGAAATATGACTGCCCCTGAGAATACTGCTGCTTTTGTAGTAAAAGCTGTTCTCTTACCCATACCTCAGCAGGGATAAGCTCTCCCTGGCTCCTCACTACCACTTCAAGCATCCTCTCTGCTTCCCAATAGTTTCCAAACCACTTCTCTTCCTCCATCCAAACTGCAGATTCTTTAAAACAGATGTACTTGCTGACCTCCTGAAGTCTTAGCCTGGTCTTCATCTCCATCATTGAGTCCTATCATTCTGAGGAGTTCCGCATCCACATAAACGATCTCCTAGGTTTTGATTTTGATGTTTTTAGTACCAAGTGTATTTTTTCACCACTTCATCTTAGTCACCCCCCTAGCATCACAGCCAACACTGTCATCTCCTCAAAAAAATGTCAAGCACTCCATTACCACATTAAGAGTCATGCTAGTTTTCCCACTCCTGCAATTCTCCAACCTCCTTTAGCTCACTAGTCTACAAGATGATTCACTTTTTCTCTACCCTTACTCCTCTCTCATGTCCCTTCTTCTTTCAAAAACCAGGGTAGATTTGATGGTGAAATACTACACACAGTTGTTTCCAAAGAGGAGAAAGTTATAATTCTTTTGTGTCCTTTTCTCTTAGTCTAACTTGTCTGGGAAACTCCAACCTCTTGTTAAATTCAACTATTCCTTATTCTTCTTACATCTAAACAAATGATTCCTGGATAAAAACCGAACTGCTAATCACTGCTAAACCTGACCTACTACCACTCACATTCTGAGTGTGATTTATAATCACAAATCTTAAGCCTATTCCATCTAAATTCATTCCCCACTGTTTGATATGACTTTCACACCTTTCTCAGCTCTATTCACCTTATATGTCACAGAGAAAGCAGATACAATCAGAAGATCCCTCTTCTCTGAGTTGGATATAACATACTTCACTCCTGAGATGAGCTTCTTTATTTCCAGCATCCTTCACTTTTTCCTCTCTATTTGGATCTTCCCCCTAACATAAAACATGCATTATTCCCAACTCATATGTTTGTGCATGCCTAGAATTCCAGCACTCCAGAGGCTAAGTCAAGAGGACTGCTCCAAGTATGAGACCCGCCTGGGCTACATCCTGCAGTTACAGCAGCCTGAAATATACAGCAAGATTCTATCTCAAAGAATAAACTAATCACTCAATCCTCCCTGGAACCTATATTTTCATCCAGCTACTTGCCCTGACTCTGTGTTTTTCTCAGCAACTGTGTTCGTTATTTCAATATCCTCACCTACCAATTAACAACTCAATCCACTACAAATGTCATTTTAATTTCCATCATTCCACCTGAAGCATTCTTATCAAGCCTACCAGTGACTCTCATACTATCAATGATAATGGCTAATTACATAGTTTTAAATTATCCAAACTAAGCTGTACCTTTTTCTCCAGAGCAAACATGCCTAGTTTACCTACTAACCCATCCAATTCTTCTCAGAGAACTTCAGATCTCTACTGAAATTGCTCAGAGCTCTGATCTCAGCCTATTCTCTAAATAAATTTAACTATCATTCTTTAAAGATTACTAATGAACCTCAACCTTAGACCCACAACTTACATTTCTCTTCTGAGCTCCAGATTTATATCAAATGAACACTGAGCTTAAGATGTCTAATACATATTTTCACTTAACAAATCCAAAATATGAAAAATGTTTTTCTGTTTGTTTTCTCTTCTATTCTAAGGACATAGCCCCTCCACCCTAACTCAAGCCAAAAGCTGAATAACTTTTATAACTCAAATTCCATTTTATTTCTGGCATACATCAAGCCACCTTGTTGGTCCTAGAAAACTGTCCTCTGGGCTCTAATCCTCTGGCTTAGACCACACCGACAAACTCCTAACCTTTCCTCTCACTTAAAGAAAGCCACTCTCCCTTTTTTCTTTTAAATTTACTTAATTGCATATTTATTTATTTTGCTACATCTCCAGCTCTTAAAAAGAAAAAAAAAATTTTTTTGAGAAAATGTCTCAGTAAATTGCCCAGGTCAATCTTTAACCTGTAATACTGCTTCCTTCCTCAGCCTCCCAAATAGCTAGAATTATAGGCATAACTTGGCTTCACTGTCCTTCTTATAATTTTCTAATAACTTTATATTTTAATCAGAACAAATTTCACATCTCTACCATGGGAAATAACCTGGCTTTTGCCTGCCTCTCCAGCCTTATCTTCCTACATTATTTTTGTTCTCTGTACTCCAACCACACTACCTTTCTGTTCAAATTCATTCTTATCTAATGACTCTCCATTTGCTATTTCTGCTTATAATGCTTTCCTCCCATATTCTGACAAGACTGTCTCTTTTATGCAAGCCTTTTACATCCTAGCAAAAAAAAAAAAAATTCAAGGGTAGTTGGACACAGGGGCATATATGCCTGTGATTGCAGCACTTGGGAGGCTGAAGCAGGAGGACTGCTGCAAGTTTAAGGTCAGCCTGGGCTACATAGTGAGTTCAAAGCTAGACTATTTAGAGAGAGTCTGCCTCAAAACAAAACAAAATAAAACGATGATAATAATAATTCAGGAAAATTCTGAATACCTTGTCTTCTCAATAGCACTTTCTAAGTTCTTGAAAGTATCTTGTTTGTTCACGTTTACAATTTTCTTTCCCAAGTTAAAAAAAAAAAAAGGCTTCATGGAAAAAGATTTTGTCTTATTCTTTGCTCTTTGCCACCCCATAGAAAATAGTCTCAATATATATTACTTGAGTCTCACATTGTTAATTTATTTAGCCCCTTATAGTTTTCTGAGCTTTTACGTTATATATTAAACAAATTTCCCCCAAAGTAGAAACATAAATTGTGCAATAACAACAGAAGCCTCTTGGTATCTTTCTAATATGCAAATCTGATCATGTTTGACCTTGTTTAAAAACTATGATGACTCCTACCTGGAATAAGCATTCTTAAACTCCAGATAATTTGGTCTCTATAGTTTTTAATTCTCACCCCACACATACAAGCCACATGGAATTATATATGGCTCCCCATACATACTGCTTAACAAATCTATTCCTTTTGGGGGAAAAAAAAAATCAATGACCTTCCTCCCTTTCTCCTCCTCTGTAAAGCCATCTTAGAACTCCTAGAGGTTTTTAGCTTTTCTATTCTCTCTTTTGTCTGTTAGTTAGGAGTGTTCTTTCTACTCCTAAAGCCAGCATCTCAAGGCATATACAATGATTCCTTCTCTTCTTTCGGAGTCTATTTCTTTGACTAAAATGGATTTACTTGATTAATATTTAAACATGATCAAATCACTTTTATTTTTTATTTAGCAACACTAGGAATTGAACCAAGGATAGGCCACACCCCCAGCAGTAAATCTCCTTTATCTAAAATAAAACAAGTAACGCTTCTTCTCTCAAATCGAGGTACCATCTACATACCTTCACAGTCAAACTTTTCAACAGTTATCTATACTGTTTCTATCACCATCCCCTTGCTTCTCCATGAATTCCTCAAATGACTCTACACAGGCTTTTGTCTTTATTATTCCTCCAAAACAACACTTGCTAAAGTCACCAGTGACTGTCATCTTGCTAAAACCACAGATATTCTGCAGTTCCCCCTTTTGCCTCATTTTCTTACTTTGACTTTCTGGTATCCTGGTTTGCCTCCTAAAGAACAAGTTCTCTCCTCCATAAGCTTTCTCATTTTAAGTTATACGTGCTCATGGCTTCAATGACTATTGCATGCAGACTTTTACAATTTTATATAGCTTAAGACTCTATCTTTCCTTGTATTTCCAAGCCTAGCAAGGCAGTTATCTAAATAGTACTTCCTCTTAAACATCTCAAAGTTACTCCGAAATATCAAATCCAAAATTATACCCACGACCCCTTTCAACTTCTCTCCTCTAAAAACCTTGAGTCTCTTCCAAATTATGACAACATCCTGTCAAGCCTTCTCTCTGAATATCTCTCATACAGTTCCACTTTCCTCTAGCCCATATAATCACCATCATTCCCTGTCACCTCACTTCTCTCTGAATTTTCACTCTTCTTTAATCTGTACAGATAACTTTAAAGTGCACACGCACGCATGCATGCACACACACATACACACACACATACCCCTAATTAAAAACTCTACCTTACTCCATTCTTAATCCTAGTTAAAATCTTTTCACAGCTTTCCACTGCCAAATATCCATTTATAGTATCTGGTCTTAAATGTTATCTGGACTGAACTCTTTCTACATGTTGTGATAACTCAATTTACTACTGTCTATACTTCTAATCCTGTAGGCCAATGAGAATGGCAAAACAGTGATAAAAAGTGAGCATTAAAAGATTAACCTAACTAGGGTGGTGGTGGCATGCTTTTATCCTATTACTCCAGAGGCTAAGGCAGGAAAATCACTGTGAGCTGGAAGCCAGACTGCGGTTCATAGTGAGTTCAAGGCCAGCCTGCACTATGTAACAAGACCCTGTCTCAAAAAACCAAAACCAAAAACAAAACCAAAAAAGATTAGCCTGACGATAAGCTAAATTTAAAAGGTACTGTTGTTATTATTACCTTATATTTGCTTTGCACACAATAGCTTCAGGGGAAAAAACGTTCATGCAAACTATCTTCATAATCTTTTATTCTACTTTAACAATTAGAAAACTGATGCTCAGGAAGATCATACACTAACAAATGGCACAGCTGAGAACAAAACTGTCGTCTGTCTTCTGACATCCATGATTTCCAGTTTTAGGATAAAACTATTGGTTACTTACTACTTTATTTCTAAAATGGATGATATATATTTTTGTAAGGATTATTTTATGAATGTTTCTAAGACCTATTGCACCCTTTTCACTATCTGAAAAATCAAGACATATATAATTAGTAAAATGTCTCAAGTTAACTAATGGTGATGGAAACAGAATTCCAGTTTTGTTATTTTCACTTCTCTACTCTCTTCCTGTATCACACTGAATGGTAGCAATGACAAAATGGAAACCACTGAACATAAGGGAAAATATAAGATTAAGTATACTAAGACCAAGCTTTAGGGCTAGAAAAACCAGAGTATAAATCATAACTCTGACAATTCCAAATTGTACGTCCTAGGAAGTTACTGAAATTTCTGCTTTCTCACTTGCAAAATGAACACAATAGATAACTCCTAGGTGTGTTGAGGACTATGTAGGCAATATGCCTAAGAGATATGCTGTCACTCAACAGATAGTTTAAAACAAATTTTAAAAATCAGCTTTTCTCCAAAGAAGACAATGTGAAAAGAAATGAGTCATGGTTTTAAAAAGATGGGACTGAGTTTCCAGTTCTACCATTTAGTATCACATACTTTCTCTGGCTATCTTTCCTCATGTGTACAATATGTAATGACACTCACCACTTACACTCACAATTTCAACCACTTTCTTAATCAAACAACATCATCCAAAATTCACTATTATCTATGTACACATATAATGTACCACTGTACCACTGTCTTTGTAGTCTATAAGAGCCTGAGATGTCTTCAATCATCTCTGTATTTATAACAACTGGGTCTGACCACCAGAGGCATTCATTAAATGGTAGCAAAACTGATTTATTAAGAAAATAGAATTCATCTATTAAAAACAACCTTTCACAATGAGATCCAGGAGTTCATCCATGTAGAATATGAGTGCTAGCCTAGCTAAGATCAATTCATGTCCTTCCCTCCCAGGACTTTAAATAAGTAGAATATAATTTTGTTCACTGGATATAAACTGCATAATTCCACACAAATGCCATTCCTCTATACAGGAATCATATCTGTCTCTTTCCTTGTTTTGGATAATACAGAGGGGATAATAAATACTATAAATGATATAATGAATGCTCAGTAGTACTCTACCCCCTTCTCTCCAATTTCAACAAGCCATGAGGATGTTCTCCATTAAAAAGAAACCCTGCATGAATCTGGAAAAGCTGTTGCTGCTATCGATGCATAACATACTGCTATTATTTTTTTATATAAATATATATATATATACATATACATATACATATACATATATATATAAATTGAATTTTGGGAAACTTTAACGGTGCTGCCAACTTTGGAAAAAGTCATCCCTGTGTTGAATTGGCATTGTACAGAAATGGACAGCCATATTGGTCTAGAAATGTTAATTTATTTTTATTTTTATTTTTTACTTTTTTTCCATGTGTACAGGGGTAACACATCATACTAAATATGTAAGGTCATATCTATGTGGGTTTGATTACAGAAACTAATAAAGTATTCTTTAAATAAGGAAAAAAAAGAATAAGATAAGACTATAAGAGCAAGAAGCAGTTTAAATACATTAAGGGACCATTTTCATCTCCAGAATTAAGGATTATTTTAATGTTACATCATTGCCTTTTCTCTTTTATTTTCCTTTTTAGTTTTATTTTAGGATTCCCTATTTTTAATGTTCATACAGAGATTTCTTTAACTGAAATACCGAATAGTTTCTTTGGTGTGAAAAACTATAATAGTACACAGGATCCTAATGAGGTAATTAATAATGTGAAATAGGAAGTAAAGGGCTAAAGGTGTAGGGAAAGTGGGAAGGGTGGGGGAAAGGTAATAAGGGAGAGGAAAAAAAATATGAGAGACTGAAGAAATGGAAATAAAGTGTTTGTAAATGGGGAGGGGAGGAGGGGGTAAAGGAAGGGCAGGGACAAGGGGAAAAAATGAGAATCAAGACCTATTATGTAAAGGTACAGAATCCCAATGATGAATGTAACTGTATTGTATACCTAGATTGTACCAATAAACTCAATTAAAAAAAAAAAAAAGAAACCATGCTTTAGGTCAGGGATGTGGCTTAGTGGTTCCGCCACTTGCCTCACAAGCACAAGGTCCTGAGTTCGATCCCCAGTACCAAAAAAAAAAAAGTAACCCTGCTCAGCACGGTGGTCTGTTCCCAGCACTAGAAGGCTGAGGTAGAAGGCCAAGAGTCTAGGCCAGCCTAGGCTACACACTGAGTTCACCTCCAGCCTGAACTACACAGCAAAATCCTATCTCAATACCCACCCACCAAAAAAATGAAGCAAAACAAAACAAAAAAGGCAACCCTAATGAGAGCTCCCAATCCATGAGTGCTTTAAAAATCAAAACAAAATGGGAAACATTCCACATAAAACTAGTTTGTGTTTTCAAAGTTCTCACTACATAAATTCAAAGATATTCTCAATATGATAGATGTCTATGCAACTAATGAGAGCAAAAGTTTATATTTATTGAGAATCTACTATGTGCCACATATTATGTTAAGCATGTTACATAACTTATCTCAATCTTCACAATAGGCACATGGTAGATATTAGTTTCCTTGTGTGACAAATGAAGAAACTGCAGTTTTGAAAGGTTGAATAACTTGCTCATAGTCACACATGGAAGCATCAGAGATGGAATTTAACAAAGTCTGTAACACCCATATTCTTTGCACCATATCATGCTGACTACTGATATTAAAAAAGAGGGTAACTCAGGAAAGATATGATAAGAGATACACGACGGCATTCTACTTCAGAGTTTTAGGCACATAGGAGCAAAATAATGGGCTGCATCTATTTACACAAAAAACTAGGTGAGTGATACAAATTACTCATCAGTTCTACGATTCTAGAAATGTCCACATCACTCTAAGGCACTGACAACTGAACATAATTGAATCATTTTTCTAGAATGCTCAAACAGTGCCTTCAACTTACTGGTGCCAAACCAAGCAGACAATGGACGTGATATATGAAATATATTTCACAGCTTTCTCATGTTCACTGAGACCCACATATCCTTGCACAACAAAGTGTCTTTCAGGCATATTTATTGCTATCTAACATTCAAAGAATTTCAGAATTAGGTGAGGTTCAGTTCAATCCTATTATCTAATGGATATGGGAACTAGGGCTCAGAATTCTTGATGTTAAATGACTGCCCATAGTAATATGGCTCAGTACTACTTGACCCCCCAACTGGTCCCGGCTAGATCTAAAACAGATCACTGAACTCTCATTTCTAGTCCAGTAAGTTATCTCCACACAGCTCCTAAAGGTGTCTGTCCTACTTAGTGCTTAACCACCTAGACATCGTTCTCTATATCTAGGAGTTATGCTGCTACAACAGGTCCTCTGGACACGTTTCCTGAATTGAACAACTGCATGGGCACTGAGCTACACAACACAGAAAATAAGACAGAGCTTTTCCTCCTCTAATTCATGCTATTCAAACTTTCAGGTGTGACAATACACACAGAAAATGATAGTATTTTTATGTCACCTATTGGCAAATGAGAAGTCAAATGCATATAGTCAGTATGACCAGTGGAACCCTAAGGCCCATGTGGCTGCTCCCAGAATAGTGGGAAACAGTTACCTTGGCCTATCTGAACCTCAAACCTACACGTGGCAGGCATATTGATTAGGAGGCCCTACTGTGGGATAAGAGATGCACAAAAGAAATAACTAAGGCGACTGTTACTGTCTGCTTTCATCAGACACAAATAAGTGAAAATGAGATTAATTCAATTTGCTTCCTTTCATAGCTCCTCTTCCAAACAAATCAAAAGACAGATTATCCCATCATTCTGGTCAACAGTGCCAATCAATTCCACCCACAAGGTAAGTGAAAACTACTTAATGTACATTAGTGTGTTAAAAAGTTCATTGAGCTCTCATAAATACAGCATTATAAAAATAAATCAACAGAGGGGAGGAAATTACATTTCAAGGTCATAGTCAAATATGAAGGGAGAAACAGAAAAAGAAGCCCTTGCCAACAAGCACATACAGATACACACATATACCTTCACAGCCTCTGTGATCAAGCTCCATTTCCACAAACCTAGTTAAAATTTTGTTATTTATAAAATTAGCCTGCCTGAGCCAAGTAGGTTCTTGCAATTCCAGACATCTAGGCTAAAGGGCAAAGGGCAAAGTGAAACTTTCAAAAGCTGGCTAGTGTCCAGGGGCATGGCACCTAACAGGCTCCCTTAGCAACGCACACAGCTGTCTGCTCAAGAGAGTTACCACCATGTTTGCAAAGAACCGTAGATACTCTTATTTTCACAGCTAAAACTGGGGTGGGCTGGGGGTGGTTCTGTATTACTTTCCCTGACAGTCTCCTAACATTTATCACATTTCATAATTTATAAATCTCTCCAATTCCACAATGTTTTCCTCTATCCCAAATTAACAATAAAATAGTGTAAAGTATATATTAAGTCTCTGGCAAATATAAAATACTTTAAAATGTCTGATTATTAATTATTATTCTAGCTACTACAGACATGATTTCTAACTACAGGCAAGTAACTGTGACTTAATTACTTTCCTCATAATTTTAATAACAACAGTGACCTATTTCACATGACTATTGTAAAGGACCATAAAAAGTATTAGATAAAAACTTACAAAAGCTTATTCCTAATTAAGGACATGGCTTGATTATTAAGGTCAGTGACCCCAAAACTTAACCTAAACTGACCGACCCTGACCCACCAGGAAAGCTGCTGCTCCTGAAGTCTTCAGTTAAATCTTATCTGCCACTTGCCTTCTCAAACCTACCAAGCCCAGGGGATGGCACTGCTTTGGGAGCTCAGCTCTTGTGCTTAAGTTGAACAAGGTAAACAACACTGTAAAACAGACCAACAGCAACAAAAAAACCCAAAACACCAATGTTACAATCACTGCTAGGTTTTAAAAACCTAACACCTGTGTGAAGAAGGGGATGTGGCAGTCTGTGCTCTGTGGGGAAGGCCATTTGTGCAAGAGCAGAATCTCGCAGCTTTCCACTCCTTATATGTGCAAGTGCAAGCCCTCGCCCACAGCACTCTGTACTCACCCAGAGGTACATCATGTCAGACTAGGCTGCTGAAACTCAGCGGTCCGTTGATCTTGAACTGCAAAAAGGCACTTTAGTGAGCCACGCGAAGAAAAAGAGATGCCAGGATGGGGAGCAAGGGATTGGGGTGGGGAGAACCCCCCAAAAAATCACTCAAGTAAAAAATTCCTATGAAACGACCGGGTCTTCTGCCCCCTCCTCTCCAGCTGACTGTTCTGTTGTTCTTTCTCCTCCCTCCCAATTCTCTCTCTCTCTCTCTCTCTCTCTCTCTCTCTCCCTCACCCTTTCTCCCTCTCTCTCCCTCCCTCCCTTTCTTCTCCCCCACCCTCTCTGGGAGTTCCCAGCCCCAAGTGTCTGAACTGGAGTATTCAGAACCACTCTCTATTTGCCTTCAGGATATCTCTATCTGTCATTCTGCTTCTAAAAACACAATGACCACTAACAAAGATTACTGCAAAAGACAGGGATTGGTGGGGTTGCTAATAAACCACCAGCACAAGTTTCTAGCCCTAGACATAAATTGGTTTAAGATGTGTCCTTTAAATATGTATGAAGGACTCAAACTCTGCCCTCCAAGATCAAGTGCAAGTGCATCACCCTTCCCTCTGCCTCCATTTTTCCAGAATCCCTTGCAGAAGCCAGGAACCTGCTTCGCAGAACCTGCTTCGAGATGACACTCCCTTTCTGCCACATCAGCCTGCTACTGCTATTCTTTTATCATTTCACTTCTAATCTTCTAAGAGTTTAAAACAGGCAAATAGGCTTTTCACCTTTTTTATTCTACTGTTCACAACCACATAACTTTCATTCTAAAGCGGCAAATGACAAGGGTTTTAGAGTCAAGTGGATCTCAAGGTCCTAGCACAAAACATATACTTTACCAGGCATATGGACAGGGCAGAATACAAGTTTTAAGTATGAATTCTGCATCTACTATTACTATCATTATAGCTTAGCAAAGTTTTTAATCTTTTTAGGCTTCTGTTTCCCAAAGCAAAAATGAGTTAAAAACTCCTTTTGGAGTTGTAATTAGATTGAATGATAAAACTGTGAGACTACCTGCCATGATCCTGGTGATCACATTTTCTAATATTGGTTATGTTCAAACATTTATTATGTGCCTCCTATATGACAGGCAGAGCTTTCATCAATTAGGTACACCAACAAACAAGTATTATCAAACCACTTGTCTCTCCTAGTGGGTTCTGTTCAGAAAATACCTGAATTCTCCATATGCCAATGCCCATACCTCCCTGACCCCATTTCTTCATGTTCTAAGGCAAAAGTCCATGCTAGCTATAAATGGCTCTCCCTTCCATGTGGGACCTGTGGTTTTTGATGTGGCATTCAACTCTTTTACCAATCACAGTATTCTTGCATCAATATCCCCTCTTCTATATCCTTCAGGGAGGAAACCTGAAATTCAGCTAAAGTTCATCTATTTTTGACCATGGAGTCTTTGGCATAATACCTAGCATACATTAAGTGCACAAAACATTCTCGAAGTGTTGTTGTTTTGATAAATATTCTACTCCTCTAACTTGTTAAAAGAAAAGCAAAACAAAATAAAAAGCAAACAAAAACAAAGCCCACCACCTTCCTGCTGCCTCAGGATTCTGGTTCCACTCAGACTCGTTGAAACAGCTCCCTCAAGCTCATGAAATTGCCAAGTAAGATCTGTGAGGCCTGCACTCAAGGCAGGGCCCATGCAGGGAGTACGTGCATTCTTTCTGTTGAATACTACCCCACCCACCACTACAGAGGTGCTCTGGTGCTAGTTATGTGTTAAAGTGAAGTTTCTTTTTCCCTTAGTGTCAAAGTCAGGTCACTTTTTTCCAAACTAGTAAGTGCCTTCTGCAAGAGAGCTTACAATGCCTTTGCTCTCCTCCCACCTTAAACTCTGGGTTCATTTAAACTTGGAGAGGCAGGTCAGAAAATCTTAGTTACACCCAAACCTTTCCCTTTTCTTTACGCAGAACCTCTCTGTCCTCTGAGGACAGGATTGCATTTCTATTATGAAAGAGAAAAAAGAATGTCCAAGCTTTAAAACTGAGACAGCCATTTGTCCTTTTTGGCAGCACCAGAAATCATACCCAGGACTTTGAGCATGCTAGGCAAGTACTCTACTACTAAGCTCTATCCCAGTAGCCTTTAAGAAAACAAATCTTTACTTTTTATGAATTATGAGACTCTTTTCTATGTTCACAGTCAATTTGTATATCTCACTTTCCTGTCTAATTTCATAGGCCATGTGTTAAGTCTGAGATCACCACCCCTCTGTAATCCATTCAAACAACTATGTTACCATCATACTCAGTCTAGAGAATTTTCAAACTCTTTGAAGAGCTTTTACTATTCACAAACTTTTTTGGAAACACAAGAGTTATAAATTTCCTCTTTCCTGATTGTAATTTTTAAATTAGGAGAAAAATCCAGTCAGAAATGAAACTCTTCTGTGTTGCCTCCATGCACATGCACACAAAACAAAAACCCAAGCCAAGGTAATCTTTTTCTTCCTGCTCCTGCATGTCCAAATTTCCTAACTTGGGGGTTGGGGGGATTATTTTTGCCAAGCATCAAAGTCAAATAAGGAAGCCTATGTTTTTTAGCTATTAGAATTCACATTAAGAGACAAAAAGATCTAATGATTCCACATTGTAAAATTACTCTGAAAAGGATCAGTCTGACATAGAGATTAAGGTACACTCACACTCCATTCTATCAAGAGAACATTTTATCAGACTGTACTCTGAAGCTTATCAGCCTCTATATTAGTTCATAGGTGAAGACGTGTCAATTTGAGCACTGGAGGAAAAATTCTCCTAGGATGAGCACACAGAGAAAGTTTCTGGCATGTATGACTTTGACAGTAACATGGGGCTGCCAATAATTCTAGCCTTATAATGCATCCTGAATTCCTGCTTCAGAAAGTGTTAGATTTTGTGACATGACAAGTATGATGAGCAGAAAGGCTTTGGAGCCACATTTTAGATTCTCTGCCTCAAAGTCCAATAATTCAAGAGACCTCTTATTTTCTGTAAGTCTCTCTGTGGCTTTAAAGGGTTGCTGGAGACACTGTGTACATCTGGGGAGCCAGCCTAATTTCTAAAAAATATACCTGAGAAATCAGGAATTGAAAGTTTTTCAAATGAAATCTGAGGTAGTCCTCTGAACATAATCTGTATTCCTTTCACTTTCAGGACAGGTGGAGATGATACAGCTTCACACATCATGAATGAGCTAAAGATATTGGACACAGATGGTCCACTGAATCTGCCTTAAAAATGAAAAAAGGTGAGCCAGGCATGGTGGCACACCCCTGTAATCTCAGCATTCAGCAGACAGAGAGGCAGGACAATCCCCACAAATTCAAGGCCAGACTAAGCTTCATAGTGAGACTTTGCCTAAAAAAAAAAAAAAGAAAAGAAAGAAAGAAAGAAAAGAAAAGAAAAGAAAAGAAAAGAAAAAGGGTTGAAAGAATGAGACTCTATCTCATTTTTCTCTCAGCTTAAAATAGCAGAGATTCCCACAGGACAGTTCTCTAATATAATTCTACTACTCCAAGTGTGCCTCACAGAGCAGCATCTAACATTAACATCAACTGGAATCTTCTTAGATATAAAGAATCTCATACTCCAATGTAGACTGAATGAACTGAAGTCAACACTATAACAAAAGCCCCACGTGCTTCTTCAAACTGCATTCTAAGAAGGAGATCTAGACTGGCCTCATACACTAGACACAGGGCAATGTTTTTCCACTTTTCAGTATATCTCAATCAGTCTAGAAGATAAACTAGTAAGTATTTTACCCCTGCTTGCTGACTTTAACATACTATTACCACCAGCAGTGTCTATTTACTGTATTGAAACATTTTGTATGCCACAACTTTGCAAGCATTAGCTCAATGAATCTTAACAATAATTCTGAAAGACAGGCCCTGTTATCTTTGTCATACATCAAAGGAATGTAAGGCCCAAAGTAGATAAATAATAAACTCATGGTCTCACAGCTAAACAGTAAAGTAGCCAAAAGTTGCACACAAGTTTATTAAGACACCAAGTTCATTTCATCTATATCATACTTACTGATAAAAAAAAAAAATCAAAGCAAAACCGGCAAAATCTCTGGAAATTTTACCCTGGATATAACCCTGCTCCCTAGCTCTGCCCACTGTGAAGATTTAAAACAATGCCAGAGATATTGGGCCAGAGACTTGGGATACATAAACTGTATGTGGCACTGACCAAAGCACTGCTGCTGCTAACGCTATTATCAAGAGAAAAGTCCCCAAAATGCCTTGTAAATTGTGGTTAACTTTTGGGGAATCTAAAATAAGCTCTAGGGTGTACAGCTCTAGGGGCTTTTTTCTAGGACAAAAGAGTGCATCTCAAAGATGACCTCTTGCAAAAAGTTTTTTAAGGACCAGGGTTTTCCATATCTAACACAGGAAACTGTATTATCTTTAGAACTCTGTTTCTCCTTAATATACTTCAAAAACACTCTCAAAGAGTCTTCCCTCTAACACTCTCTGCATCCCCTCCACCATTCCTGGACCTCATGGAGTCTTCCTGTCTCGGTCCCTTTTTCATTATCTACCCACTCCAGTTCTGACTTCCACTCCCTCCTCTGTCCAGCTCTGATTCCATGGTTCATAATTATAATTCTGGCCTAGTGAATACCCTCAATCATTTGTCCTCTCATCACTGCCACCTGGCAAAACTCCAATCCTGGCTAAATACAAGCCTCTGCTTTCCCTGGGCCTGTGCACCATCAGCTGAATGTTGCTGGAAGAATATCACATAACCAAGCTGATTCACTTATGATCAAAACTCTCGGGCTGGGGATTTAGCTTAGTGGTTCTGATGACTGCCTCGCAAGTGCAAGGACCTGAGTTCGATCCCCAGTACCCCACCCCAAAAATATGAAAGCAAAACTCTCAAATGGGCACTCAGCATGCTAAGCAATTCTATCAAAGCTGCCTTTGGAAGTACTGCTACTCTTCAAAATGATTATTTCTTGCCTTCTCAAACCTGCCTCATTTTCTCTCTACCACCTCCTGTTGGCTTGGTCCCTATACAATTGTGTCATTTTAAAAGAGAAGTATTCAGACTGGCATCTTTTCACCAGTAAAATCCTACCACCAAATACACGCACGCCTTCTGCTCAAATTCAATTTAAATGAAGGAGGTATTTCTACCACCTAATGCCAATCTCACTATTTGTGCTTGCATGCCATCCACTGGTGCTCCTGTAAAAACCTGGCTGCCCTGTCAATCAATTATCTAGTGTCTCTGGCATTACTGATTTGTCTGTCCCCTGTTCTTTGATCATGGTCATGCTTAAAAACAAACATGTGACCCATCTTCAGAAAGTTTCTCCTCTGTTTTCAAACACTAAAGGGGGAAAGAGTGTGAACTAGTACTATTATTTTAGAGGTCAGGCTAACAATAACAATTGAATTTTGAATAAGCACAGCCTATGGTTCACTATTTCTATCTCCCAGTTGCTTATCTCAGAACACCCACACTAAAGTAAAATGCTCACTGCAGTGATGTTAGAGCAAAACAAAAGTTTAAATCATAAATGTCCAGTAACAGACAAGTAACTAAATGAACAATGACTTTAAGGTGTTTGTCTTCGATCCCTTAGCTTCCTCCATTTATTTCTCTGCTCATCACTCACAGCAAAACTCCTCCATAAAGTTTTCTAGATCCCTCTCCTCTGTTTGACTTATTTCTTCTTCAATCTACTCAAAGTTTTCAAGCCCTCCAACCCATTGTATCAACCTACCAAAGTCTACTCCCTTTATAATACTTAACCCAATGGACATTTTGCTGTCCTCAACTTATGTCGCCTTTCAGGAGGAAAGCTGATATCCTTCTTCAAATAATTTTCTTCTAGCTTCTGAGATACTACAATCCTCCCACTTCTCTCCTCATTCATTCTATCACTGATTCATGCTAGTAACTATTAAACTACATCCTTAAACACAGACTTCTTCCCATTCTACTTGGATGTTGGGCCGACATGTCAAACACCACATGCTCAAAACTGGGTCCTTGTTATGGTTTGTATGCAGATGTCCCCACAAAGCCTCACGGGCTCATAGGTGGGGTTATTAGAAGGTAGATGGATCATGAGTATGTGATGCTGGATTAGGGTGTGGCTTAAGGGTGCATGACAACTAAATTAGTCCACTGATTGATTTAGTGTCATTCTGAGTGTGGGTTATGGGAAGGTCCACCCTGGGTGTGGCTGGCACCAACTAATAGGATTGCAGCCTGGATGTAATATAATAGGAAAGATGGGAGGTAGGCTCACTGCTTCCTGCCTACTACCTGCTCTGCCATGGACTGTTTTTCCTCTTCTATGCCTCTCTGCCAGGCCACGCTGCCTTGCAACCAGCCAACTGTAGACTGAAACCTCTATAAACTGGGAGCTAAAATAAACCTTTCCTCCTTTCATTTGTGGGTGTTGGGTATTTCATCCCAGCAACAAAAAAAGTAAGAGAGTTCTTAATTCTCCACCACCTTTATCCTTGAAGTCCAGAATAATCCTGGGGTTCCCTATTTCAGTCAGTGGTGCTGCCTAACAATTATGAAAGCCAGGGACCCTTTTTCTATCTCTCTCCCCTCACATCCAACCTACAGTAAATTGTGTATGTGATTTCTCCTGATGTTCCTTGTTACCACCTTAACCCAAGTTACCATCATCTCTCTCCTAAAATCACAATACTTTTCCTACTTCTATTGTTGATCCCCTTCAAAATATTCATCACATAACACACATGGGGATTTTTAAAAATAAAAACCAGATCATTTCTCTCCTTCTGCAGCATCATATCACAATATTTATTCTATCCAAACTCTTTATAATGACCTCTGGGGTTCTACAGGACCTACTAGGTATCCAAACTTCCAATCTCATTTTTTGCTATTCTCTCCTCTCAACAACCACTCTAAAAACACTGATCACACATCAATTCCTGACCTAGAATAAATCCAACCTCCTTTTGCACCGTCTTGAAAATTTTCCTTATTCTACCTTCATTATTTGCAAGGATGGCTCCTTCTTAACTTTCAGATCTCAGCTTCAGTGTCAATAATCTTCTCAAAACTCTCCAGACTAGCCATCTAGGTGGAAGTCCTTCCTCTCAAACCCCTATTCTCTATCACTGGGCCCCATTTATTTCTAACAGCAATCAAAATCTCTATTTGTTTATTGTAGATTTCTCCATTAGAAAGTAGTTTTTTTGTATATATCAGATACAATTGAAAACTTCTACTATGGAACATTTTATCTGCTGACTTTTTATTAGGGAAGGTCAAAGTTATTTGTAGGAGTTTCTGGCACTCAGGGAGTTGTCTAACCAAGTCCTATAAATAAAGCTGGAGTGCTACTAATTTCACCCTAGTTACCAAAAGTACTCAAAGCTTTATCATAGCTACAGACCATAAATATATGCTGGCATCAATGGCTTTAGAATGTTCCCGTTTGAAATAATAATGCTAAAACAAACAAACAAAAACCAGTTTCAACTTACTTAAGCTATTGGATCATCAATATTACAAACTGCCTCCCTTCCAATACTATAAATTTACTTTTCTTGGCACAAGAGAATAACAGCATCCCAATTCAAGCTCCACTCTGATCAAGCTCCATTCCACTCTTGTTGGATGTAAGCTAATTAACCAGAGTCTGATTATAATGTAGCTATTTGAATTTAACTTAATCACAATTAAATTTTCAGTTCTTTAGTCACACTAGCCACATGCCCAAGTGTTCAAGGGACATATGAGACTAGTGGTTATCATAATGATCAGAGCAAATAATATTACCGTCATCACAAAAAGTTCTACCGGACAGAGCTGTTCTAGAACATAGGCATTACTGAAAGCAGAAAGGCCTTCTACGTATCCAGAATATCAAAACATGTATGGATCTTCACCAGTGGAAAAGCTCCAACAGGCCTTCTTCCTGAATCTATTTTTATTTTAAGAATTTTTCTGCCATGTTAATCCAGCTAACTGCCCACCAAAAACTCAAAAAGCAAATTTATAAATAAAATTGGAAGTAGTAGGGATTAATTACCAGAGGAAGGAGGGACTGTATGTTAGAGGCATAGTATGTTATCAGGAACAAGAGAGACTCAGAGGGGTAAAAAAAAATCTAAAAAGCAAATGTTTTTTAAAAAGAGATGACAAAATAGGATCACTTAGGCAAAACTAGCAAAAACTCCTGAAATACCATTCTGACACACCTAAACAATAACTGGTGTTGACAACTGTGTTAAAGACATTAATCAGTATATACCATTTTACTAAGAAGAAATAAATTCTAGTCATAGAATACCTTCTAAAGGGGTTGATTTCCAAAATGACTACATCTTAAACATCCAGGTCCTTACAAAAGTGAAAATCCTCTCAACTAGTTGGAATACTGAACTACCAAAAAACAAAAAACTTCATTCCTAAAATACTCTGAATAGCTAAATTCAAGTCAAGACTTCAGCTCAACTAATACTGCTTACAAAACAGGTACAGATACGAGAATAAGACCCCTTTGTAGTATCATGAATTATGGTTCATCTATACAAGGAAATACTACAGAGCCTCTGGGTAGAAGAGTGAAATAAAAAAATACTTGTATGAAATAGTCAATAGATATTAAGAGGAAAAAAGAAATGCTCAGAACTCTGCAGTACAGTATCAATGGTTTAAAAAAAAAATACCCAAGGCTTCCAGGGAAAAAAATGGGGGAATAACTTTTTGCTATATACACGGTGTGTACTTTATGAACACTAACTCACATAAATGTGTTATTTGTTCAAAAGAAATAATATTTTTAACTTTAAAAAGTTCTGCATTCCCAAGAAATGTATAAGCAATATTTATCTATGTTTCAAAAAACGGAAGGAAAAAACTTTTTCCTTTACCAATGACTAGATACTTAAATATTTCACATTCACAGTTTACTTATTAAAACTTAAATACTATTTGAACTCCCAAAACACTGACTTTAAAAAATGAACTTAAAATAAAAACTGCAATGATCTTTTACGTTTCATATTACTTAACTTCAAAGAAAATATATCCACAAATAGGTAGAAATTTAAGGGGGAAAAAAATCTTACTGGATAATACAGCAAAGACTGGCTCAATAGTCACTACAGAATGGTCTTCTGTATCATGAGAGAACAAGATTCAGTCACTTTGACAGTCCTTAAGATTGAAAATGCTAGTGGTTTCCTATTATCCTTTTTCTCTTCTTCCTGACTACTTCCACACCTCTTTTAAAAAGAAAAGAAAAAAGAAAGAAAAGGACTAATTCCTAACCTCTACTGCTGTATAGAGAGCTGGGTGCAGCCATAAGATTGAATTCTGGCCAATGAGATAGAAGCATAAATATTATGCAGGACTTCCCACTTTCTTAAGTAGGAAAGGGGACACTGTTTTTCCTCCCTACAAACCACTTTGCAGAAATGGGAAAACGAAGTCTGGAACTGTAGTAACCATCTAAGCTCAAATCTACAGGCAGAGAAGCAAATGGCAGAAAGTATCTTTGGTCTTTAATAAGCATAGAATACCCTATCAGGCCTGAACTGCCTGCCTTCAGACATCTTTTTGAGGGAAAACAAGTAAAGCTCTCTCTTAATTAAGCCTCTTTTTTGTTGACAGTGAAGAAGGCAGGGGTGTCCATCTCCTGTTCTATGTAGCTGAACTTACTCCTAAATGATACACTCAACAATAAATGTACTTTAACTTCCAAAATTCAGTTTCATTTGAAACAACAGAAAGCTTTACATACATCAATAATATATAATTTTAATGACAAAGACAGAGATTGTCAAAGAATCCTGAAATGTCAGTGTTACTGATTTGGATCTTAAATGTTCCCCTGAAAGTCCTATATGATAAAGTCTTGGTTAGCAGCCTGTGGTGCTCCTGGAAGGTGGTGAAACCTTTAGAAGGTGGGGCCTCATGGAAATGAAGTTAAGTCAATGACAGTATACTCTTAAACTGACCTAGACTCGTGTATGTGTGTGTGACACCATGGCCTAAAACATGAGCCAAAATAAATCTTTCTTCCTTCTATGTTGGATGATCTCAGATATTCTGTCACAGTAACAGAAAACTAACAGTCAAGTAGGAAGTCTAAGCCAAGAAGTCAGTCTACCCCTCCCAACCTACTGTCCATAACTATTCTGCAGCAAAGTAAAAATTGAACTTAACTACCCCTGAACTTTAGTAATGAGAAAATATATGTATACTCTTATTTGCTTCTTCTGAAAAATCAGAGTAACGTTCTTATATTACAGGGATATTGTCATATCCAAATACAGTGGTACCTCAGTTCACAAACTTAATTCTTTCCAAGATTCTGGTCACAAACTTAATTGGTTCAGAACTGAATAAAATTTCCCCATAAGGTCAACACTGAACCTAATCACTGAATTTGATTTGCTTCTTGTCCAATTTAGTTTGCAACCAAAATTGTGGCAAGAACTGTTTGTGAATCAAGCTACTACTATAGAGTATGTTAAACTATTCTGTAAACAGAGTATTACATCCTGTTGTTACCATCACAACTAGCACTATAACAACCAACTGGTAAATGAGATCAGAACACAAAAAAAAAATATTACATGAAAGCAATTAAACAAGTAGAAACTTGGGTTTGGAGCCCAGGGAATTCAGTGAACTTCTTGAGCCTATTTCAGCAATTTTCTCATCTATCTTTCAAAAATATTGTATCAGAGGGCCAGGGATTTAGGTCAGTGGTGCCGCCACCTGCCTCGCAAGTGCAAGGTCCCAAGTTTGATCCCCAGTTTAAAAAAAAATATATACATATATATCTTTAAAGCAATGGGAAAAAGTTGAGTGTTGAAAGGGGGAAAAAGAACAAAAGTAGTAAATGGCTTGAAGCATTAGTGATTATGATGCATTTTGAAAGCTATAACTCAGTATTTCACAGAACAATAAGTACCCTAGCAATTTTAAATTGATGTTAGCAACATTTTCTTCATTCAAAAAATACTAGGATGGGGAGTTAGCTCAGTGGTTCTGTCGCCTGCCTCTCAAGCACAAAGTCCAGAGTTCGATCCCCAGTACCACACACACACACACACACACACACACACACACACACAAAATACTAAACATATATGTGTACTTAATATACTGTTTAGTATGCAAAAACTTATCATTAAAAAAGTAGGATGCCTTATTTGAGAAATGAGTATAGCATGAGTTCTGATACAGGAATAGTTTTTAAATGTGGGCAAAGGCACTGGCATTATACCTGAAGTCTATTTGATGACTGTAAATTATCTATCTAATTTCAACAATATTATAGGGTTTTTCTCTTAAAAATGGCTTCATCTCTTTAATTTTACCCTTAAAATAATGTGTATTTGAATGTTTGAGAAACAGCAAATGAATTCACTTCTTGAAAGCATTAGCTCAATTCTTAAACCACATCTGTTGAGTCCTTTAATCCATAAACACACTGTACATGAATCATACCAATGATGTGTTGTTCAATTCATTCTATTTAGAAAAGTACTCCATGGTTAAACAATTTTGAGGCACAGTTAAGCAATTTACTATTTGCTCAATTTAAGATTTTTGTACTCTTCCAACAGGACACTAAAATTAACAGATATTTATCACAAACTTTTTACAAATACTCAAAGGAAGAAACAAGCTATTCAAGGGTGGCAGAAATTAGGTGACAGGCAAATGATGCCAAGAATCTCCTGCACAACTTAAAGGGCTACAAATGGGATAAGGAAAGTGTAAGAAACAGACAAACAGCCTACGGGTTTTTGTTTCCCAAAAGGGATACCAAGTGAAAGGATGCCACTGCTGATCTATATACCCATCTACTCTGAAGATCCATATCCAAGCAGCTTTACATATGCTTCTTGGAGAATCTGAACCACCCCACTTTCCCTAGATGAAATGCTGTTAATGCCAATTTAAGGAAAAACTGAAATGGCATTATTTTCTGAGAAAATAACATCTGATCCATCCTAGATTGGACTACATTACTTTATCCTAGATCTTATCAATTGTTTCAACATCAAAATAATACTAAAAATTAGTGTATATCAAACTTATTTTCATGTTATGACTACACTTTTAATAACATAACTGAGATGAGTGGGACTTAATTATTTTTGAAATATGATTTATTTTTAGTGAATATTATAGTTCCCCACATGGGAAGCTACAACCATGCCAGACATTTTCTACGAGGAGATAAAACCCTATTTATAGACCTATCAGTTGCTCCTTGCTTAGGTCGTAAAATAGTTTCCACTTTAAGCCTGATATGACCTCCCCTGACTTCTCTGGTTTCTAATGTTTCTTTCATCTTGAAGTTTCCCACATTTATCTTTATCTCCACAAAACACTTAAGCTACTATGGGGTGTTGGGGAGAGGATCTCTTTTTGCTCCAGGAAAGTTTTCAGAACTTAAGGGAAAAGGGAGAGTTCTTCATACAGTGGGTTTGGGGGACAAGAATATGCAATCATAATGCTATATAGCCATGCACATGACAAAGGAGAATGACCACAAGGCCTATTTGTATCTCAATTTGTATGTGATTTCCTGAAGTTTCCCATCTTTTAAAATCTCCAGTAAAAATAAATACCAAGGAGGGCATTTTCCAGTCACCCTTCTGTCCCTTAGAAGCTATCTTTCTCTCAATAAAATTATCCTACTCTTTTAAAAAAAAATCAAAGTGCAAGGTCCTGAGTTCGATCACCAGTATAAAAAGAAAAAAGAATAAATACCAAGATGTTTTAGTACAGAGAACACTATACTTTATAATCAAAAGGAAGCCACACAGGGAAACAAAGGATAAATGTAAAAGATTAAATTTCTCCTAAAAATGGTGATTTCTCTTAAACATTGTTAGTGTTTTTAACACTATCTGCTAGCATCTTTATATCCCCTACTTAAAATGCTAATTGGTAGAATCTTCCTTCCCCAGTCTCTGGCTGTGACTCCATCAACAATTCTAGGAGGCATGAGAACCTTAGCCCAGTGAGGCATTTTTACTGTTTTCTTTCACTAGCTGTGTCTTGCTGCATATGCTACATCACCTGGGCCTGCCCGACTCCACACTCTGTATAAAATTTTAAATGACCCTGTTTTTATTCCTCTGGCAAACACTAACCCCCTTGATTTCTTTGCTCACTTGCTCACTGTCTGTCCCACTAGCTGGATCCTCCCTCCCTCCCTCCGTCTCCCTCCCTCCCTCTTTCTTTCTCTCCTTATTTTTATTTATGACCTTAAGAGCACATCCTGCCTCTTTCTATTAATTCCTTGTTTGTAAGTATTATGTCCTGAACCAGGCTACAAATTCCACACAACTGTGAGCACAAGAGGACAAGGACCATGTCTTATCCTCATCAGTATCAACAATGTCTTGGCACATGCAAGTCATGCGCACATAGTAAAAACTGTGGAAATAGTGAAATACTTCACTGTTGAATAAGAAATATTTCTTCTCCAAGAATTTCCAATAGCACACAAGTAGAAAAGGCCAGCAAATGCTAGCTGAAGTGAATCACAAGCGATTTTTGACAAGCGGGAGAAAGGAGTACATGGGCGTGAAGAAAGGCCAACACACCTTCTCTGGATTCTCATCACCATTGTCAGGTGGTCAAAAAAAAGAATGTACCAGGTGACGAGACAAATGGTACAATAAACATCTTCCTGCTTTTCTCCATCCCCCATATCCTTTAAGGCCTATCTCTTTTTCTCCATACTAAATTCACTGTGAAATCTCCTAACTCCACAGCATTTGATGAAGAGTAACTCTTACTTAGCATTTTCACATGAAATAAGAAGGCATGCATTTAAATTTCAGTGGAAGTAATCCAAACTAACTAAACATCCACTAAATTCAACTGTTAGTATAAAAAAAGTCAGCAAACACCAGAAAATGCTTCCCTTAAAATTCATTTTTACCAATTATCAAGTGTATTGCCCTTTTCAAAACAACAAGTTTTGTAGGGTGGTTAGAGCTGAAGCATTGTCATGGATGATCATGGACTTTCAAGATCATTTTCCAGAAGCAGCATGGTAATGAAGAAGAAAGATTTGGAAGTGAAGCAGACCAGAAATCCAACTGCTGAATCACTGCTCACTAGTTACTGACCTCGAACAAGTACTTTTAACCTTTCTTAATCTCTTTCATCTTCTGTAAAAGCAGAATTATTATGAAAATTAGACATAATGTAAAGAAAACATCTAGGCTAGAGCCTAATAGATTTTCCTATCATTTTTCCAGCCCACAACAAGACAGTGAATGACTTCTATAATTTAAATTGGTAACAATAAAGAAGCAATAAGAATTCACCTAAAGAAAGGTATTTTTCTCTCCTTTGTGTTTGTTTTTTGTTGTATTTCACACAGGATCTTGCTATGGTGTTCAGGAGCTTAGGACTACAAGCAAATGCCACCTCTCCTAGCTCTCTGAATTTAAAAGTAAAATATGAAGAAAAATACAGTGTGTTCTCCCTATTAAATCAGATTGTTAGTGTAAGAGAAAAAGTTCTTAGAAGGGGAAGTTTCTAATACCAAACACACAGACACACAGACACACAGAAACAGAAACACACACACACACACACACACACACAAACACACATGCCCCACATAAGGATTCCAGGTGGGGTAAATACTGTACTGTTATATCTACTCATGGAAAGGCTATGGGGAAAGGAGTCTTTTTACTTCCTCAAAATTCTACTCCCATAAACCAGAACTATTTAGCTGGCAACTACAAAGATAGGCCATTCAAAAATATCTGCACCTGCATGAGAAAGCGGAGTGATGGGGTGGGGGGGCTACACAAGATGGGAATTCCTCTGTGAAAGAAAAAGGAAACTAATGGCTATAGCATTTTCTTTTGTTGCTGAAAGTCACTGGACCACTCCTATGGCAAAGCTGTTTTGCGCCTCTACCAAGCAGGCTGAAAAGCTTATAAGGAGTAAAACATTTTATTAAGAGTGAAAATATCGGCAGGATATTCAGAGCTGTTTTCAGAGCCCAGTAGAATGGAAGAAAATCTGAGCAGTAGAGCCAGATGGGCCCTCCCAGCTAAGTGACCTTGGGCAAGCTGAACAGCCTCTCTAGCCTTCATTTTTCTCATCTATAAAATTTGGTGAAGAGCATTTGCCCAGCAGAGTTGCCTTGAATCTAATAAGCTAACAATTAAAATGAAACTACTTCAGAACAGGCACTCAATACAGGTTAAATTCTTTTCCCCAAACCTCAGGCCCCCAAAATGCATAAAATGCTAGCAATGTATACACAGACATACTATATAAATGCTCATTCTCTCTTTCCTTTCCCTCTCATTTTGCAGAAAGGAAATGAAACCCAAGAAGAGAAAGTAACATCTCCAAGGTTGTACTGGCTACCGGCAGAATTGGGTCTGAAAACCAGTTCCTTCAAGCTCAGTGCATTGGTACCTTGCTTCATTAGGCACATTCTCTTGAGGCTCAGCAAGTCACTGCTGACATGAAAATAAACTAAATGTCCACCTCTCCTGATTCAGACACAAGAGTTAAGCTCAGCCCCAAGAGAGTTGCGCAGAATTTTCCTTATGGGAGAAGGACAGAGAAGCACTGAAATCCATTCTTTCATGTGATTGGTTGGTTCCCAAAGGGGTGGGAGGAGGAAGAGAGAGAAGAATGTCACTTGATCCCCAGGAGTAAACAACAACAGGAGCACCTGCTCAGGTTTTCAGCTAAATCCATGAACTATTTCTGAAGTCTTGACCACTAAACTGTTAACTTCTGACCTTCATTTAAAAAAAAAAAAAAAAAAGCCCTTGCTCTTCAATGACCAGATTCTTAGTAATGCAGCATGGACAACTGAATGCAAAAGGAAGTTAATATTTTCCTAGCACAAAATTAGTACATCCTGGGTCCTGGAAGTCCCTTTTGCCGGTACAGGAGCAAAGGACTCTTCCCGCTCTCTTCTGCTCTCCAGTTTTTTTAAAAAACGCTGCCATTTCAGAAACCTGACAGGACTACTCAATCACATTCACTCCTCTGACATTTTCTCCTTTTAAAAAAAGGGACTATATCATTGTAAAATGTAACTATGTAATTATGTTAACATATATGTGCACAGCAGAGGGAAGAGAGGGTTTGAGGAGAGGGAAACACAATATTTTGCCAAATCCAATGGGGAGGACAACCTCAGTCATTAATCCAGAATGGGGCCACTTAACTGAATTAGTTGAGGCAATGCTCTTCAATTCTGGCTAGATTCTTTGCCCCAGGGGAGAATGCAAAAAGAGTCTGTCTCCTCAAATTTATACTATCCCCAACAATTCTTTGCTCAAAGTATCTCAGATCTGTGCAGAGAATTAGAAAGGCAGTTGCTCTGCCCAGTAGGCTACAGGGACTCCACATGACTGATTGGGAGAGGTGCTAAAAAGCGCATTCTTTTTGTTCTTATCCACACAGCCACAACTCAATTTTAAAGTCACGATATAAAGATGTCTTTCTTTTCTCCCCGCACCCCTCCGGCTGGAGAGAAGCCTCTTGCTGAGTGGCTAAAGCCTGGGAAGCTTTTAAAACCAAGACAGTGCACGAATCAACTTGAATTTACCCCAGAACCAGGACGGAGCCAAACTCTACCCAAGCCTATCCTAAATAAGAATTGTGGGACATACTCATCTTTTTGGAACTGTGCAGACTAATCTGAAACCACTCTGGAATCAAGAGGTAAAGATCCCTTTTACAGGGCCAAGAACAAATCAACTCCAGAAAATAAGTGGCAAAGACTCCCTCTATCTACTCTTTGTCTCCACACTATAATCCCAAAGCCAAATTTAATCTAAACTACACTGTTAATGCCTTTTGCTAACATAGATATCTCATTTATAAATCCTAGGGAACATCAGTGACTCAGCTCTCTTTCACAGAAATATTCAACACATTAACTACTCAAGGAGGCTCAGCAAGCTATTAAAAGCAGTCTTCAGTGTCAGGCAGGCCCAGGACTAAATAAATACTTACTCCACTACTTTCAAGCACTATGACTTATACCTCTCTAAAGCTCAATCTTGCATCTGCATAATACAGCTACTATGTCCACCTTACAGGTACAGGTTAAGACAATAAGGAGGTATAGGAATGTGTATCTAGTACAGTACTTGATGAACAACAAGCATTCAATAAATAGTAGCTGTGGCGATAAATTATAATTGAAGATGATAAAGCCACTTTTATAAAGGAAAAACACTGGCAACTCACAATCGGATTAGGATTCCTACACCTCACCCATCTCATCATAGAGAGGTAAACAACATGGGAATGCCAAAAGCTATTTAATGACTATATTGAGCAATGTGTTAGATGATGGGAGTAAGAGAGAAAAGGTGCAAACTCTGCTCGTGCTGATGGGGGAAGGACACAACAAAAAGGAAGTCACCAAGAGAAAGACTTGAAGAAGGTCTCAGTATGGAACTACTACTCAGTGTAAGTGTTCAGGACTTGCTTTTAAATCTACCCCAGCAGCTTGTGTCAAGTTAAATAGATCTGTGAGGATCATGAGGCATGGAAGTGCTGCAAGGCAAGGGTCTTTCTGGAGTTCCACATGGGAAGAATGAGAGAAGGAGACAGTGGGAATAGGGAATGCATACAGAAAGATTCTGGTCTTTTCATATTACACCAGGCAAAAAGTACCCCAGGAATAGAGCTGAAAACCATGACCATGGGTTTTCAGACAGGTACTACAAGATGACAGCTATTAGACTAATGCAGCAAGACTTACATGCTTTAGTAAATAGAAATGAAGCACTCGAGGAATTACAATCATATGATCAAAAACAAATATCTCACATGAAGGGGGCGGGGGCAGGGGCAGCGGCAGGGGCAGAAGGGGTTGGGTTCCATTAGCCAAAGATTCACTGCTCTCACACACTAGCACTCTTGCTCTCTTCTTTCCTTACAAATTTTCATCACCACATCCCAGTCTGTCACACTCTCTCACACACATATTACAGCCAGGAGTGTTGATGGAGTACAACAGGGGTGGGTTGTTCCATGGTCACAACAGCACATGCCCTTCAGGAAATGGCACTTCACTGGGAAAAACACTGAAGTGAGAATGAAAGCTCAGTATGACAGACCCAAATCTGCCACTAGCATGAGCTAAGAAGAAGACTGTGTAAATCCTTCAACCTCTCCAGAACTCAATTTCTGAATCTGTAGAATGAAGGTAATGTGACTATAGCAAGCATGGACATTCAATGATTCAAGACCTGACATCCAAGCTGATGCTTCCTATCTTGAATTTTTCTTTCAGTGATGCGGCAGACACACCAAAGAGCTAGGGTATTAAAACAATTCGCTCTCCAGAATACACCAAAAGTTCATGCATAGTACTAAGACAGCCTCAATATTTCTGGAGTACAAAGTAAAGATTCTTGAGATTTACATTCTAGCCTACAATTGTTCATTTTACAAAGGTCAGAACTCTCTATTCCTTGGAAATTAAACCAAAGCAGGAAAAAAAAAAAAAGGGGGGGGAATCAGTGGGACAACAGTAAAGTCACCTGGCACCTGGAAGGGCTCACAGTTTACTTGCTAAAGAGGCCCTTAAACATACAAGACTATGTGAATGAATGTTAGCATTCATTCTAAAAACACAAGAATGATGGTTGCTATTTTTGGCCAATGGATCGGGACCTGAAAGATGGGAATACAATAATCTGCATTACACAAATCATATGGTCAGAAATAATCTTGCAATTGCCAGCGCTCAACAAACTGGCAGCTTTTTAGAGAGGACTCTCTGGGGACTCAAAGCTGCAGTAACCAAGGAAAACGTATCCACAGATTAGATCAGCAAAGGCCTCTCCAGTTCCACATGAGATATTGTAAGGGCAATGGTGCTGGCCAATACACAAGATTTACACAATGAGCTCCCTGAATGCTGCACGTGTCCAGGTCAGAAGAGCTACTGCTCTGCCACAAATAACCCATGAAGTAGCGGGTGCCAGCTGTCCCATTACTGATGCCTTCAGCTGCAATTCCTCAAGGGGCCCAAGTTTTTAACAGTCATCATTCATTCCCCCAATTTAAAATTAAGAACAGTTCTTATAAAAATAAGAACCAAGATGGATTACGTAAAGGTGCAAATTTCCAATGATGAATGTCATTATATTGTATACCTTAAATGTACCAATAAAATTAATTTTTAAAAAAAGAACAATTCTTATATATTGGCCCAATCCCTTCACCTTTCTCTTCCTGACAGAAAAATGTATTTTTCCAATGTGCAAATCATAAAGTATTATAGCCACATAATGCAATATGATTTAGAAACAGGAAAAATGTATTGAGGGGGCCAGGGATTTAGCTCAGTGGTTTTTGTGCCTGCAAGCACAAAGACCGGAGTTCAATCCCCAGTACCAAAAAAAAAAAAAAGAAAAATGTATTGATACATGGTACAATATAGATAAACCATAAAAACCTTATGCTGGGCTGGGGACTTAGCTCAGTGGTTCTGCTACCTGCCTTACAAGCTCAAGGTCCTGAGTTAGATCCCTAGTACCCCCACACAAAAAAAAACCCACAAACAAATATTATGCTAAGTGAAAGAAGCTAGACACAAAAGACTATATATTGCATTAAATCCATCTGTGTAAAATAGCCAGAATAACCAATTTGTTGAAACAGAAAGACCAGTAGTTGCCTAGGGAAAGTGGAGCAGGAGAACAGAAAAACTGGAAGTGATGATTAAGGAGGAAGTGAGGTTACTGTGATATGATGAATATGTTCTAAAACTGATTATCGGATGGTTAAAACAATTCTGTGCCCATACAAAAGGCCACTGCATTGTATATAGTACTGTAAGTGGATGAATTACACAGTATGTAAATTATATCACAATATGCCTGTTTTTAAAATGTCCTAAGAAGATCACAACCTTCTTTAGGAATGGTAATTTGGTGACAAAGATTTATTATTTTAGACATCCTTTGTTTCCAAACATCTGGTCCTTCCTCTCAACTACATTTTGCTATTCCTACTCTCTGCTCTACCACAGCACCCAGCTCAGGCTAACACCTTTCCAGACGACAGTTGTGCTGATGTGAGCTTCACTTTGATTTTAAACTCCAATGTTGCTCTATCTTGACTTTAGTGTCCTTTCTTATATACCTAGTTTCCTTTTGTTCAGCACAGATAGTAAAACCACTCTGGTAAGAGGGAGAGAATGGGAGAAACAGAAAAAGACAGCCCACACACACACACACCCTGCACGCATATGTGTAAGCACCACTACCGTGGCTAAAGACCAACCACATCATGAAAGGGAATAAGGATAAACAACAGCATAAAATGACCAGTTTGGGAGTTTCAATAAATCTGAATTCCAATCAAAACATTTGGACAAGTTACTTTAAGCCTTACTCTCAGTTTCCACTTCTGTAAAATGGGGGAAATGGAAGAAATACCACCATATGCATCTAATGTATGTGATTACTATAAAAATTAAAGGAGAACATCTTTGCAAATGATTAACAAGATGCCTGACTCCTAAAAGCAATCTGTAAATATTAAAGTTACTGCCGAGGACTTAGCTCAGTGGTTCTGCCGCCTGTCTTACAAGACCAAGGACCCAAGTTTGATCCCCGGTACCAAAAAAAAAAAAAAGTTATTTATAGAAGCCGTATACCCAGTTCTCATGCTATCTTCTAGTAGGTCAGCCTCCATGTCAAAAAGCAGATTACTGGTACCACCAAATTGGTTATAATCATTTTCTTATTCTAACTTATTTATAAATCCCCAGTCCATGCCTGATACTTCTGTATTTTCCACTTCAATAGTATTACCTCTCCAGTTCCATGTTCCCTTCTTAATCAAAATATGTATTTAACACCTTAATTATGATATACTAAGCCACTCTGGATAAGCTGTTTACCCAGATGACTGCAGCACTCGGTATTCTTCCTAAAAGTATATCATGAAATAAAAGCAACTTAAGACAGATTCTAGTAAGAGTTATGATGGAACACTAGGCAGCCATGAAATAATACTATAGATATATTTAATGTATGAAAAGATGTTTACAGTATAGTTAAGGTTGAAGCCTATTAATTATAAATACACAAACAGAGCATAGAAATAAGACTAGAACAGGGCCAGGGATTTAGCTCAGTGGTTCCACTGCCGGCCTCGCAAGCAAAAGGACCAGAGTTCAATCCCCAGTACCAAATAAATAAATAAATAAGACTAGAACAAACAAAAAGTTAAGATAATGTTAAATATATTAGGGGAAATTTATTTTATACATTTGTTCTGTTATATAAATTTTTTTATAAATATGTATTACCTTTATCTTTAAAATATTTTAAGGACTTTAAAAAAGCAATTAATTAAAAAGTTCAGTGCCTCGCTACAGTGTGGCTCTGGAGTCAGAAAGAGCAGGAATCTAATCTCTGTCCTACCACTTATTATATGTATAACTACTAGAAAATCATTTGATGTGTTTAGATTTGGAATTCCCATCTGGAAAAAAAAGATAAAATTCCTAGTTGACTACTCAGCATATAGTCTTCAGAAAACCCCAGTGCCCTTACTCTTCTGCCCCTTTACTCTCTGTCAGTGGGTCTTACAACACTTGCGCATGCAAAGAGAGCCTGATGAAATCCTCTTCTAAAACCCATCCTCTTGAGTTTCTGATTCAGTAAAGCTGGGAAGAGAGGAAGACCATGAATTTGTATGTTCCCAGATGAAATGGCTTGTGCTGGCCCTGAAGCCACACTCTAAGGGCCATTGCTCTAGGAAATAACAAAGCCCTGACAATATGCTACATAGATATTAAGTGCCTTTTCAGATTGATACTACTTCAGGTATACTTGTTCACTAGATAGTGAATTAAACTAGACTTACAACATTGGATAATTCATTCTAGGACACTGAGGGAAGTGGTTTTTTACTCAAAGTGATCAGCATATAACAATTACTGTAAAGAATTTAGAATACTCTGATTCCAGTATGGGAGAAAACTTCTGAGAATCTGGATAAAGATCAAACAAAATACAAAAGACAGACACTGTAAATCCACTGTAAGTTGTTCCATACCAGTCTGGTAAAATCATTTGGGGCAAAAGGGTAGATCTAATATGCTACAGAAAACTTGGGATGCTCTGGGTGCCCTCTGTTGACAAAATCTGACACAGTCACTTACTCTTTTGTCCCCTCCCTTTCCTCTTCCTACTCCAGGAGACCCAAAGTCCTGGACTGTGACTAAGATTTCCAGAAAGAAATTTTCCTTAGCCTGTATATAGGCAAAACAAACTTCTTCCTCCAGGTTCCTTAGTCCCTTTCTCTTTGTTAGGCTCTGCAGCTTATGTCCAAACAGGTATGGGGAGGCAGCTCTGTGGTGCCATACCTGCCTCGCAAGTGCAAGGTTTTGCGTTCAATCCCCAGTACAGAGGGGGGACCACAAAGACAGGTTAACTGATTCAGGATTGCGATCACCTGTTTTGGTACAACCCACACACAGAATATAAACTGGGATGGTTTTTATATTTTTGAAGAGTGCAAAGAAAAATAAAAAAGCTTATTATTACAGGATAGATGAAAATTTTATAAAATTCAAAACGTCAGTACCCACAAATAAAGTTTTATTAGAATACAGCTATGTTCATTCATTCAAATATTGTCTATGGCTGCTTTCATGCTACCACAGCAGAGCTGACTGAGTAACTACCACAGACACAGTATGGCCCCAAAAGCCTGAATACCACTCTCTGCTATTTGACAAAAACAGTTTGCCCATTTGTCTTCTACATATGGGTAAATGTGATGTCTGATCCTCATTCAAGTACAAAGTATATTCTTCACTACCTTCCAAAGTATAATATTGTATCAGATCCTATATGTGAGAGCTTAGAATGAGTCTCTCTTCTCAGGAATGTTACCTGACACTACTTGACGTCAAAATATGCAAAATCTCAAGGGTAAGACTGAAACTTGGAGTTTAGGGTTTTGCAGCACTGCACTCTTGCCAGTTGCCTCTGTGTACTCTGAGAGCTCAGCCTACAAAGCAGCAACACTATGTGCCCTTGGAGCTGTAAAGCCCTGCCTGCCCACATAGGCTTGGTCTCTAGCATCCGTCGTCCTCTTGTGTGTTGCTACAGATCTTTGCTGTGGTAGCTAAGCCAGCTTCTGAGAATAGCTCATGTGAAGAAAGACCTAATTTTCTAGGCTTTACTTCTCACAAAGGCCTGCTTCCGTCCCACCTAAGCAACTGCATTTTCATAACTTTGGAACTTACTATGTGATTCACTCACTAGACTAGTGTACCTGATCTATCTAGTCAATCTCTAACAATACTAGGAATCTTAATTTCCTCATTCAATAAAAATTAAAATTCTTTTCCAATAAAAATTAAAAACTTATCCTCTGGCATACAGATCACCGGGGTCTCATCAATGGAGAACAGGTATAAAAATGCAACGTAAACTATACAGGGCTACAGATTAAAGAAGTATCCCTATAAAGAGGCATCAGTGGGGAGTAAAGAGTGTTGATTAAAAAAAGAAAATCAAATGTGCAAATAAAATGTTTAAAAAAGTAAGTAAAAGTAAATAAATATAAGACATGTGCCATGGGGAAATACCTAGTACATTTAAATTTAAGAATTACATTCACTAATTAAGAGCTACAGAGCCCTGGACAATGTCTTAATCTCTGAGCCTACATTTTTTTTTTTTTTTTT
>NW_022900931.1:22529804-22546390 GCF_012274545.1 Fukomys damarensis
CAATTGTTTTATTTTTCGGCCTCTGTTTTTTTTTTTTTTTTTTTGGCCTGCAAATGGGATTAAATAGTACTTACTACAGGGCCTGGCACAGAGTGTCCAATATATGCTAGCTCTCTTCATTAGATCACTCCCTACCCCCTACGTGAGACTCTAATGTCACAATTGCTAGATTAATGTATAGGATCCCTGTGACAACAAAATAACAGAACTGAAGGACTAGAATTATATAAGGTCCTTATAATAGGAGACACACAAGGAAAGTTCTACTAATTCAATAAAGGTATTTACTGAGTGTTTTACTGTTTTGTTTTGGTACTGTGGATGGAACTACAAACCTTGCACTTGCAAAGCAGGCAGCGTGGCACCACTGAGCTACATCCCGGCCATTTATTGAGTGTTTTAAGTGCCTTATACAACTCCATAAAATGACAGATTTACATTTAATATCCACTTGACCAAACTCATTAAACTTGTAAGAGGTACTCTCTTGCTGAAGATCAGATATCTAGCTTAAGTATTAATTTTTCATATCACTCTGGCAAAGCAAAGGCAATGAAAACCTAGCAAAAGTCTGACCAAAGTTAGGGATTGTTTTCCTCTTTATCTGTCAGAGAAAATGTCAAGAAGGCTGATGATGAATTTACTTAACTTATTCTTTCGCCATCGCTTACCAAATTCTTAGTGGGCATTTACTTTGTGCAAAGTATTTAAAAATAGAAAAAAGTATGACAGAGTTCTTTGTTCTCAAAGAACTGTATGGGTCTCAAATTTTTTCACCATGACCTAAGAGGCAGAGATAAAGTGCCATAAAAAGTGGAAAGTGTGTCCCTTGGAAACGCAGTAGGCATTGAGCGTCCATTCCCAAATAAGAGCATCAGACAATATTTCATGGAGGGAGCAATTCAAGCAGACTCAAACAAGGAACTGAATTTAAACATGGAAAATACCATGGGGAAAAGAAGAAAAGAAATTAGAATTTAAATCCATATCTGATTCCAAAGCTACATTATCCCACACCATAGTATGACTACAACACAGAAAAATCTTATATGAAACAAGGAAAATGACGGCAGCCAGATTATACTAGACCTATACTTAGCAAATAAAAGTTAAGCAGAATTGTGAGACTCCAGTGAGACTAGAGTGGTGCTTCTGTTTAAATGCATGATTACCCAGAATTCCCTGAAATTATTTTCTAGTAGTACAAAAATTTCTAACACAAGATCTTAAGAAATGTCATTAAATAGTATACCTTAAATGTACCAATAAAATTAATTTTAAAAAACAGTATATAGCCTAAATAAAAGATCTCAAGTGCTACATAATTCCCTTCCCTCTAATCAACCATGTATCAGCTCAGTAAAATAGTATTTAATAATTCTATTAAGAAAATGAAGGTCTGGGGATTTAGCTCTGCAGTTCTGCCGCCTGCCTTGCAAGTTCAATCCCTGGTACCAAAAAAGAAAAGAAAATGAAAGCATTTAACCTAACTGACACACATAACTATAGTATCTACCAACTATAAGGCCTTTTCCCTTGCATTACATGTAACTAGGTTGGTTTCATTCTAAATCACCTACTGGTAATTGTCTGTGAAAGAACAAAGCTTCTTAAAAAGTAACTTACAAGGGCCAGGGATTTAGCTCAGTGGTTCCACCACCTGCCATGTAAGCACAAGGACCTGAGTTCAATCCCCGGTACCAAAAAAAAAAAAAAGTAACTCACAAAATGATAACCAGGTTTGTTTGTGAGATCATTTACTGCTTGATGGTACTAATTGTTACCATGAATACACCCACTAATGACTTGGCTGCCCTAAGAAATTCTAGACAGATGAATTTCTCAATTTTGAAAACTACTAGTAAAGGAAATTATATAATTTTCCTTTCTAAATAATCCTAGTGATTAATTATCTTTAGTTAGATTAGCCACATTAAGTTTTTCACTACAACTCAAATCACTGCCTACTTACAAAGTATTAATTAGTTTAATGTACTAAAATGTCGAGGAGTGAAATTATCCATCAGATTTACAAAATACTTAAGCAACGGGGTTAAGAGTCAACCAACAATAGCTGTACAACTCCTCTGGCAAGCAAGAGGCCCTGAATTCAATTCCCAGCACCCCCCGCCAAAAAAAGAGACAACCAACAATCTCATAAAAAAAAATTACAACAACCCTAAATTAAGCAAAAAGAGGCTAAAGCTAGGAAGAAGTCCCACTATGACATAAAAGGCAGGATGTAACAAAGAAACCAGATATAGAAGAAAGATGAGAAGAAAAGTCAGTTCTATTTTTAACGCTTCTGGCATAAGTCATGCTTCTATCCACAGATCTACAGCAGCCCTTTAGGACTGAGAAGGCAAGAAAAGGGTAAGAGATAAAAGTTTCCTCCTTTTTACAAGAAAGAATGACATTCCCAAGAACCACAAAATCTAGCCCATTAGACCCAGACCACTTAAAGGGAAAAGAAGAAACTTGGGGGCTGGGGATTTAGCCCAGTGGTACCATGCCTGCCTTGCAAGGTCCTGAGATCGATACCTGGCACCAAAAAAAAAAAAAAGAGAGAGAGATAGAGAGAGAAGAAACTTGGGCCTGAAAATGATAAGACACTAACATTACCTAGAAAGCTAAAGAGGTAACCTAAATCTAGTTTTACAAAACAATGTCACTTTTTTCCTATGAAATTCTAAAAATGTAATCCTTTCAACTATCCTAGAGTATTTTTACTTTCAAAGGTGATAAAACTAAGCCTTGGAGAAGCCCTCACAACATATGCTCAAGTTCTTCACATTTCCCAAATTCATTTGATCTGACCATATGGAAACACTCACAGAGACACGTTAAATGAGTTCAAAGGCAATGGGGGAAGGCTTCACAAAACAAAGTGAATTGTGACCAGGGATTGTGAGGAACACTTAGGATTCTGCTGCAAAAAGGAAAAACATTTTAAACAAAAGACATTGGGAAAAAAGAGGTGGCCAAGAAAGATATTCGAAGGACTATAACACAAACATGTATAACAGAAGAAATCTGTGAATAAGGTAACAGTGAAAAAACAGACTTGGCGAAACTAGGACCAAACTGCAGAATCTTAAATGCCTGCCTCAGTTCTGACCAAATTCTGCTCAACTTATAAAAGTCTCAAAAAATAACTCCTGCTTTACAGTGATACTCCCAAGATTTGTATGAGGTAGGCAGACAAATGTATACAGATTTCATTTCCCTCACAAAGACCCCTTGGCAATATGACACACCTATATGCCTAAATTAGAAGTTTCAAACTATGATATAACTCATTTCACATAGGAAACTAAAATCAGAAGGAAAATGAGAAAACATTTAAAAGAGCGTGAGAATTAAAAACAAATTATTTTCTTGTAAAGTTTCCCTAAGTCTTCTTTTCCATAAAATAAGAAAATGATTTACCGATCCATGTTGCATGTTCTCTCTAATCCTATATCAATCTTTGAAAGTATTATTCCTTATTTATAGATGAAGGAATTGAGGCTCAGACAAGACAAACACTTACCTAAAGCCAGATAGTAAGCAACGGAAACAATTTAAACTCAAAGCCAGGGGTGAGTGAGTGTGTGTGTGTATGTGTGTGTCTGTGTGTGTGTGTGCCCACAAATGAATTTCTATGAAACAGCCTTATATAGAAGCTACAGTGTCTTGGTTAAAAAAATAATAATAAGCCAATGAACCTGACTGATCCTCTACCATACCACATCCCTTAGGACAGCACAGTTTCCCTTTACTACATGAAGAGCTTTCTTGCCCAAACTTGCCTGCCAGTGAAGATATGGAGAAAGCTGTGTCAGCCAAGCAAAAAGAGATCATAAACTTGCAAATCTTCCCTGAAACAACTAACAAGCCTAAGCACAGATAGGTAAATGCCCCTTTTCATGGTCTCTTTCATAAAATACTGTTTATTCAAATTAAGCAAATAAAGATGAAAAGACACTTTTGTTTTCTTTTATTGGGGAGAGAGGAAAGGTTTATTTTATGAAATCTCCTAAGAAAAACTATTTGCACATTGTAAATCTGACCAAAAACGTGTATCCAGAAAATTAAGGAATTGTTAAAATTCAATAGACAAACCAACCAAATAAAAACTGAATAAAAAACCTGAATAGACATCATAGTACCACACACTTGTTTTAATAAAAAAAGTTGATAAAACCAAGCCATTTTGGAAAATAGTTTGAGAGTTTCTTTAAAAGTTAAGCAAGACCTTAGGCTCACCAATTCTAGTCCTAAAATCTACCTTAGAGAAATTAAACATATGCCCACACAAAGAATTGTATGTGAATGTTCACAACAGAATTAGTCAGACTAGCCAAGCTAGAAACAATATACATACCTACTACCTGGTAACAGAAAATGTGTTACATCCATAAAATGAGGTATTACCTAGTGATACATACTATAGCCTGGATGGATGATCCTCAAAAGCATTATGCTACGTGAAAGAAGTCACACACAAAAGATTACATATATCATATGATTCAATTAATATGAAATGTTCCGAAAAGAGAATTTTACAATCAGAAAACATAACTACAGTGCCTAAAGGGAGTGGAAGGGGAATCTAGGACTTTCTATAAAAGAATTTGACAGAATGTAGGAAAAATAGAAATGTTTTAGAACTGGAGTACAGTGATGGTGTCTTAACTCTATATATTTACTTTAAAAAAAAATCACTGAAAAAGAAGAGGTTAGGCTGGGGCTGTAGCTCAGTGGTAGAGCACTTATCTAGCCTGCATAGGGCACTGGGTTCAATCCACCCACACACAAACTTACCTGGTTGAATTTTTTCCCCCATGGTACCAGGGATTGAACTCAGGAACTTGCACTTGCAAGGCAGAAACGGCGCCACTGAGCTAAATCCTTGGCCCCACCTGGTTGAATTTTGTGGTATGGAAATTATACCTGAAATAATGCTTTGTAAAAAGCAATCTGGAGCACGCACATGCATGTACGCGCGTGCCCACACACACACACACGACAAAACAACTTGAGGGGAAACAAATATAGAAGAAAGAAAATCATAGCACTTTACTATCTGGTAATCAAAATATTATAATCATAAGAATGTACAGTGATACATTTGTTCTGATTTTGGAAAAGGTGATCATGTTTGTGTTTGTGAAAGAAAGATGGCTGCAGTGCTGTCACTCTATGCAGAGTTTGCAAACAAAAACAAAATTTCGCCAAACGCTTCTGAGAGTCACAATGTTTGCAAACAAAAGTGTTTGGAACTGAGGTACCACTGTACTATGAAATCATAAATCAATAATTATTTAAGAAAAATGGTTTTATTAGAAAGAGTATGTCTGTAATACTGCTAATTCTTCATCTTCAACAGTAGCAAGCCAAAAGATGGTCCACAAAATTGATAAATCAAGAAATGGCATGATTAGTAAGTTATTTAGTTGCAGGGGAGCAAGGAACAGAAAAAAATTCCTTTGTAGGAGAGAAAAGCCCATGAACCATGGAATAAAATGATCTAAAACATAGTAACAAAGTCTGAAGCTGACTACAGGAGAAAACTCTGTAAAAACACTTAAATGCTGCTACATTTGCAGGCCTTTCATCCACTAGAGGGTGTGAGGACAACACCATACAAGGATCTAAACCTTTGATAGGCAGTCTGATGGCAGATATTGAGGAAAATCAACATTTTAAAAAGACCTTGCACCAAACATGAAAATAGGGATCTATACAACCTAGTAGGAAGAAAAAAAAAGTTATTTTATCTTTCTTATAATTTAACAACAAAGTAGAACTATTATTAGCTTTAAAAAAAAAAGGACCAAAGTAAAATTATAAATTGTAAGATACAGAAAGGGTAACATTTTATTTCTGAATAAGTCATTTTAATCCAGTCACTGGCTTGGGGGTTTAGGGGGTGTTTAGAGCCAGGATGGAAAAAGAGAGGAGGGGAGTGACTGTTAAAAGGCATGGGGTTTAAATTTATTTTTCCTTTGTTGGGAGGGAAAGGGACAGTGGGGATGGGGTTTCAGTCATACTGAAGACTCACTCCACCATCAACTACCACTGAGCTATACTCTTAGGCCATAAGGTAGTATTTTTAAGGACAACAGTTTTTAGAATGTTTTCACAACTACAAACTGCAATCCACTGCTGGGTCTAGAAATTTTTGGGCACAATTTATAACTTTTGGAATGTAATGGAACAGAATGGAAAATATCATAATACTCAGAGCATAGTAAGTTGTATTCCTACACATCCATATGTGTTTATGTGCCAGGTCAGGACATAAAAGGTATTACTCAGATTTGCTGTCTTTTTTAAATTCAAAAGTACCGAGCCTGAACTTGAAGACCCTCGAGATGTTGCCAACTTTCCCCAAAGGAAAAAATAGTAGCCATCATTTCTTTGCCACCGAGCCAAATAAAAATGACAGAAAATGTGTTTGCTGTTACACAAGCCCTCAAAGTTCATTTGCAAAATAATAAATAAATAAACTAAAATAAAATTCATTCTAGAAATAAATGGAAGAACTGGTTAGAATACAGGAAAGAAAATATTTCCTGAGAGGAAAGAAAATACTTTTTAAGATATTTAAAATCTTCCCTCTATATAAAAGACTGCCGCTCTAAATTTAAACCTATAACTAAGTCACATTTGTCAACTTAAACATCTAATTTGATAAGCTGTTATTTCTGTGTATCCCTGAAACTTATTCATATAATGGCTTTAGAAAGAATTTTAGAAAATTAAAGAAAAAATCTTTGAGAAGTCACTGACAAATCAAAGTCTGACAACGCATTAATGCTTTAACAAAGAAAAAGATAAATTATAGACCATAAACAACCTGAATAAACAAGGAAGAAAATGTGATAAAAATAAGTTTTTCAGGAGCCTGAAGGTGCTTAAATAACCTTCTTGAAGATTTCCCATGATGCTGAGAAAGATTCCATACCATTTAGATCACACTAGCAAGAGGCAAGCTGTATCAAAAGAAGATAGACACTAATGGAAAAATGTAGAAATACCAGACAGTGGCTGAAAATCTGGAGTTCATCCCAAATCTGCCATTTACTACCTATGTAGGATTCATTTTAAAATCTCTATGCTGTGTTTTGCTTATTTACAAAATAGGGATGATATGGTCCAACCTACTTGGTGGAGCTACTAAGATGATGAAAACTGAATACAGTATTTTGTAAACTGTACTTTACAGGCAGTGTTTATACTTTACTAATTTACTAAGAGTCCTAGTTCCATTGCTGACTCAACACCTGAACATAAGCAAAAGTCTATGCGCTCTCTCATCTCAAATGTAAACAGCCATGTTTCCTTCCGAGTTAAGTACTAGAAAATGCAGTGGGCCATAATTTAAGGCTGTAGGAAAAAGATTATATTGCATTATTTTCAACACTTACTTTTAGCTGGACTGCTCCAATGAAGCAAAACAAATTAAAGTATTTCTAATCTATATTCATCTGTTCTATTCCTCTTTCCCTACCCATTCCCCAAATTGAGTTTATTCCAACTCAATGCAATTCAACCAGAGCAACTACTGAAACACAAAGTTGCTGTCAATGAAAGCCCTCCCAGCAACTGATTATAGTATAGTATAAGCATTTTTAATTAATTCACTTGTTAATTAAATTAATGTTCCCCATTTCCTAGGTCAAATATGCTGGGGAATGCTTCTGGCATTCTTACCACTTAAAACTACTTAGCAATTTTTTCACACATCCCCCTTCTTTCCCTGGGACCTGTATTTTTACCAAGAATCACCCATGTTTCTTTACCACTATGCTTTAGAAATTGTAAGTTTTTATAATTATCTAACTAAATGTTATATATATAAACAAAATAAAAGTTTTCTTGAAGATAGCTCAATTTTAAATATTTTGAGAATACTTAATAAATCAAGATGCTAAATACTCAGTCAAATTAGATAAGGGTAAGACACTGTAAAAGACTGAGCAAGGAGTAAACAAAATATAGGCATTTTACCCAGATTGCTTTGAATGTCATTAAGACCTTGTTTCTCTTTAAAAAAAAAAAATACACACACACACACACACACATATGTGCATATACATATATATATATATGTATATACACATATATATATATATACACACACACACAAACAAACATACAAAAAGACATTAAAACTCAGGTGAATTTTAATAACTGAAGTAGGTTATGAAAAAAATTAATATAGTAGTATTTCAATCAGTAATCTGCATGCATATAAAAGGGTTTGGGCTCCCATCAGAAGACTAAATAATAAACATGTATTTGCTTAAAATAAAATGCTCTAAGTTAAAATAAAAGTTTAAAATTATTTCTCCACTTCAAACAATTTTTTAGGTAAACTTTTGATGGCCTACTAGTCCTGATCACACAGTCATGAGAATAGATTGTACTTACTAGTTAGGAATGACCATACATTCCAGTTAGGGGCCATATCAACATAATTCTTACCATCTCTTTTCATTCTCAAATATGCCCGACCTTGAACAGTAAATTTCTACGTCCACTTTAACAATAGCAGACATTAGCTGTGGTAGAGCATGCCTGTAATCCCAGCACTTCGGAGGCTGAAGGAGGAGGACCACTGCCAGTTTGAGGTCAACGTGGGCTACACAGTGATTTTAAGACCAGCCTGAAAGTCATGTACTATCTCCAAAAGAAGAAACCACACACACACACACACAAGAGTAGACATAAAGTTATGGCACCAGAAGTGAAAAGGGAACCCCACTGTGCTTCCCAGGAAACCCCTAAAAAAGCCACTCCAAATAAAAAATCCAAGCCAAAGCAGTAAGCTTGCTATGCAAACTAAGCCCTCTTCTAATCAGGCTGCTGCTCCTAAGCCTCTTCTATATAAATACTCTGGAGCTGATAATACACAAGTATTGTTCCACTCAAAAAATAATTCTAACCCAAAAACGATGTCAGCTTTAATCAGCACCTGAGAACATGTACAACTACATGCATATAAATCACAAAGAAATAAGCATCTAGGAATCTAAACCACTACAATGCATCACTGACCTAAAATCTGCATGGCTTGAGATAAAACATTTAGCTTTTCTGAGCTGCTTTCCATTTCTGTAAAACGAAACAATATTTGTCTCCTCTACTTATATAGAGAGTGCACATTAGCAAGCAGAAAGAAGTGCTTCAAGTGTTTTAATAAAGCAATGGATTGCCATCCCATAAGGCTTGTTAAACTGCTCAGGAAGGCTGAGGTGATCTAACATAAAAAAAGAAAAGCTATACAAGATGGTGGGTGGGTTTTTTCCCCTCCCCATTTTCTTCACAGATTTTTAATTAAAATGCATTGTTGGAGCTTTTATAACAATTTAAAAAATCACTAAGAGTAAAATGCTTAGGCTACTTAGTGCTAACAAACTTACACATAGTAGTCAAACAGCAGTTGCAGACTCCTAGATCTATGGTTGAGCTTCTGGAGGTCTACAAAGACCCAAAATGGTAATTAATGTGAATGGGCACATTTTCTTCAAGTAAGTCAATAATCTATAGTATGGAAGAAAGTTCCTCAGGCAGACAATAAACTGAAGTTTTTATCCAGCTACAGTAGTAACTTGAATTGTTACCTTGGATAAGTCACTTTGTCTTTGCATACTTCAATTTCTTTATCTTTCTATAGGAAACATTCACCTCATCTACCTCAAAAAGTGGTGAAGGGGATGAAATGAGAAAATACTAATGACAATGTGTTGCAACAATCAAAATATTATTATTTTCTACCTCTTCTAAAATCACTATTAGATGCTTATAAAAATCCTGCTTGGAAATGGTTCTTAGCTATTTAGAAAGGGATAGCAAAAGAATACAGAAAACAAATAAAGACACAATTAAAATTCGCCTTCACCCCACTCTCTGGCTCCTGGATTTGAGCACTAGCGTGATATGAAGATCACAAGCTCAGTTCCTGCTCACTTCAGGCTGTTCAGGGACCAGTGTTTCACACTAATAAATGCCTCCCAAATCTCAAAGCAAAAGGGAGAGTTCGCAAGGTTAGGCGCATTAATTAGCAGTACTCATTTGGATTCTGTATTCACCAAGTACAACAAGCCACTATTCAATATTTGCCTATTTGCACTACTCTAAGATCTCTAGTTCAAGATCCACTCAGTGTACAAAATAAAGCCCAAGAAAATAAACTAAAATAAACCTGTCACCATCAGAACGTGCCTCAAAGTAAATGAACAGCTTTAAGCTGTGACAAAAGGTTTGTGCAGGCCTACAGCAGAGAGAGTATCCGTAGTAAATGTACAGGTTAAAAAAGCAGGTCCCTGCTGCAAAAGAAAAGAAACTGTAGTTCCAAAAAAAAGAGAATTTTTTTTTTGTTCTTCAACAAATTTCTATTCTTTTTGCTCAGCTTCTCAGTGATCTGTAATTCACACAGCATTAGATAGGATACTTTCAGATTCTTTTAAACTCAGTAAACTTATTTCCATACTTTATATCATTTATATCATTTCCTACTCCAAAATGAGCAACATTTTATATATAATGAATTATTTGTACTAGTATGTAATATTAGATTAAGAAACTGACCATGATTCCTTTATATTACATGTTCTAGTTTATCAGATGAAACAGAAAATATCACTCCTTTTAAAAAGTGGTTCCTGGGACTGCATTCTCAACCTCTGCTGCACAGCAGAATCACCTCATGGGTTTCTAAATATTTCAAAAGCTAAGACCAATCTTATTAGACCTACTCAATCAGAATATCTGGAGACAAGATCTCTTAGCATTGTATTTTTTCTGATGTATGGCCAGAACATATCAAAGGGCATGAATTTCACAACTCACTGGAGCTCTTATGACAGACTCAAAACAAAACAAGAACAAAAAAACAAAACATATAATATTATGCCCTCTTTTGATTTGGGGTAATGACTGTATCATTCACTAAAAGCTTCATCTTCAATTCCAACAGTAATAATCCTACTGGGAGATGAAAGCTAAGATAGATCAAAATTTTATCTCCATACCCTACTTGGTGCCAGTCTGATGCCAATCTAACACCAATAATGCAAGAACTGGGCAAATCCCTCAAATCTAGAAAGGTCTTCAAATAGGTGATCATTGATTAACCTAGTTTTTAAGATGAGCTTCAGGAGCTCTGATGAGATTCAATTAGTTTCTGGAAAGGAGAACCATGTCACCCTTTTTCGTTTACACTATGTTGACTCATACTCCTTGAACAAGCCTACCCAATGGTAGGGTTTTTTTTTTTTCCTTTACAATGTCATAAGAAATCATGGATGAATATTCAAAGATATTTCCAGGAGCTACCCTTTCAAATCCCCCAGAGAATGTCAATCTTCCCAGACAGCAAGGAGATAAATTTCATTCATAACTTAAACCATACCATTTCTCTAAGTGACAGCTTTACTTGGTGTTCAATTCTAACTCTGTTTTAGACTCATATGCTCAAGACTTCAAATAGCAGAAAGACAAATGAGGCATTTTACACACTTGCTTAAACCACACTAAGTTATTTCGTAGGAAACAGTTCTACTCTGATCCACAATACAGCCTGGCTATTTCCAATCATCACCCATCAAACAAAGAAAGGCAGCAGAAATTTCACTCTCAAGGAAGCCTTTCCTGATTAAAACCATAAGGCTGAAAAATCTCCCTGGGAAAAGAATGGAATTTTCTTGCTGCAGATTACTGCACAGACTCAAGATTACTCACAGACTTAGCTGTGCAGGCACAAGCTAAGAGACAGAAAATCAAAAGACAAGTCTAGCATTGAAATCCTGAGGTACTATGGAGGCAGGTTAAAAAAATTACCATACAGGGGCTGGGGATTTGGCTCAGTGGTTCTGAGGCCTGCCTTGCAAGCGCAAGGAACCGAGTACATTCCCCTCAACTAACTAACTAACTAACTAAATAAATAAATAAATAAATAAATAAATATTACCATACAGCCTGAAGAAGAAAAAACACAATCCACCATTACTCTACTATACTGTACTGTACTAAAGTGTTCCCCCCATAATATGTGTAATTTAAATAACATAACATATTTTTAGAATATATCTTTATATCCTTATTCACTGCTGAAACAAGATGTGTCACCTTCCAAAGTAATTTCAGCAAATAGTAACACAGCATCCTTTAATAAAACACACATACCATCTGAGTTATAAACAGCAAATACCAACCTGGCTATCCCGCCCTGGGAATCCATGATAACCTGGAGTCAGAGGTTCGTTCTATAAGAAAGAAAAGAAAAAAAATCAAACTGTAAGAGAGAAGAAAATGTTAAAAACAATCAAGTCACCCAAAGTGATCAAATAGAAACCACTACCCCAGTTCCTAAAACGTTCCATTGCTGTATTCTATCCAACCTACCTCCATGTATCTCTGTTTGGGCTTTTATAATGGCATAAAGACAAACAAACAAAAAAAATGTATTTGTTTGGGAACACTTCACAAACACTACTTTCCTCTTTGTGTAGTTAAATTTGTTTGCTTCCCAGGACAGTACATCTCAACCAGGGTGCTATTAATATCCCTAACTTCACACTGTGGGACTTCAGTAACCCTAGTTCCTACTCATGAAAAGCCAGCAGCCCTCCTATACACTAAGACAACCAAACACTCCCACATATTTCCATGTTTCCCTTGATCAGAAAGGGAACAAGCACCATCCTGCTGAAAACTGCCTCTTGACCCGGGAAAACTTTAGCTCTTCCTATATCACCATGTTTTTCCTCAGTTTTTAAAAATCTGGATGAAATTCTACCTCTGTTCAATACTTCCTTTTCCAAACTACATCATAGTATATATCTATCTGCCATAATATAGGCAGATATATGATATATACCTATATCAAAACATATATAAATGTCAAACTTATTTTGGTTATTTGTGCAGCGCACTTGAATGCTATTTATGATTTTAATGAATATTATATTTAAAGGTACGTCATATGTAGTGTCTGTCTCAACTTCACATTAACTACTAAACCAAGATCACTCGGGACAAGCACGCTACTCAATGAAAGCTATGCCAATCCTAGTTTAGTGTAAAGATACACAATATGAACACTCATTTATGGCTTAACATAGCAAATCAGTCAGCCATTGTATATAGAATACTAAAACTTCCCAAGTATTGTTAGAATAAGGAATAAGAAATATGCATGAAATAAGGCCCCTTCCTTCAAAGAAACTTTTAAATGCAAGCTGTATATGCACAAAAAGAGTAAATGAGAACATACGGTACTTTTGTAATTTCTGAAGTGTTCAACACACCTCCTTTAAAGATATTCACTCTTGGGGCCAGAGATTTAGCTCAATGGCTCTGCCACCTGCCTCATAAGTGCGAGGTACCGAGTTCAGTGCCCAGTACCAAAAAAAAAAAAAAGAAAGAAAGAAAGAAATTCACTGTCTTCTTTTACCCATTTGTATTTTTGTTCCTACTAGCAGAACAAGTTAAGAATTTGCACTGATAGAACTTTCAAAATGCCAAGAGAACAAACCTTTCACCTAATGGTGATTATCTTTACTTCAACAGTCTAAAGTCCACGCTTCCCTTCAAAAACATGAGAGTTAGAAGTTAACACAGGCTCACTGCAGAGCTTCTGTGCTTTATTCATCATTGTTTCCCTGAAATCTAGGACAGTATCTAATACATGGTGCACACCCAAAAGAATACGTACATAAAGAGTTAAATAAACAAATTATTTAGGAATTCAGCTGCTGATTTAATTGTAGGGAATCCAAGTTCTCCTTCTCTATTCCTAATTCTCTATTTGGGGCACTTTAATATTATAAATGAGTTTCTCCAAAGAAAACACACCAGCAAAGCTAACTGACTTTAAAAAAATTATAGGTGCTCAACAATCCTGAGAAAGAAGAAAAATACTAAAGAATACATACTTGCTAATTTCAAAGTTTACTGCAAAGTTATATAAACAAGATAGTCTGAAACAAGGATAGACATATGGGTCAATGGAAAATAACTGAGTCTAGAAATAAACCTTTACAGTTTGATGAACTAATTTTTGAAATAGGTACCAAGAAAACTAGTGAGGAAAGAGTAATTTTTTCAGCAAGTAGTACTAAAACAATTGGAAAGCCACACGTAAAAATATGAATCTACAACTCTACCTCATACCATATACAAAATTAACTCAAAATATGTTATACCTTGAACTGTAACACTCTTAAAAAGAGAAGCAAATCTTAATGACCTCAGGATAGGAAATAGTTTATTAAACATGTCACCAGAAGTATTAAATGACAAAGGAAGAGAGATAAATTAATTTGCAAATCAGATGTTTATCTAGACTATATAAAGAACTCTTACAAGTCAATAGCAAAAAGAAAACTAATTCAACTTAAAATGGAAAAAAAATGGGCTGAGGATGTAGCTCAGTGGTAGAGCACATGCCTAGCATGTGCAAGGCCGTGAGCTCAATGAGGGGTGCAGTGGCAGACAGAGACAGATACACAGAGAAAAGGATTTGAATAAGCAATTCAAAAGATATGCAAATGACCTGTAAGCATAGCACATGAAAAGATGCTAAACACCATCAACCATTATGCAAATCAAATCCACACTGAGAAAACACACACACTAGGATAGTTACAATTCAAAAATCTGACAATGGCAAATATTGGTTAGGAAGTACAGAAACTGGAACTCTTATACACTGCTGGTAGAAATGTAAAATGAAACAACACTAATGGGTGTGGGCCTGGAATTTAGCTCAGTGGTTCAGCTGCCTGCCTCACAAGCGCAGGGACCTGAGTTCAGTCCCTGTAAAAAAAAAAAAAAAAAATGTCTATATAAACCAACGGGTAGACCCTCAAAATGTTAAACACAGTTAATTACTATAAGACCCCAAAATTCAAAACCAAGGTATATGAATCAAGAAGAACAAATACATATATCCACACAAAATTCTGTACACAAATGTGTATAGCTGCATTATTTCATAATAGCCAAAGAGTAGAAACAACTCAAGTAGATGAATGGATAAACAAAGTATAGTAATCTATAACTGAATATTATTTAGCAATAAAAAGGAATAGAATACTGATATAACAAAACTGAACCCTAAAACCAGACTAAGTGAAAAAGACCAGACACAAAAGGACCACAAATTATATGATTTTATTTACAGGAAATGTCCACAATAGGCAATGTCCATACTGACAAAAAACAAATTAGTGGTTCCATGGGTCAGGTAGAAATGTACAATGACTGCTAACAGGGACTGGGGTTTATTTTAGGGTGATGAAAATATCTAGAGCTAGATACTGGTGATAGGTGATTATTCGAAAAAAACCAACAAAATCGCAAAAGTACTTCTAAAATGTGAGATTTACGGTCTATAAATTGTATCATCAAATCTGTTGTTTTAAAATAACACTAGTTAAAACCACGTTGGCTTTTTCTTACAGTTCTACAATTAACTGAATCCAGAGCCTTCACAGTAAACTACATCCCCAGGCCTTTTTCTATCTTTAAATTTTGAGACAGTGTCTCACAGTCACTCAGTTACTCTGGCTTGGCTTGAACTTGTGATTCTCCTACCTCAGCATCCCAGACTCCTGGGATTACAGGCATCCACCACCATGCCTCTCTTCACACTGATTTTTACAGGGGAAATATATACCATTTAGATTATAACAAAAAAAAAACAAGGTTCCTGAAATCCAAAAGCCACCTGTTTGTTGTGGATAATAACTTTACATCCATCTCATTCCCTAACAATGACAATAAAGATGATGATAATCAACAGATATAAGCAGCTAAGCAGTATGGTTCCAGGATGAATGGGAGATGGAGAGAAAAAAGCAGACAGAAGATAACAGACAGGTAAGTAAGAATATATTTCCTACCATTAGGAAAACTAAGTCAGAGAAAGTAAGCAACTAAGTCTATGTACAATGGAAAAGGTGAATGGCCAACCTGGGTCTACTGGAGCCCAGAGCCCTGTCTTTTCCATTTTGCATTCCAAGTTCTTTTTCCATTCCAAGTTCTCCTCAAAATGACCACTCCATATTATCCCTTTACAGTAAATATTTCAACACTGTTTGAGAAAGGTATTATATGGTTATGAAAGTAATTGCAAACTCCAAAGTCTTATTAACAAAGACGTACCACTTCCAGAGAACATCCCATATATCAACTATATTCCTTGACATCCTAGAGTTCAACAATGCAGAAAAATTTTTGTAAGAAAAGATCACATTCCTAACAAGCCAGAATTGTCAAAAACTTTAACATCTGCACAGAGACGTGTCAGAGAAAACAAATCTTTTCTGCCACCTGTCTTAGCAAAGCATTACTTTTCATAATTCCCACCTCTTAGGGCTACTGGTAACTCTCTAAGCCCTTAGAAAACTGCAACCCTGAGAGTGTCAATACTTAATGAAAATGGGCTGTTTTAATTCTACCATGTATATACTTCTCTCTTAAAAATGCATTAATTTTGCATGATTTTGAATGTTCTGCTTTTTTTGCTTAATAATGTGTGAGACTCATCTCCACTAATGCATACCACTATATTCCACTAATTCTGACTG
>NW_022900931.1:22549319-22553735 GCF_012274545.1 Fukomys damarensis
TCAGTGTTATTAAAAAAGGGTTTTTCAAGGTTTGTTCATGCTGCAGTACCAGTATGCCACATTAAATGAAGGGAGTCAGACTCAAAAGGATACATATTGTATGACTGCATTTATATGAATATCCAGAATAGGTAATCATACATACTAAAAAAATATTATTCAGTTATTAAAAAAGGGTTTTTCAAGGTTTGTTCATGCTGCAGTACCAGTATGCCACATTAAATGAAGGGAGTCAGACTCAAAAGGATACATATTGTATGACTGCATTTATATGAATATCCAGAATAGGTAAATTCATACAAACAGAAAGCAAATTGGGGGCCAGGATTTAGCTCAGTGGTTCCACCGCCTGCCTCACAAGCTCAAAGTCCCGAGTTCGATACCCATTATCCAAAAAAAAAAAAAAGCAAGCAAGCAAGCATATTGGTGAGTATTGGGTCCTACAGAGAAGGGGATATAGAGGATAACTGATTAATAGATTTGGGATCCTTCTAAAAGTGATGAAAAAATTTTGAACTATATGGAGATGATGGTTGTATAACACTGCGAATGTGAATGTGTTACATGCTACCAAATTGTTCATTTAAAATGGCTAATTTTAGCCGGGTGTGGTGGTGCACACCTATAATCCCAGCATTTGGGAGTCTGAGGCAAGAGGATCACTGTGAGTTCGAGACCAGCCTGGGCTACATAGTGAGTTCCAGGTCAGTGTCAACTACATAGTGAGTCCCTGTCTTGTGAGACCCTGTCTCAACCAACCCCCCACCCCCAAACAAATAAATAAATGGCTAATTTTATGTTACATAAATTTCATTTCAAAAACTTTTGGAAAACAATGAAGCACACAATAAGATACAAATGAAGTGAACCAACCAAATGTTATTTGAATGAGTATTTGTAGCTTCAAATAAAATTATCAGTTACTACAACAAATACAAAATTTTAAAATGTTCTGTATCTACCCTAGAAAACTGACGATTCAAATTGGCTTTAAGGAATGCATCTATAAATGCATCTACAGATGCAATAGAATATGTATGCATTTATTTCCAAAAGAAAGAAGATAAAATGCTTCTAAACTACATAATCTTATATGTAATTCTGAATATGTATGGATAAATATTTTAGGTGGACATCTGCCTACTTATTTCATCACCTGGCTACAGTTTATATATTTCAGATTGGCCCACTCTCAATGGGCCAATTTAAGCATAAGGTCTTATATACAGGGTTTTTATTATATTCAGGCATATGTAACACATATTCATACCTTTTTAGTCTGCAAGAATTTCAAAATGTTTACAGAGATCATATAACTTGGTGGTGAGTTTGGGTTTGAGTGAAATTTGGTGGCAGGGAAGTCCTATACCTATATTTTCAACAATTTTTGAACAATGAACTTGTATTATTTTGACTTAACCTTAAAAAATTGGAGGTACCTATAGCATAATAGGCCCATGTCCTAGTTATGTCCAGTTGTTACAATCACACTGACCTGAGATATGCCTCTGGTAACTTATTAGTGCCTTGACTGTAGAGAGTTTATTCCTCTCTTGGCTTCCAACTCTTCAGCTTTCAAATGAGAGCACCATCTGCCTCATAGCATTGTCACAAGAACAGAGGTAATATATGCAAAATGACTTACACAGTACCTGTTCCTTAATGGGGTAAGCCTGTTTTTAGGGGTTACAATAATGTATCCATATCCATGGGTTCAGCATCTGCATGCACATTCAACTGACCACAAATGCAAAATGTGTGGGAGAAGACGGGCACATGTCTGTACTTTACACCACAAACAGACTTCTCTTCTCAGGAGTCTCTAAACAATAGAGCATAACGACTACTTAAATAGCACTTACACTGTATTAAGTATCAAAAACTAACTTAGAGATGATTTAATGCAGGGCTCCCAACCTCTGGCTTTTGACAGGTACCAGTCCATGACCTATTAGAAACCAGACCACACAGCAAGATGTAAGTGAGGGCAAGAAGTAGGTGCACAGTGAAGCTTCATCTGTATTTACAGCCATTCCCCATTACTGCCTAACCCCTGTCACATCAGCACTGGTATTAGATTGTCACACAAGTGTGAACCCTACTGTGAAATGCATGTATGAGGGACTTCAATTACGTGCTCTTTACAAGAATCTAACACCTGATGATGAGTAGAGATGAGCTGCTGGTGCTAGCACTGGAGAATGTAATTATTATGTATCATAAACATATTGTTTTAAAAAGAAACTAAACCCCTCTCCCTTGTCTGTAGAAAACTATCTTCCAATATCTGAGGCCAAAATGATTGAAAGCCACTGTTTCAAAATATAAAGGATGATATGCACAGGTTATACACCAATATACCATTTTATCTAAGAGACTTGAGCAGGATTCCTGAGGGAATCCTGGAACCAATCCTTGCATACACAGAGGGACAACTATATTCCCTTTTGATTGAAAAGGGAAACTCAGGTTCAGGTTCACTGAGGTTAAGTGATATGTCCAAGGTCTCCCGGTCCATAAATAACAAAGGGGGACTGAAGGGCAGAGAATTTAGCTCAGTGGCACTGCGCCTACCTCACAAGTTCAAGCAAGGTCCTGAATTTCATCCCTGGTATCAGAAAAAAAAAATTTTAAAGGTGGGGGTCTGGAACCCAAGTCTTCTAATTGCAAATCTGGGGATCTTCCAATTGGAACCTAGAAAACTATCTAAGAATATGGAATTTACTTTGTATAATCACTGATAATTATCTAGATTTGAATAAAATAGCAAACATGATTATGTGAATACTTATTATGATTAAATATGCCAATTGATAAACAACAAATTAGTTTATGTTGTGATATTCAATTCAGACTGATGTTTCACTGAACTGAAGACTCCACAAGTTTTGGCAAAAAATTTTTCAAAAAGCTACCTTATTTTTTTTGGTACCGGGGATAGAACTCAGTCCTGGAGCTTGCCACAGAGCTAAATCCCCGGCCTCAAAAAGCTACCTTTTAATTAACCTCAGAGTTTAAAGGAAATCTAGCCTGAAGAATCATTCTGCAATGCTAAAATACTCCCTTCGAGGAAGTTAGCATGTTGAATATCATACTCTAACAATTCTGCCCCAAAAGTCAATACAGACAAAATAATAATTGTCTTTTAATTGGTAGACGCTAGATATTTCAAATTAGTTTTGGTAATAGTCATTTCACTCACACTACTCAACATGATGTCAAGTATGATGTCAACATGATGCCCGTTTGCTTATTAAGAGAGTTACTTAGGTCAAGTTACTTAACCTTTCTGGACCTCAATTTTCTGGTCTGTAAAATATATAAAATGTTATTATGTCGACACCATGCAAGGGTGTTAAAATGAGACATAATGTATATGAAGCACCTAGAAGTACAGTTACCCTATAGAGAAAAGCATACATATGTGTCTGTATATATTTTTTAGAGTTTAAATTCATATTATTGCCTTTACTCTCTATCCCCTAAGATTTGTATGACTAGTTAAAAAAAAAAAAAGTGCCTTTCTATTTCCAACTGCTGTAGCTTTCACTACCCTACTGGCTACAGTTGCCAATTCCCAAATTGAACTCTCTACCATTTACTTCTGGTGTCCCCAGAGCAAGTCCCAGAACTCATTATACTGATTCCCTTGTAAGAAAGAAAATACTCATCACTTGTCGACACAACAATCTCATTATAATTATCACATTAGTTCTTGCAGGGAACTAATCTAAAAGACTTCAAACAAAAACACCTAAGAGGATTTCTTGGGAAAAAGTTTTTTAAAACACAAACTTCATTTTTTTAAATATATGGTCAACTAACAGGAATTCATAGGGAGCGACCTTTATCAGAATTCATCATCAGATCACTTAGTTCTTCCATCAGCTCAACTACTCGACTTCTGCAGTTCTTCCTCTTCTAGCCCTCATTAGTTACCAGCCTCCATTTAATGAAAGGCATTTTGAAGGAAAAAGGGAGAGAAAACTATCAGTACATTTTTCTTTGAGTACAATTAATTCTTGAGATAGCTGAAAGATGGGCAAGAGGCAAGGAACCTCCACAGACGGTATAGTATTGAGACTCAAGTGGGGCTCTTTCTGAGGAAACAGAACTACTCTATTGACTTATCAACAAAAGGCTGAAGAAGGGGTGAAAAGGAAAAGCTGTAACTTATGCAGATCCTGTAAGGTACTAGATAATTTATACACATGATATCATGATCTGGGTATCATTCCACTATCAAGTGAGAAGAGGAACTCAAAGAGGTTAACAGAACCGAGGCCAAATACCTAGTAAATGGCAGAGTTAGAGTAACAATTATAATTGTTCTTTCCATTATATGGCAGTCAGTAGCTTAGTCTAGGCAGGCTTTTATCCACCAAGCAGTAGCAAAGGCAAGTAAGTAGAGAAGGT
>NW_022900931.1:22553864-22554536 GCF_012274545.1 Fukomys damarensis
GCACCAGGAGACTTCTTACTCACCCAAGGTCAGTTAGTGAGTAGCAATACAAGGGCTCACACTTGCAACAATCTGATTCTACAGTCTGTGCTGTGAGACACATAGTCTAATACCACCTCCCATATTATCCAACAATGACACTGGTTTTAAACAGGCACACTTGAAAAAATAAATCCAAATGGGTCACCTCAGAAGATGTCGCCCTGCGAAGGCTGTGTATTCCTCAGATGGTACCATTTCTCAAAACCTCATTGCTAAACTATATAGTCTAATGGCTCTTGATCTAAAAATGAAAGTACCTTCAGAACCTAAATCTATGACTTTAAGTATCTTTAATGTGATAAATACTTATTACTGGAGCATGGATTTGATTTTTGACACCATTATAAAATCACAAAAAGCCAATTCAAAGGTACACAGTGTCTGATAAAGGAGGACTTTTTTAAATAAAAAATTTAGCATTGGGCACTGAAAATGTTTTCCTTACCTCTGAAGCTGATTCCAAACAAGAGTTCTTTATGTTTTACACAATGATTGTATCACCAGAGCCAAGGTGACTTATTTTGAAGGGCAATATTCATTTGGAAGCACAGATTCTACTTGATTTTTTAAAATCAGACTATTAGTCATACTCAAAAAAATACATTGCCCTTCACTATCAATAAAAATATG